>NC_072007.2:16255421-16564483 GCF_028885655.2 Pongo abelii | reverse complement strand
ATATTTCCTTTTCCAACATAGGCCTCAAGGTGCTCCGAATAAACACTTGCAGATTCTACAAACGTAATGTTTCACAACTGTTCTATCCAAAGGAACGTTCAAGTCTGTGAGTTGAATGCACTCATCACAAAGAAGTTTCTGAGAAGGCTTCCGTCTAGTTTTTATATGAAGATATTTCCTTTTCCAACATAGGCCTCAAAGCGCTCCAAATAAACACATGCAGATTCTACAAAAGGAGTGTTTCAAAACTGTTCTATCAAAGGGAACGTTCAAGTCTGTGAGTTGAATGCACTCATCACACAGAAGTTTCTCAGAATGCTTCTGTCTAGTTTTTAGGTGAAGAGATTTCATTTCCCAGCATAGGCCTCAAAGCGCTCCAAATATCCCCTGGCAGATTCTACAAAAAGAGTGTTTCAAAGCTGCTCTTTCAAAAGCAGGTTTCAAGTCTGTGTGTTGAATGCACTCATCAGAAAGAAGTTTCTGAGAATGCTTCTGTCTAGTTCTTACGTGTAGATATTTCCTTTTCCAGCTTAGGCCCCAAAGCGCTCCAAATAAACACTTGCAAATTCTACAAAAGGAGTGTTTCAAAAGAGACCTCTCAAAAGGAACGTTGAAGTCTGTGAGTTGAATGCACGTATCATACAGAAGTTTCCTGGAATGCTTCTGTCTAGTTTTTATGTGAAGACATTTCCTTTTCCAGCATAGGCCTCAAAGCACTCCAAATATCCACTTGCAGATTCTACCAAAAGAGTGTTTCAAAACTGCTCTATCAAAAGCAAGCTTCAACACTGTGAGTAGAATGCACTCATCACAAAGAAGTTTCTGAGAATGCTTCTGTCTGGATCTTACGTGAAGATATTTCCTTTTCCAACATAGTCCTCAAAGCCCGCAAAATAAACACTTGCAGATTCTACAAAAGGAGTGTTCAAAACTGCTCTTTCGAGAGGAACGTTCAAGTCTGTGAGTTGAATGCACTCATCACACAGAAGTTTCTGAGAATGCTTCCGTCTAGTTGTTATGTGAAGATATTTCCTTTTCCAGCATAGGCCTCAAAACGCTCCAAATAGCCTCTTGCAGATTCTACAAAAAGAGTGTTTCAAAAGTGTTCTATCATAAGGAAGGTTCAACTCTGTGAGTTGAATGAAGGCATCGTGAAGAACCTTCTGAGAATGCTTCTCTGTAGTTTTTAGGTGAAGATATTCCATATCCCAGCACAGGCCTCGAAGTGCTCCAGATAACCACTTGCAGATTTTAGCAAAAGAGTGTTTCAAAACTGCTCTTTCTATAGGTAAGTTCAAGTCTGTGAGTTGAATGCACTCAACACAAAGAAATTCCAACACAAAAAGTTCCAACACGTAGATCTTCCAACATAGGCCTCAAGTTGCTCCGAATAAACACTTGCAGATTCTACAAACGTAATGTTTCAAAACTGTTCTATCCAAAGGAACGTTCAAGTCTATGAGTTGAATGCTCTCAACACAAAGAAGTTTCTGAGAATGCTTCTGTTCAGTTTTTATGTGAAGATATTTCCTTTTCCAGCATTGGCCTCAAACGACTCCAAATTTCCACTTGCAGATTCTACAAAAAGTGTGTTTCCAAACTTCTCTATCGATTGGTAGGTTCAACTCTGTGAGTTGAATGAACTCATCACAAAGAAGTTTCTGAGAATCCTTCTCTCTAGTTTTTATGTGAAGATATTTCCTTTTCCAACATAGGCCTCAAGGTGCTCCGAATAAACACTTGCAGATTCTACAAACGTAATGTTTGAAAACTGTTATATAAAAAGGAACGTTCAAGTCTGTGAGTTGAATGCACTTATTGCAAAGAAGTTTCTCAGAATGCTTCTGTCTAGTTTTTAGGTGAAGAGATTTCATGTCCCAGCATAGGCCTCAAAGCGCTCCAAATATCCACTTGAAGATCCTATAAGAAGCGTGTCTCCAAACTGCTCTTTCCAAAGGAAGCTTCAAGTCTGTGAGTTGAATGCACTCATCACAAAGAAGTTTCTGAGAAGGCTTCCGTCTAGTTTTTATATGAAGATATTTCCTTTTCCAACATAGGCCTCAAAGCGCTCCAAATAAACACATGCAGATTCTACAAAAGGAGTGTTTCAAAACTGTTCTATCAAAGGGAACGTTAAGTCTGGGAGTTGAATGCACTCATCACACAGAAGTTTCTCAGAATGCTTCTGTCTAGTTTTTAGGTGAAGAGATTTCATGTCCCAGCATAAGCCTCAAAGCGCTCCAAATATCCACCTGAAGATTCTATAAGAAGAGTGTCTCCAAACTGCTCTTTCCAAAGGAAGCTTGAAGTCTGTGAGTTGAATGCACTCATCACAAAGAAGTTTCTGAGAAGACTTCCGTCTAGTTTTTATATGAAGATATTTCCTTTTCCAACGTAGGCCTCAAAGCGCTCCAAATAAACACATGCAGATTCTACAAAAGGAGTGTTTCAAAACTGTTCTATGAAAGGGAACGTTCAAGTCTGTGAGTTGAATGCACTCATCACGCAGAAGTTTCTCAGAATGCTTCTGTCTAGTTTTTAGGTGAAGAGATTTCATTTCCCAGCATAGGCCTCAAAGCGTTCCAAATATCCACTTGCAGATTCTACCAAAAGAGTGTTTCAAAACTGCTCTATCAAAAGCAAGCTTCAACACTGTGAGTAGAATGCACTCATCACAAAGAAGTTTCTGAGAATGCTTCTGTCTGGTTCTTAGGTGAAGATATTTCCTTTTCCAACATAGGCCTCAAAGCGCTCCAAATAAACACTTGCAGATTCTACAAAAGGAGTGTTTCAAAACTGCTCTTTCGAGAGGAACGTTCAAGTCTGTGAGTTGAATGCACTCATCACACAGAAGTTTCTGCGAATGCTTCCGTCTAGTTGTTATGTGAAGATATTTCCTTTTCCAGCATAGGCCTCAAAACGCTCCAAATAGCCTCTTGCAGATTCTACAAAAAGAGTGTTTCAAAAGTGTTCTATCATAAGGAGGGTTCAACTCTGTGAGTTGAATGAAGGCATCATGAAGATTTTTCTGAGAATGCTTCTCTGTAGCTTTTAGGTGAAGTTATTCCATATCCCAGCACAGGCCTCGAAGTGCTCCAAATAACCACTTGCAGATTTTACCAAAAGAGTGTTTTAAAACTGCTCTTTCTATAGGTAAGTTCAAGTCTGTGAGTTGAATGCACTCAACACGAAGAAGTTTCTGAGAATGCTTCTGTTCAGTTTTTATGTGAAGATATTTCCTTTTCCAGCATAGGCCTCAAACGGCTCCAAATATCCACTTGCAGATTCTACAAAAAGAGTGTTTCCAAACTTCTCTATCAATTGGTAGGTTCAACTCTGTGAGTTGAATGAACTCATCAAAAAGTAGTTTCTGAGAATCCTTCTCTCTAGTTTTCATGTGAAGATATTTCCTTTTCCAACATAGGCCTCAAAGTGCTCCAAATAAACACTTGCAGATTCTACAAACGTAATGTTTTGAAACTGTTCTATCCAAAGGAACGTTCAAGTCTGTGAGTTGAATGCACTCATTGCAAAGAAGTTTCTCAGAATGTTTCTGTCTAGTTTTTGGTGAAGAGATTTCATGTCCCAGCATAGGCCTCAAAGCACTCCAAATATCCACGTGCAGATTCTACAAAAAGAGTGTTTCAAATCTGCTCTTTCAAAAGAAAGCTTCAAGTCTCTGAGTTGAATGCACTCAACACAAAGAAGTTTCTCAGAATCCTTCTGTCTAGTTTTTATGTGAAGATATTTTCTTTTCCAGCATAGGCCTCAAAGCACTCCAAATATCCACGTGCAGATTCTACAAAAAGAGTGTATAGAACTTTTCCTCAAAGGGAACGTTCAAGTCTTTGAGTTGAATGCACTCATCCCAAAGAAGTTTCTGAGAATCCTTCTGTATAGGTTTTATGTGAAGATATTTCCTTTTCCAACGTAGGCCTCAAAGCGCTCCAAGTATCCACTTGCAGATTCTACAAAAAGAGTGTTTCCAAACTTCTCTACCAATTGGTAGGTTCAATTCTGTGAGTTGAATGCAATCATCACAAAGAGGTTTCCGAGAATGCTTCTGTCTAGTTTTTAGGTGAAGATATTTTCTTTTCCAACATAGTCCTCAAAGCGCTCCGAATAAACATTTGCAGATTGTTCAAAATGAGTGTTTCAAAACTGTTCTATCAAAAGGAACGTTGAAGTCTTCGAGTTGAATGCACTCATCACAAAGAGTTTTCCGAGAATGCTTCTGTCTAGTTTTTAGTTGAAGATATTTTCTTTTCCAACATAGTCCTCAAAGCGCTCCGAATAAACATTTGCAGATTGTTCAAAAGGAGTGTTTCAAAACTGTTCTATCAAAAGGAACGTTGAAGTCTTCGAGTTGAATGCACTCATCACAAAGAGGTTTCTGAGAATGCTGCTGTCTAGTTTTTAGGTGAAGATATTTCCTTTTCCAGCATAGGCCTCAAAGCGCTCCAAATATCCACTTGCAGATTCTACAGAAATAGTGTTTCCAACTTCTCTATCAATTGATAGGTTCAATTCTGTGAGTTGAATGCATGCATCGAGAATAACTTTCTGAGAATGCTTCTGTCCAGTTTTTAGGTGAAGACATTCCTTTTCCCAGCATAGGCCTCAAAGTGCTCCAAATATCCACTTGCAGATTTTACAAAAAGAGTGTTTCAAAACTGCTCTTTCAAAACAAAGATTCAAGTCTGTGATTTGAATGCACTGAACACAAAGAAATTTCTGAGAATGCTTCTATCAGGTTTTAATGTGAAGATACTTCATTTCCCAGCATAGGCCTCAAATCGCTCCAAATATCCACTTGCAGATTCTACAAAAAGAGTGTTTCCAAACTGCTCTATCAAAAGACAGGTTTAACTCTGTGAGTTGAATGCACACATTGAGAAGAACTTTCTGAGAATGCTTCTGTCTAGTTTTTAGGAGAAGATATTCCATTTCCCAGCATAGGCCTCAAAGTGCTCCAAATATACACTTGCAGATTTTACAAAAAGAGTGTTTCAAAACTGCTCTTTCAAAAGAAAGATTCAAGTCTGTGATTTGAATGCACTGAACACAAAGAAGTTTCTGAGAATGCTTCTGCCAGGTTTTTATGTGAAGATATTTCCTTTTCCAGCATAGGCCTCAAAGCGCTCAAAATATCCACTTGCAGATTCTACAAAAAGAGTGTTTCCAAACTTCTCTATCAATTGGTAGGTTCAAGTCCGTGAGTTGAATGCACTCATCACAAAGAAGTTTCTGAGAATGCTTCTCTCTACTTTTTATGTGAAGACATTTCCTTTTCCAACATAGGCCTCAAGGTGCTCCGAATAAACACTTGCGGATTCTACAAACTTAGTGTTTCAGAACTGTTCTATCAAAAGCAACGTTCAAGTCTGTGAGTTGAATGCACTCATCACAAAGAAGTTTCTCAGAATGCTTCAGTCTAGTTTTTAGGTGAAGATATTCCATTTCCCAGCATGGGCCTCAAAGCACTCCAAATATCCACTTGCAGATTCTACAAAAAGAGTGTTTCAAAACTGCTCTTTCAAAAGAAAGCTTCAAGTCTGTGAGTTGAGTGCACTCAACACAAAGAAGTTTCTGAGAATGCTTCTGTCTAGTTTTCAGGTGAAGATACTTCATTTCCCAGCATAGGCCTCAAATCGCTCCAAATATCCACGTGCAGATTCTACAAAAAGAGTGTTTCAAAACTGCTCTTTCAAAAGAAATCTTCAAGTCTGTGAGTTGAATGCACTCAACACAAAGAAGTTTCTCAGAATGCTTCTGTCTAGTTTTTATGTGAAGATTTTTCCTTTTCCAGCAGAGGCCTCAAAGCGCTCCAAATATCCACGTGCAGATTCTACAAAAATAGTGTTTGAAAACTGTTCTCTCAAAAGGAACGTTCAAGTCTTTGAGTTGAATGCACTCAACACAAAGAAGTCTCTGAGAATGCTTCTGTCTAGTTTTAAGGTGAAGATATTTCCTTTTCCAACATAGGCCTCAAAGCGCTCCAAATACCCACTTGCAGATTCTACAAAAAGAGTGTTTCCAAACTTCTCTATCAATTGGTAGGTTCAATTCTGTGAGTTGAATGCACTCATCACAAAGAAATTTCCGAGAATGCTTCTGTCTAGTTTTTAGGTGAAGATATTTCCTTTTCCAACATAGGCCTCAAAGCGCTCCGAATAAACATTTGCAGATTGTCCAAAAGGAGTGTTTCAAAACTGTTCTATCAAAAGGAACGTTCAAGTCTTCGAGTTGAATGCACTCATCACAAAGAGGTTTCTGAGAATGCTCCTGTCCAGTTTTGAAGTGAAGATATTTCCTTTTCCTTGCATAGGCCACAAATCGCTGGAAATATCCAATGGCAGATTGCACAAAAAGAGTGTTTCCAAACTGCTCTATCAAAAGACAGGTTCAACTCTGTGAGTTGAATGCACGCATTGAGAAGAACTTTCTGAGAATGCTTCTGTCTAGTTTTTAGGAGAAGATATTGCATTTCCCAGCATAGGTCTCAAAGTGCTCCAAATATCCACTTGCAGATTTTACAAAAAGAGTGTTTCAAAACTGCTCTTTCAAAAGAAAGATTCAAGTCTGTGATTTGAATGCACTGAACACAAAGAAGTTTCTGAGAATGCTTCTTTCAGGTTTTTATGTGAAGATATTTCCTTTTCCAGCATAGGCCTCAAAGCGCTCCAAATATCCACGTGCAGATTCTACAAAAATAGTGTTCAAAAGTGTTCTCTCAAAAGTAACGTTCAAGTCTTTGAGTTGAATGCACTCATCACAAAGAAGTTTGTGAGAATGTTTCTGTCTAGTTTTTATATGAAGATATTTCCTCTTCCAACACAGGCCTCAAAGCGCTCCAAATATCCACTTGCAGATTCTACAAAAAGAGTGTTTCAAAACTTCTCTATCAATTGGTAGGTTCAATTCTGTGAGTTGAATGCACTCATCACGAAGAAGTTTACAAGAATGCTTCTGTCTAGTTTTTAGGTGAAGATATTTCCTTTTCCAACATAGGCCTCAAAGCGCTCCACATAAACATTTGCAGATTGTCCAAAAGGAGTGTTTCAAAACTGTTCAATCAAAAAGGAAGGTTCAAGTCTTCGAGTTGAATGCACTCATCACAAAGAAGTTTCTGAGAATGCTTCTCTCTACTTTTTAGGTGAAGATATTTCCTTTTCCAACATAGGCCTCAAGGTGCTCCGAATAAACAATTGCGGATTCTACAAACTTAGTGTTTCAGAACTGTTCTATCAAAAGCAACTTTCAAGTCTGTGAGTTGAATACACTCATCACAAAGAAGTTTCTCAGAATGCTTCAGTCTAGTTTTTAGGTGAAGATATTCCATTTCCCAGCATGGGCCTCAAAGCGCTCCAAATATCCACTTGCAGATTCTACAAAAAGAGTGTTTCAAAACTGCTCTTTCAAAAGAAAGCTTCAAGTCTGTGAGTTGAGTGCACTCAACACAAAGAAGTTTCTGAGAATGCTTCTGTCTAGTTTTCAGGTGAAGATACTTCATTTCCCAGCATAGGCCTCAAATCGCTCAAAATATCCACATGCAGATTCTACAAAAAGAGTGTCTCAAAACTGCTCTTTCAAAAGAACGCTTCAAGTCTGTCAGATGAATGCTCTCAACACAAAGAAGTTTCTCAGAATGCTTCTGTCTAATTTTTATGTGAAGATATTTCCTTTTCCAGCATAGTCCTCAAAGCACTCCAAATATCCACGTGCAGATTATACAAAAAGAGCGTTTCAAAACTGTTCTCTCAAAAGGAACGTTCAAGTCTTTGAGTTGAATGCACTCATCACAAACAAGTTTCTGAGAATGTTTCTGTCTAGCTTTTATGTGAAGATATTTCCTTTTCCAACATAGGCCTCAAAGCGCTCCAAATATCCACTTGCAGATTCTACAAAAAGAGTGTTTCAAAACTGCTCTTTCAAAAGACATCTGCAAGTCTGTGAGTGGAATGCACTCACCACAAAGAAGTTTCTGGGAATGCTTCTCTGTAGTTTTTATGTGAAGATATTTCCTTTTCCGACTTAGGCCTCAAGGTGAACCGAATAAACATTTGCGGATTCTACAAACTTAGTGTTTCCGAACTGTTCTATCAAAAGCAACGTTCAAGTGTGTGAGTTGAATGCACTCATCACAAAGAAGTTTCTCAGAATGCTTCAGTCTAGTTTTTAGGTGAAGATATTCCATTTCCCAGCATGGGCCTCAAAGCGCTCCAAATATCCACTTGCAGATTCTACAAAAAGAGTGTTTCAAAACTGCTCTTTCAAAAGAAAGCTTCAAGTCTGTGAGTTGAGTGCACTCAACACAAAGAAGTTTCTGAGAATGCTTCTGTCTACTTTTCAGGTGAAGATACTTCATTTCCCAGCATAGGCCTCAAATCGCTCAAAATATCCACATGCAGATTCTACAAAAAGAGTGTCTCAAAACTGCTCTTTCAAAAGAACGCTTCAAGTCTGTCAGATGAATGCTCTCAACACAAAGAAGTTTCTCAGAATGCTTCTGTCTAATTTTTATGTGAAGATATTTCCTTTTCCAGCATAGTCCTCAAAGCACTCCAAATATCCACGTGCAGATTATACAAAAAGAGCGTTTCAAAACTGTTCTCTCAAAAGGAACGTTCAAGTCTTTGAGTTGAATGCACTCATCACAAACAAGTTTCTGAGAATGTTTCTGTCTACCTTTTATGTGAAGATATTTCCTTTTCCAACATAGGCCTCAAAGCGCTCCAAATATCCACTTGCAGATTCTACAAAAAGAGTGTTTCAAAACTGCTCTTTCAAAAGAAATCTGCAAGTCTGTGAGTGGAATGCACTCATCACAAAGAAGTTTCTGAGAATGCTTCTCTGTAGTTTTTATGTGAAGATATTTCCTTTTCCGACTTAGGCCTCAAGGTGAACCGAATAAACATTTGCGGATTCTACAAACTTAGTGTTTCCGAACTGTTCTATCAAAAGCAACGTTCAAGTGTGTGAGTTGAATGCACTCATCACAAAGAAGTTTCTCAGAATGCTTCAGTCTAGTTTTTAGGTGAAGATATTCCATTTCCCAGCATGGGCCTCAAAGCACTCCAAATATCCACTTGCAGATTCTACAAAAAGAGTGTTTCAAAACTGCTCTTTCAAAAGAAAGCTTCAAGTCTTTGAGTTGAATGCACTCAACACAAAGAAGTTTCCGAGAATGCTTCTGTCTAGTTTTTAGGTGAAGATATTTCCTTTTCCAACGTAGGCCTCAAAGCGCTCCGAATAAACATTTGCAGATTGTACAAAAGGAGTGCTTCAAAACTGTTCTATCAAAAGGAACGTTCAAGTCTTCGAATTGAATGCACTCATCACAAAGAGGTTTCTGAGAATGCTGCTGTCTAGTTTTTAGGTGAAGATATTTCGTTTTCCAGCATAGGCCTCAAAGCACTCCAAATATCTACTTGCAGATTCTACAAAAAGAGTGTTTCGAAACTTCTCTATCAACTTTTTGGTTCACGTCTGAGAGTTGAATGCATGCCTGAAGAAGAACTTTCTGAGAATGCTTCTGTCTAGTTTTTAGGTGAAGTTATTCCATTTCCCAGCGTAGGCCTCAAAGTCCTCCAAATATCCACTTGCAGATTTTACAAAAAGAGTGTTTCAAAACTGCTGTTTCAAAAGAAAGATTCAAGTCTGTGATTTGAATGCACTGAACACAAAGAGGTTTCTGAGAATGCTTCTGTCAGGTTTTTATGTGAAGATATTTCCTTTTCCAGCATAGGACTCAAAGCGCTCCAAATATCCACTTGCAGATTCTACAAAAAGAGTGTTTCCAAACTTCTCTATCAATTGGTAGGTTCAAGTATGTGAGTTGAATGCACTCATCACAAAGAAGTTTCTGAGAATGCTTCTCTCTAGTTTTTATGTGAAGATATTTCCTTTTGCAACATAGGCCTCAAGGTGCTCCGTATAAACCATTGCGGATTCTGCAAACTTAGTGTTTCAGAACTGTTCTATCAAAAGCAACGTTCAAGTCAGTGAGTTGAATGCACTCATCACAAAGAAGTTTCTCAGAATGCTTCAGTCTAGTTTTTAGGTGAAGATATTCCATTTCCCAGCATGGGCCTCAAACCACTCCAAATATCCACTTGCAGATTCTACAAAACGAGTGTTTCAAAACTGCTCTTTCAAAAGAAAGCTTCAAGTCTGTGAGTTGAATGCACTCAACACAAAGAAGTTTCTCAAAATGCTTCTGTCTAGTTTTTATGTGAAGATATTTCCTTTTCCAGCCTAGGCCTCAAAGCGCTCCAAATATCCACGTGCAGATTCTACAAAAACAGAGTTCAAAACAGTTCTCTCAGAAGTAACGTTCAAGTCTTTGAGTTGAATGCACTCATCACAAAGAAGTTTTTGAGAATGTTTCTGTCTAGTATTTATATGAAGATATTTCCTTTTCCAGCATAGGCCTCAAACGGCTCCAAATATCCACTTGCAGATTCTACAAAAAGAGTGTTTCCAAACTTCTCTATCGATTGGTAGGTTCAACTCTGTGAGTTGAATGAACTCATCACAAAGAAGTTTCTGAGAATCCTTCTCTCTAGTTTTTATGTGAAGATATTTCCTTTTCCAACATAGGCCTCAAGGTGCTCCGAATAAACACTTGCAGATTCTACAAACGTAATGTTTCAAAACTGTTCTATCCAAAGGAATGCTCAAGTCTGTGAGTTGAATGCACTCATCACACAGAAGTTTCTGAGAATGCTTCCGTCTAGTTGTTATGTGAAGATATTTCCTTTTCCAGCATAGGCCTCAAAACGCTCCAAATAGCCTCTTGGAGATTCTACAAAAAGAGTGTTTCAAAAGTGTTCTATCATAAGGAAGGTTCAGCTCCGTGAGTTGAATGAAGGCATCATGAAGAACTTTCTGAGAATGTTTCTCTGTAGTTTTTAGGTGAAGATATTCCATATCCCAGCACAGGCCTCGAAGTGCTCCAAATAACCACTTGCAGATTTTAGCAAAAGAGTGTTTCAAAACTGCTCTTTCTATACGTTAGTTCAAATCTGTGCGTTGAATGCACTCAACACAAAGAAGTTTCTGAGAATGCTTCTGTTCAGTTTTTATGTGAAGATATTTCCTTTTCCAGCATTGGCCTCAAACGACTCCAAATATCCACTTGCAGATTCTACAAAAAGAGTGTTTCCAAACTTCTCTATCGATTGGTAGGTTCAACTCTGTGAGTTGAATGAACTCATCACAAAGAAGTTTCTGAGAATCCTTCTCTCTAGTTTTTATGTGAAGATATTTCCTTTTCCAACATAGGCCTCAAGGTGCTCCGAATAAACACTTGCAGATTCTACAAACGTAATGTTTGAAAACTGTTCTATCAAAAGGAACGTTCAAGTCTGTGAGTTGAATGCACTTATTGCAAAGAAGTTTCTCAGAATGCTTCTGTCTAGTTTTTAGGTGAAGAGATTTCATGTCCCAGCATAGACCTCAAAGCGCTCCAAATATCCACTTGAAGATCCTATAAGAAGCATGTCTCCAAACTGATCTTTCCAAAGGAAGCTTCAAGTCTGTGAGTTGAATGCACTCATCACAAAGAAGTTTCTGAGAAGGCTTCCGTCTAGTTTTTATATGAAGATATTTCCTTTTCCAACATAGGCCTCAAAGCGCTCCAAATAAACACATGCAGATTCCACAAAAGGAGTGTTTCAAAACTGTTCTATCAAAGGGAACGTTCAAGTCTGGGAGTTGAATGCACTCATCACACAGAAGTTTCTCAGAATGCTTCTGTCTGGTTTTTAGGTGAAGAGATTTCATTTCCCAGCATAAGCCTCAAAGCGCTCCAAATATCCACCTGAAGATTCTATAAGAAGAGTGTCTCCAAACTGCTCTTTCCACAGGAAGCTTCAAGTCTGTGAGTTGAATGCACTCATCACAAAGAAGTTTCTGAGAACACTTCCGTCTAGTTTTTATATGAAGATATTTCCTTTTCCAATGTAGGCCTCAAAGCGCTCCAAATTAACACATGCAGATTCTACAAAAGGAGTGTTTCAAAACTGTTCTATGAAAGGGAACGTTCAAGTCTGTGAGCTGAATGCACTCATCACACAGAAGTTTCTCAGAATGCTTCTGTCTAGTTTTTAGGTGAAGAGATTTCATTTCCCAGCATAGGCCTCAAAGCGCTCCAAATATCCCCTTGCAGATTGTATGAAAAGAGTGTTTCAAAGCTGCTCTTTCAAAAGCAAGGTTCAAGTCTGTGTGTTGAATGCACTCTTCAGAAAGAAGTTTCTGAGAATGCTTCTGTCTGGTTCTTAGGTGAAGATATTTCCTTTTCCAACATAGGCCTCAAAGTGCTCCAAATAAACACTTGCAGATTCTACAAAAGGAGTGTTTCAAAACTGCTCTTTCCAGAGGAACGTTCAAGTCTGTGAGTTGAATGTACTCATCACACAGAAGTTTCTGAGAATGCTTCCGTCTAGTTGTTATGTGAAGATATTTCCTTTTCCAGCATAGGCCTCAAAACTCTCCTAATAGCCTCTTGCAGATTCTACAAAAAGAGTGTTTCAAAAGTGTTCTATCATAAGGAGGGTTCAACTCTGTGAGTTGAATGAAGGCATCATGAAGAATTTTCTGAGAATGCTTCTCTGTAGCTTTTAGGTGAAGATATTCCATATCCCAGCACAGGCCTCGAAGTGCTCCAAATAACCACTTGCAGATTTTACCAAAAGAGTGTTTTAAAACTGCTCTTTCTATAGGTAAGTTCAAGTCTGTGAGTTGAATGCACTCAACACAAAGAAGTTTCTGAGAATGCTTCTGTTCAGTTTTTATGCGAAGATATTTCCTTTTCCAGCATAGGCCTCAAACGGCTCCAAATATCCACTTGCAGATTCTACAAAAAGAGTGTTTCCAAACTTCTCTATCGATTGGTAGGTTCAACTCTGTGAGTTGAATGAACTCATCACAAAGAAGTTTCTGAGAAACCTTCTCTATAGTTTTCATGTGAAGATATTTCCTTTTCCAACATAGGCCTCAAGGTGCTCCAAATAAACACTTGCAGATTCTACAAACGTAATGTTTCAAAACTGTTCTATCCAAAAGAACGTTCAAGTCTGTGAGTTGAATGCACTCATTGCAAAGAAGTTTCTCAGAATGCTTCTGTCTTGTTTTTAGGTGAAGAGATTTCATTTCCCAGCGTAGGCCTCAAAGCGCTCCAAATATCCACTTGAAGATTCTATAAGAAGAGTGTCTCCAAACTGCTCTTTCCAAAGGAAGCTTGAAGTCTGTGAGTTGAATGTACTCATCACAAAGAAGTTTCTCAGAACGCTTCCGTCTGGTTTTTATATGAAGATATTTCCTTTTCCAACATAGGCCTCAAAGCGCTCCAAATAAACACATGCAGATTCTACAAAAGGAGTGTTTCAAAACTGTTCTATCAAAGGGAACGTTCAAGTCTGTGAGTTGAATGCACTCATCACACAGAAGTTTCTCAGAATGCTTCTGTCTAGTTTTTAGGTGAAGAGATTTCATTTCCCAGCATAGGCCTCAAAGCGCTCCAAATATCCCCTTGCAGATTCTACGAAAAGAGTGTTTCAAAGCTGCTCTTTCAAAAGCAAGGTTCACGTCTGTGTGTTGAATGCACTCATCAGAAAGAAGTTTCTGAGAATGCTTCTGTCTAGTTCTTACGTGTAGATACTTCCTTTTCCAGCTTAGGCCTCAAAGCGCTCCAAATAAACACTTGCAAATTCTACAAAAGGAGTGTTTCAAAAGAGTCCTCTCAAAAGGAACGTTCAAGTCTGTGAGTTGAATGCACTTATCATACAGAAGTTTCCTGGAATGCTTCTGTCTAGTTTTTATGTGAAGACATTTCCTTTTCCAGCATAGGCCTCAAAGCGCTCCAAATATCCACTTGCAGATTCTACCAAAAGAGTGTTTCACAACTGTTCTATCAAAAGCAAGTTTCAACACTGTGAGTAGAATGCACTCATCACAAAGAAGTTTCTGAGAATGCTTCTGTCTAGTTTTTATGTGAAGATATTTCCTTTTCCAACATAGGCCTCAAAGCGCTCCAAATAAACACTTGCAGATTCTACAAAAGGAGTGTTTCAAAACTGCTCTTTCGAGAGGAACGTTTAAGTCTGTGAGTTGAATGCACTCATCACACAGAAGTTTCTGAGAATGCTTCCATCTAGTTGTTATGTGAAGATATTTCCTTTTCCAGCATAGGCCTCAAAACGCTCCAAATAGCCTCTTGCAGATTCCACAAAAAGAGTGTTTCAAAAGTGTTCTATCATAAGGAAGGTTCAACTCTGTGAGTTGAAAGAAGGCATCATGAAGAACTTTCTGAGAATGCTTCTCTGTAGTTTTTAGGTGAAGATATTCCATATCCCAGCACAGGCCTCGAAGTGCTCCAAATAACCACTTGCAGATTTTACCAAAAGAGTGTTTCAAAACTGCTCTTTCTATAGGTAAGTTCAAGTCTGTGTGTTGAATGCACTCATCACACAGAAGTTTCTGAGAATGCTTCCGTCTAGTTGTTATGTGAAGATATTTCCTTTTCCAGCATAGGCCTCAAAACGCTCCAAATAGCCTCTTGCAGATTCTACAAAAAGAGTGTTTCAAAAGTGTTCTATCATAAGGAAGGTTCAACTCCGTGAGTTGAATGAAGGCATCATGAAGAACTTTCTGAGAATGCTTCTCTGTAGTTTTTAGGTGAAGATATTCCATATCCCAGCACAGGCCTCGAAGTGCTCCAAATATCCACTTGCAGATTTTAGCAAAAGAGTGTTTCAAAACTGCTCTTTGTATACGTAAGTTCAAATCTGTGAGTTGAATGCACTCAACACAAAGAAGTTTCTGAGAATGCTTCTGTTCAGTTTTTATATGAAGATATTTCCTTTTCCAGCCTAGGCCTTAAACGGCTCAAAATATCCACTCGCAGATTCTACAAAAAGAGTGTTTCCAAACTTCTCTATCGATTGGTAGGTTCAACTCTGTGAGTTGAATGAACTCATCACAAAGAAGTTTCTGAGAATCCTTCTCTCTAGTTTTTATGTGAAGACATTTCCTTTTCCAACATAGGCCTCAAAGTGCTCCGAATAAACACTTGCAGATTCTACAAACGTAATGTTTCAAAACTGTTCTATCCAAAGGAACGTTCAAGTCTGTGAGTTGAATGCACTCATTGCAAAGAAGTTTCTCAGAATGCTTCTGTCTAGTTTTTAGGAGAAGAGATTTCATGTCCCAGCATAGGCCTCAAAGCGCTCCAAATATCCACTTGAAGATCCTATAAGAAGAGTGTCTCCAAACTACTCTTTCCAAAGGAAGCTTCAAGTCTGTGAGTTGAATGCACTCATCACAAAGAAGTTTCTGAGAAGGCTTCCGTCTAGTTTTTATATGAAGATATTTCCTTTTCCAACGTAGGCCTCAAAGCGCTCCAAATAAACACATGCAGATTCTACAAAAGGAGTGTTTCAAAACTGTTCTATCAAAGGGAACGTTCAAGTCTGTGAGTTGAATGCACTCATCACACAGAAGTTTCTCAGAATGCTTCTGTCTAGTTTTTAGGTGAAGAGATGTCATTTCCCAGCATAGGCCTCAAAGAGCTCCAAATATCCCCTTGCAGATTCTACGAAAAGAGTGTTTCAAAGCTGCTCTTTCAAAAGCAAGGTTCAAGTCTGTGTGCTGAATGCACTCATCAGAAAGTAGTTTCTGAGAATGCTTCTGTCTAGTTCTTACGTGAAGATACTTCCTTTTCCTGCTTAGTCCCCAAAGCGCTCCAAAGAAACACTTGCAAATTCTACAAAAGGAGTGTTTCAAAAGAGTCCTCTCAAAAGGAACGTTCAAGTCTGTGAGTTGAATGCACTTATCATACAGAAGTTTCCTGCAATGCTTCTGTCTAGTTGTTATGTGAAGACATTTCCTTTTCCAGCATAGGCCTCAAAGCGCTCCAAATATCCACTTGCAGATTCTACCAAAAGCGTGTTTCCAAACTGCTCTATCAAAAGCAAGCTTCAACACTGTGAGTAGAATGCACTCATCACAAGGAAGTTTCTGAGAATGCTTCTGTCTGGTTCTTATGTGAAGATATTTCCTTTTCCAACATAGGCCTCAAAGCGCTCCAAATAAACACATGCAGATTCTACAAAAGGAGTGTTTCAAAACTGTTCTATCAAAGGGAACGTTCAAGTCTGTGAGTTGAATGCACTCATCACACAGAAGTTACTCAGAATGCTTCTGTCTAGGTTTTAGGTGAAGAGATTTCATTTCCCAGCATAGGCCTCAAAGCGCTCCAAATATCCCCTTGCAGATTCTACGAAAAGAGTGTTTCAAAGCTGCTCTTTCAAAAGCAAGGTTCAAGTCTGTGTGTTGAATGCACTCATCAGAAAGAAGTTTCTGAGAATGCTTCTGTCTAGTTCTTACGTGTAGATACTTCCTTTTCCAGCTTAGGCCTCAAAGCGCTCCAAATCAACACTTGCAAATTCTACAAAAGGAGTGTTTCAAAAGAGTCCTCTCAAAAGGAACGTTCAAGTCTGTGAGTTGAATGCACTTATCATACAGAAGTTTCCTGGAATTCTTCTGTCTAGTTTTTATGTGAAGACATTTCCTTTTCCAGCATAGGCCTCAAAGCGCTCCAAATATCCACTTGCAGATTCTACCAAAAGAGTGTTTCAAAACTGTTCTATCAAAAGCAAGCTTCAACACTGTGAGTAGAATGCACTCATCACAAAGAAGTTTCTGAGAATGCTTCTGTCTAGTTTTTATGTGAAGATATTTCCTTTTCCAACATAGGCCTCAAAGCGCTCCAAATAAACACTTGCAGATTCTACAAAAGGAGTGTTTCAAAACTGCTCCTTTGAGAGGAACGTTCAAGTCTGTGAGTTGAATGCACTCATGACACAGAAGTTTCTGAGAATGCTTCCATCTAGTTGTTATGTGAAGATATTTCCTTTTCCAGCATAGGCCTCAAAACGCTCCAAATAGCCTCTTGCAGATTCTACAAAAAGAGTGTTTCAAAAGTGTTCTATCATAAGGAAGGTTCAACTCCGTGAGTTGAATGAAGGCATCGTGAAGAACTTTCTGAGAATGCTTCTGTGTAGTTTTTAGGTGAAGATATTCCATATCCCAGCACAGGCCTCGAAGTGCTCCAAATAACCACTTGCAGATTTTAGCAAAAGAGTGTTTCAAAACTGCTCTTTCTATAGGTAAGTTCAAGTCTGTGAGTTGAATGCACTCAACACAAAGAAGTTTCTGAGAATGCTTCTGTTCAGTTTTTATGTGAAGATATTTCCTTTTCCAGCATAGGCCTCAAACGGCTCCAAATATAAACTTGCAGATTCTACAAAAAGAGTGTTTCCAAACTTCTCTATCGATTGGTAGGTTCAACTCTGTGAGTTGAATGAACTCATCACAAAGAAGTTTCTGAGAATCCTTCTCTCTAGTTTTTATGTGAAGATATTTCCTTTTCCAACATAGGCCTCAAGGTGCTCCGAATAAACACTTGCAGATTCTACAAACGTAATGTTTCAAAACTGTTCTATCTAAAGGAACGTTCAAGTCTGTGAGTTGAATGCACTCATTGTAAAGAAGTTTCTCAGAATGCTTCTGTCTAGTTTTTAGGTGAAGAGATTTCATGTCCCAGCATAGGCCTCAAAGCGCTCCAAATATCCACTTGAAGATCCTATAAGAAGAGTGTCTCCAAACTGCTCCTTACAAAGGAAGCTTCAAGTCTGTAAGTTGAATGCACTCATCACAAAGAAGTTTCTGAGAAGGCTTCCGTCTAGTTTTTATATGAAGATATTTCCTTTTCCAACATAGGCCTCAAAGCGCTCCAAATAAACACATGCAGATTCTACAAAAGGAGTGTTTCAAAACTGCTCTTTTGAGAGGAACGTTCAAGCCTGTGAGTTGAATGCACTCATCACACAGACGTTTCTGAGAATGCTTCCGTCTAGTTGTTATGTGAAGATATTTCCTTTTCCGGCATAGGCCTCAAAACGCTCCAAATAGCCTCTTGCAGATTCTACAAAAAGAGTGTTTCAAAAGTGTTCTATCGTAAGGAAGGTTCAACTCCGTGAGTTGAATGAAGACATCGTGAAGAACTTTCTGAGAATGCTCCTCTGTAGTTTTTAGGTGAAGATATTTCATATCCCAGCACAGGCCTCGAAGTGCTCCAAATAACCACTTGCAGATTTTAGCAAAACAGTGTTTCAAAACTGCTCTTTCTATAGGTAAGTTCAAGACTGTGAGTTGAATGCACTCAACACAAAGAAGTTTCTGAAAATGCTTCTGTTCAGTTTTTATGTGAAGATATTTCCTTTTCCAGCATAGGCCTCAAACGGCTCCAAATATCCACTTGCAGATTCTACAAAAAGAGTGTTTCCAAACTTCTCTATCAATTGGTAGGTTCAACTCTGTGAGTTGAATGAACTCATCACAAAGAAGTTTCTGAGAATCCTTCTCTCTAGTTTTTATGTGAAGATATTTCCTTTTCCAACATAGGCCTCAAGGTGCTCCGAATAAACACTTGCAGATTCTACAAACGTAATGTTTCGAAACTCTTCTATCCAAAGGAACGTTCAAGTCTGTGAGTTGAATGCACTCATTGCAAAGAAGTTTCTCAGAATGCTTCTGTCTAGTTTATAGGTGAAGAGATTTCATGTCCCAGCATAGACCTCAAAGCGCTCCAAATATCCACTTGAAGATCCTATAAGAAGAGTGTCTCCAAACTGCTCCTTCCAAAGGAAGCTTCAAGTCTGTGAGTTGAATGCACTCATCACAAAGAAGTTTCTGAGAAGGCTTCCGTCTAGTTTTTATATGAAGATATTTCCTTTTCCAACATAGGCCTCAAAGCGCTCCAAATAAACACATGCAGATTCTACAAAAGGAGTGTTTCAAAACTGTTCTATCAAAGGGAACGTTCAAGTCTGTGAGTTGAATGCACTCATCACACAGAAGTTTCTCAGAATGCTTCTGTCTAGTTTTTAGGTGAAGAGATTTCATTTCCCAGCATAGGCCTCAAAGCGCTCCAAATATCACCTTGCAGATTCTACGAAAAGAGTGTTTCAAAGCTGCTCTTTGAAAAGCAAGGTTCAAGTCTGTGTGTTGAATGCACTCATCAGAAAGAAGTTTCTGAGAATGCTTCTGTCTAGTTCTTACGTGTAGATACTTCCTTTTCCAGCTTAGGCCTCAAAGCGCTCCAAATAAACACTTGCAAATTCTACAAAAGGAGTGTTTCAAAAGAGTCCTCTCAAAAGGAACGTTCAAGTCTGTGAGTTGAATGCACTTATCATACAGAAGTTTCCTGGAATGCTTCTGTCTAGTTTTTATGTGAAGACATTTCCTTTTCCAGCATAGGCCTCAAAGCGCTCCAAATATCCACTTGCAGATTCTACCAAAAGAGTGTTTCGAAACTGCTCTATCAAAAGCAAGCTTCAACACTGTGAGTAGAATGCACTCATCACAAAGAAGTTTCTGAGAATGCTTCTGTCTAGTTTTTATGTGAAGATATTTCCTTTTCCAACATAGGCCTCAAAGCGCTCCAAATAAACACTTGCAGATTCTACAAAAGGAGTGTTTCAAAACTGCTCTTTCAAGAGGAACTTTCAAGTCTGTGAGTTGAATGCACTCATCACACAGACGTTTCTGAGAATGCTTCCGTCTAGTTGTTATGTGAAGATATTTCCTTTTCCAGCATAGGCCTCAAAACGCTACAAATAGCCTCTTGCAGATTCTACAAAAAGAGTGTTTCAAAAGTGTTCTATCATAAGGAAGGTTCAACTCCGTGAGTTGAATGAAGGCATCATGAAGAACTTTCTGAGAATGATTCTCTGTAGTTTTTAGGAGAAGATATTCCATATCCCAGCACAGGCCTCGAAGTGCTCCAAATAAACACTTGCAGATTTTAGCAAAAGAGTGTTTCAAAACTGCTCTTTCTATAGGCAAGTTCAAGTCTGTGAGTTGAATGCACTCAACACAAAGAAGTTTCTGAGAATGCTTCTGTTCAGTTTTTATGTGAAGATATTTCCTTTTCCAGCATAGGCCTCAAACGGCTCCAAATATCCACTTGCAGATTCTACAAAAAGAGTGTTTCCAAACTTCTCTATCGATTGGTAGGTTCAACTCTGTGAGTTGAATGAACTCAACACAAAGAAGTTTCTGAGAATCCTTCTCTCTAGTTTTTATGTGAAGATATTTCCTTTTCCAACATAGGCCTCAAGGTGCTCCGAATAAACACTTGCAGATTCTACAAACGTAATGTTTCGAAACTGTTCTATCCAAAGGAACGTTCAAGTCTGTGAGTTGAATGCTATCATTGCAAAGAAGTTTCTCAGAATGCTTCTGTCTAGTTTATAGGTGAAGAGATTTCATGTCCCAGCATAGGCCTCAAAGCGCTCCAAATATCCACTTGAAGATCCTATAAGAAGAGTGTCTCCAAACTGCTCCTTCCAAAGGAAGCTTCAAGTCTGTGAGTTGAATGCACTCATCACAAAGAAGTTTCTGAGAAGGCTTCCGTCTTGTTTTTATATGAAGATATTTCCTTTTCCAACATAGGCCTCAAAGCGCTCCAAATAAACACATGCAGATTCTACAAAAGGAGTGTTTCAAAACTGTTCTATCAAAGGGAACGTTCAAGTCTGTGAGTTGAATGCACTCATCACACAGAAGTTTCTCAGAATGCTTCTGTCTAGTTTTTAGGTGAAGAGATTTCATTTCCCAGCATAGGCCTCAAAGCGCTCCAAATATCCCCTTGCAGATTCTACGAAAAGAGTGTTTCAAAGCTGCTCTTTCAAAAGCAAGGTTCAAGTCTGTGTGTTGAATGCACTCATCAGAAAGAAGTTTCTGAGAATGCTTCTGTCTAGTTCTTACGTGTAGATACGTCCTTTTCCAGCTTAGGCCTCAAAGCGCTCCAAATAAACACTTGCAAATTCTACAAAAGGAGTGTTTCAAAAGAGTCCTCTCAAAAGGAACGTTCAAGTCTGTGAGTTGAATGCACTTATCATACAGAAGTTTCCTGGAATGCTTCTGTCTAGTTTTTATGTGAAGACATTTCCTTTTCCAGCATAGGCCTCAAAGCGCTCCAAATATCCACTTGCAGATTCTAGCAAAAGAGTGTTTCAAAACTGCTCTATCAAAAGCAAGCTTCAACACTGTGAGTAGAATGCACTCATCACAAAGAAGTTTCTGAGAATGCTTCTGTCTAGTTTTTATGTGAAGATATTTCCTTTTCCAACATAGGCCTCAAAGCGCTCCAAATAAACACTTGCAGATTCTACAAAAGGAGTGTTTCAAAACTGCTCCTTTGAGAGGAACGTTCAAGTCTGTGAGTTGAATGCACTCATGACACAGAAGTTTCTGAGAATGCTTCCATCTAGTTGTTATGTGAAGATATTTCCTTTTCCAGCATAGGCCTCAAAACGCTCCAAATAGCCTCTTGCAGATTCTACAAAAAGAGTGTTTCAAAAGTGTTCTATCATAAGGAAGGTTCAACTCCGTGAGTTGAATGAAGGCATCGTGAAGAACTTTCTGAGAATGCTTCTGTGTAGTTTTTAGGTGAAGATATTCCATATCCCAGCACAGGCCTCGAAGTGCTCCAAATAACCACTTGCAGATTTTAGCAAAAGAGTGTTTCAAAACTGCTCTTTCTATAGGTAAGTTCAAGTCTGTGAGTTGAATGCACTCAACACAAAGAAGTTTCTGAGAATGCTTCTGTTCAGTTTTTATGTGAAGATATTTCCTTTTCCAGCATAGGCCTCAAACGGCTCCAAATATCCACTTGCAGATTCTACAAAAAGAGTGTTTCCAAACTTCTCTATCGATTGGTAGGTTCAACTCTGTGAGTTGAATGAACTCATCACAAAGAAGTTTCTGAGAATCCTTCTCTCTAGTTTTTATGTGAAGATATTTCCTTTTCCAACATAGGCCTCAAGGTGCTCCGAATAAACACTTGCAGATTCTACAAACGTAATGTTTCAAAACTGTTCTATCTAAAGGAACGTTCAAGTCTGTGAGTTGAATGCACTCATTGTAAAGAAGTTTCTCAGAATGCTTCTGTCTAGTTTTTAGGTGAAGAGATTTCATGTCCCAGCATAGGCCTCAAAGCGCTCCAAATATCCACTTGAAGATCCTATAAGAAGAGTGTCTCCAAACTGCTCCTTACAAAGGAAGCTTCAAGTCTGTAAGTTGAATGCACTCATCACAAAGAAGTTTCTGAGAAGGCTTCCGTCTAGTTTTTATATGAAGATATTTCCTTTTCCAACATAGGCCTCAAAGCGCTCCAAATAAACACATGCAGATTCTACAAAAGGAGTGTTTCAAAACTGTTCTATCAAAGGGAACGTTCAAGTCTGTGAGTTGAATGCACTCATCACACAGAAGTTTCTCAGAATGCTTCTGTCTAGTTTTTAGGTGAAGAGATTTCATTTCCCAGCATAGGCCTCAAAGCGCTCCAAATATCCCCTTGCAGATTCTACAAAAAGAGTGTTTCAAAGCTGCTCTTTCAAAAGCAAGGTTCAAGTCTGTGTGTTGAATTCACTCATCAGAAAGAAGTTTCTGAGAATGCTTCTGTCTAGTTCTTACGTGTAGATACTTCCTTTTCCAGCTTAGGCCTCAAAGCGCTCCAAATAAACCCTTGCAAATTCTACAAAAGGAGTGTTTCAAAAGAGTCCTCTCAAAAGGAACGTTCAAGTCTGTGAGTTGAATGCACTTATCATACAGAAGTTTCCTGGAATGCTTCTGTCTAGTTTTTATGTGAAGACATATCCTTTTCCAGCATAGGCCTCAAAGCGCTCCAAATATCCACTTGCAGATTCTACCAAAAGAGTGTTTCAAAACTGCTCTATCAAAAGCAAGCTTCAACACTGTGAGTAGAATGCACTCATCACAAAGAAGTTTCTGAGAATGCTTCTGTCTAGTTTTTATGTGAAGATATTTCCTTTTCCAACATAGGCCTCAAAGCGCTCCAAATAAACACTTGCAGATTCTACAAAAGGAGTGTTTCAAAACTGCTCTTTTGAGAGGAACGTTCAAGCCTGTGAGTTGAATGCACTCATCACACAGACGTTTCTGAGAATGCTTCCGTCTAGTTGTTATGTGAAGATATTTCCTTTTCCGGCATAGGCCTCAAAACGCTCCAAATAGCCTCTTGCAGATTCTACAAAAAGAGTGTTTCAAAAGTGTTCTATCGTAAGGAAGGTTCAACTCCGTGAGTTGAATGAAGACATCGTGAAGAACTTTCTGAGAATGCTCCTCTGTAGTTTTTAGGTGAAGATATTTCATATCCCAGCACAGGCCTCGAAGTGCTCCAAATAACCACTTGCAGATTTTAGCAAAAGAGTGTTTCAAAACTGCTCTTTCTATAGGTAAGTTCAAGACTGTGAGTTGAATGCACTCAACAAAAAGAAGTTTCTGAAAATGCTTCTGTTCAGTTTTTATGTGAAGATATTTCCTTTTCCAGCATAGGCCTCAAACGGCTCCAAATATCCACTTGCAGATTCTACAAAAAGAGTGTTTCCAAACTTCTCTATCAATTGGTAGGTTCAACTCTGTGAGTTGAATGAACTCATCACAAAGAAGTTTCTGAGAATCCTTCTCTCTAGTTTTTATGTGAAGATATTTCCTTTTCCAACATAGGCCTCAAGGTGCTCCGAATAAACACTTGCAGATTCTACAAACGTAATGTTTCGAAACTCTTCTATCCAAAGGAACGTTCAAGTCTGTGAGTTGAATGCACTCATTGCAAAGAAGTTTCTCAGAATGCTTCTGTCTAGTTTATAGGTGAAGAGATTTCATGTCCCAGCATAGGCCTCAAAGCGCTCCAAATATCCACTTGAAGATCCTATAAGAAGAGTGTCTCCAAACTGCTCCTTCCAAAGGAAGCTTCAAGTCTGTGAGTTGAATGCACTCATCACAAAGAAGTTTCTGAGAAGGCTTCCGTCTAGTTTTTATATGAAGATATTTCCTTTTCCAACATAGGCCTCAAAGCGCTCCAAATAAACACATGCAGATTCTACAAAAGGAGTGTTTCAAAACTGTTCTATCAAAGGGAACGTTCAAGTCTGTGAGTTGAATGCACTCATCACACAGAAGTTTCTCAGAATGCTTCTGTCTAGTTTTTAGGTGAAGAGATTTCATTTCCCAGCATAGGCCTCAAAGCGCTCCAAATATCCCCTTGCAGATTCTACGAAAAGAGTGTTTCAAAGCTGCTCTTTGAAAAGCAAGGTTCAAGTCTGTGTGTTGAATGCACTCATCAGAAAGAAGTTTCTGAGAATGCTTCTGTCTAGTTCTTACGTGTAGATACTTCCTTTTCCAGCTTAGGCCTCAAAGCGCTCCAAATAAACACTTGCAAATTCTACAAAAGGAGTGTTTCAAAAGAGTCCTCTCAAAAGGAACGTTCAAGTCTGTGAGTTGAATGCACTTATCATACAGAAGTTTCCTGGAATGCTTCTGTCTAGTTTTTATGTGAAGACATTTCCTTTTCCAGCATAGGCCTCAAAGCGCTCCAAATATCCACTTGCAGATTCTACCAAAAGAGTGTTTCGAAACTGCTCTATCAAAAGCAAGCTTCAACACTGTGAGTAGAATGCACTCATCACAAAGAAGTTTCTGAGAATGCTTCTGTCTAGTTTTTATGTGAAGATATTTCCTTTTCCAACATAGGCCTCAAAGCGCTCCAAATAAACACTTGCAGATTCTACAAAAGGAGTGTTTCAAAACTGCTCTTTCGAGAGGAACTTTCAAGTCTGTGAGTTGAATGCACTCATCACACAGACGTTTCTGAGAATGCTTCCGTCTAGTTGTTATGTGAAGATATTTCCTTTTCCAGCATAGGCCTCAAAACGCTCCAAATAGCCTCTTGCAGATTCTACAAAAAGAGTGTTTCAAAAGTGTTCTATCATAAGGAAGGTTCAACTCCGTGAGTTGAATGAAGGCATCATGAAGAACTTTCTGAGAATGATTCTCTGTAGTTTTTAGGTGAAGATATTCCATATCCCAGCACAGGCCTCGAAGTGCTCCAAATAAACACTTGCAGATTTTAGCAAAAGAGTGTTTCAAAACTGCTCTTTCTATAGGCAAGTTCAAGTCTGTGAGTTGAATGCACTCAACACAAAGAAGTTTCTGAGAATGCTTCTGTTCAGTTTTTATGTGAAGATATTTCCTTTTCCAGCATAGGCCTCAAACGGCTCCAAATATCCACTTGCAGATTCTACAAAAAGAGTGTTTCCAAACTTCTCTATCGATTGGTAGGTTCAACTCTGTGAGTTGAATGAACTCAACACAAAGAAGTTTCTGAGAATCCTTCTCTCTAGTTTTTATGTGAAGATATTTCCTTTTCCAACATAGGCCTCAAGGTGCTCCGAATAAACACTTGCAGATTCTACAAACGTAATGTTTCGAAACTGTTCTATCCAAAGGAACGTTCAAGTCTGTGAGTTGAATGCTATCATTGCAACGAAGTTTCTCAGAATGCTTCTGTCTAGTTTATAGGTGAAGAGATTTCATGTCCCAGCATAGGCCTCAAAGCGCTCCAAATATCCACTTGAAGATCCTATAAGAAGAGTGTCTCCAAACTGCTCCTTCCAAAGGAAGCTTCAAGTCTGTGAGTTGAATGCACTCATCACAAAGAAGTTTCTGAGAAGGCTTCCGTCTTGTTTTTATATGAAGATATTTCCTTTTCCAACATAGGCCTCAAAGCGCTCCAAATAAACACATGCAGATTCTACAAAAGGAGTGTTTCAAAACTGTTCTATCAAAGGGAACGTTCAAGTCTGTGAGTTGAATGCACTCATCACACAGAAGTTTCTCAGAATGCTTCTGTCTAGTTTTTAGGTGAAGAGATTTCATTTCCCAGCATAGGCCTCAAAGCGCTCCAAATATCCCCTTGCAGATTCTACGAAAAGAGTGTTTCAAAGCTGCTCTTTCAAAAGCAAGGTTCAAGTCTGTGTGTTGAATGCACTCATCAGAAAGAAGTTTCTGAGAATGCTTCTGTCTAGTTCTTACGTGTAGATACTTCCTTTTCCAGCTTAGGCCTCAAAGCGCTCCAAATAAACACTTGCAAATTCTACAAAAGGAGTGTTTCAAAAGAGTCCTCTCAAAAGGAACGTTCAAGTCTGTGAGTTGAATGCACTTATCATACAGAAGTTTCCTGGAATGCTTCTGTCTAGTTTTTATGTGAAGACATTTCCTTTTCCAGCATAGGCCTCAAAGCGCTCCAAATATCCACTTGCAGATTCTACCAAAAGAGTGTTTCAAAACTGCTCTATCAAAAGCAAGCTTCAACACTGTGAGTAGAATGCACTCATCACAAAGAAGTTTCTGAGAATGCTTCTGTCTAGTTTTTATGTGAAGATATTTCCTTTTCCAACATAGGCCTCAAAGCGCTCCAAATAAACACTTGCAGATTCTACAAAAGGAGTGTTTCAAAACTGCTCTTTCAAGAGGAACTTTCAAGTCTGTGAGTTGAATGCACTCATCACACAGACGTTTCTGAGAATGCTTCCATCTAGTTGTTATGTGAAGATATTTCCTTTTCCAGCATAGGCCTCAAAACGCTCCAAATAGCCTCTTGCAGATTCTACAAAAAGAGTGTTTCAAAACTGTTCTATCAAAGGGACCGTTCAAGTCTGTGAGTTGAATGCACTCATCACACAGAAGTTTCTCAGAATGCTTCTGTCTAGTTTTTAGGTGAAGAGATTTCATTTCCCAGCATAGGCCTCAAAGCGCTCCAAATATCCCCTTGCAGATTCTACGAAAAGAGTGTTTCAAAGCTGCTCTTTCAAAAGCAAGGTTCAAGTCTGTGTGTTGAATGCACTCATCAGAAAGAAGTTTCTGAGAATGCTTCTGTCTAGTTCTTACGTGTAGATACTTCCTTTTCCAGCTTAGGCCTCAAAGCGCTCCAAATAAACACTTGCAAATTCTACAAAAGGAGTGTTTCAAAAGAGTCCTCTCAAAAGGAACGTTCAAGTCTGTGAGTTGAATGCACTTATCATACAGAAGTTTCCTGGAATTCTTCTGTCTAGTTTTTATGTGAAGACATTTCCTTTTCCAGCATAGGCCTCAATGCGCTCCAAATATCCACTTGCAGATTCTACCAAAAGAGTGTTTCAAAACTGTTCTATCAAAAGCAAGATTCAACACTGTGAGTAGAATGCACTCATCACAAAGAAGTTTCTGAGAATGCTTCTGTCTAGTTTTTATGTGAAGATATTTCCTTTTCCAACATAGGCCTCAAAGCGCTTCAAATAAACACTTGCAGATTCTACAAAAGGAGTGTTTCAAAACTGCTCCTTCGAGAGGAACGTTCAAGTCTGTGAGTTGAATGCACTCATCACACAGAAGTTTCTGAGAATGCTTCCGTCTAGTTGTTATGTGAAGATATTTCCTTTTCCAGCATAGGCCTCAAAACGCTCCAAATAGCCTCTTGCAGATTCTACAAAAAGAGTGTTTCAAAAGTGTTCTATCATAAGGAAGGTTCAACTCCGTGAGTTGAATGAAGGCATCATGAAGAACTTTCTGAGAATGCTTCTGTGTAGTTTTTAGGTGAAGATATTCCATATCCCAGCACAGGCCTCGAAGTGCTCCAAATAACCACTTGCAGATTTTAGCAAAAGAGTGTTTCAAAACTGCTCTTTCTATAGGTAAGTTCAAGTCTGTGAGTTGAATGCACTCAACACAAAGAAGCATCTGAGAATGCTTCTGTTCAGTTTTTATGTGAAGATATTTCCTTTTCCAGCATAGGCCTCAAAGGGCTCCAAATATCCACTTGCAGATTCTACAAAAAGAGTGTTTCCAAACTTCTCTATCGATTAGTAGGTTCAACTCTGTCAGTTGAATGAACTCATCACAAAGAAGTTTCTGAGAATTCTTCTCTCTAGTTTTTATGTGAAGATATTTCCTTTTCCAACATAGGCCTCAAGGTGCTCCGAATAAACACTTGCAGATTCTACAAACGTAATGTTTCGAAACTGTTCTATCCAAAGGAACGTTCAAGTCTGTGAGTTGAATGCACTCATTGCAAAGAAGTTTCTCAGAATGCTTCTGTCTAGTTTTTAGGTGAAGAGATTTCATGTCCAAGCATAGGCCTCAAAGCGCTCCAAATATCCACTTGAAGATCCTATAAGAAGAGTGTCCTATAAGAAGAAGATCCTATAAGAGGAAGCTTCAAGTCTGTGAGTTGAATGCACTCATCACAAAGAAGTTTCTGAGAAGACTTCCGTCTAGTTTTTATATGAAGATATTTCCTTTTCCAACATAGGCCTCAAAGCGCTCCAAATAAACACATGCAGATTCTACAAAAGGAGTGTTTCAAAACTGTTCTATCAAAGGGAACGTTCAAGTCTGTGAGTTGAATGCACTCATCACACAGAAGTTTCTCAGAATGCTTCTGTCTAGTTTTTAGGTGAAGAGATTTCATTTCCCAGCATAGGCCTCAAAGCGCTCCAAATATCCCCTTGCAGATTCTACGAAAAGAGTGTTTCAAAGCTGCTCTTTCAAAAGCAAGGTTCAAGTCTGTGTGTTGAATGCACTCATCAGAAAGAAGTTTCTGAGAATGCTTCTGTCTAGTTCTTACGTGTAGATACTTCCTTTTCCAGCTTAGGCCTCAAAGCGCTCAAAATAAACACTTGCAAATTCTACAAAAGGAGTGTTTCAAAAGAGTCCTCTCAAAAGGAACGTTCAAGTCTGTGAGTTGAATGCACTTATCATACAGAAGTTTCCTGGAATGCTTCTGTCTAGTTTTTATGTGAAGACATTTCCTTTTCCAGCATAGGCCTCAAAGCGCTCCAAATATCCACTTGCAGATTCTACCAAAAGAGTGTTTCAAAACTGCTCTATCAAAAGCAAGCTTCAACACTGTGAGTAGAATGCACTCATCACAAAGAAGTTTCTGAGAATGCTTCTGTCTAGTTTTTATGTGAAGATATTTCCTTTTCTAACATAGGCCTCAAAGCGCTCCAAATAAACACTTGCAGATTCTACAAAAGGAGTGTTTCAAAACTGCTCTTTCGAGAGGAACTTTCAAGTCTGTGAGTTGAATGCACTCGTCACACAGAAGTTTCTGAGAATGCTTCCGTCTAGTTGTTATGTGAAGATATTTCCTTTTCCAGCATAGGCCTCAAAACGCTCCAAATAGCCTCTTGCAGATTCTACAAAAAGAGTGTTTCAAAAGTGTTCTATCATAAGGAAGGTTCAACTAAGTGAGTTGAATGAAGGCATCGTGACGAACTTTCTGAGAATGCTCCTCTGTAGTTTTTAGGTGAAGATATTCCATATCCCAGCACAGACCTTGAAGTGCTCCAAATAACCACTTGCAGATTTTAGCAAAAGAGTGTTTCAAAACTGCTCTTTCTATAGGTAAGTTCAAGTCTGTGAGTTGAATGCACTCAACACAAAGAAGTTTCTGAGAATGCTTCTGTTCAGTTTTTATGTGAAGATATTTCCTTTTCCAGCATAGGCCTCAAACGGCTCCAAATATCCACTTGCAGATTCTACAAAAAGAGTGTTTCCAAACTTCTCTATCGATAGGTAGGTTCAAGTCTGTGAGGTGAATGAACTCATCACAAAGAAGTTTCTGAGAATCCTTCTCTCTAGTTTTTATGTGAAGATATTTCCTTTTCCAACATAGGCCTCAAGGTGCTCCGAATAAACACTTGCAGATTCTACAAACGTAATGTTTCGAAACTGTTCTATCCAAAGGAACGTTCAAGTCTGTGAGTTGAATGCACTCATTGCAAAGAAGTTTCTCAGAATGCTTCTGTCTAGTTTTTAGGTGAAGAGATTTCGTGTCCCAGCATAGGCCTCAAAGCGCTCCAAATATCCACTTGAAGATCCTATAAGAAGAGTGTCTCCAAACTGCTCCTTCCAAAGGAAGCTTCAAGTCTGTGAGTTGAATGCACTCATCACAAAGAAGTTTCTGAGAAGGCTTCCGTCTAGTTTTTATATGAAGATATTTCCTTTTCCAACATAGGCCTCAAAGCGCTCCAAATAAACACTTGCAGATTCTACAAAAGGAGTGTTTCAAAACTGCTCTTTCGAGAGGAACTTTCAAGTCTGTGAGTTGAATGCACTCATCACACAGACGTTTCTGAGAATGCTTCCATCTAGTTGTTATGTGAAGATATTTCCTTTTCCAGCATAGGCCTCAAAACGCTCCAAATAGCCTCTTGCAGATTCTACAAAAAGAGTGTTTCAAAAGTGTTCTATCATAAGGAAGGTTCAACTCCGTGAGTTGAATGAAGGCATCGTGAAGAACTTTCTGAGAATGCTTCTCTGTAGTTTTTAGGTGAAGATATTCCATATCCCAGCACAGGCCTCGAAGTGCTCCAAATAACCACTTGCAGATTTTAGCAAAAGAGTGTTTCAAAACTGCTCTTTCTATAGGTAAGTTCAAGTCTGTGAGTTTAATGCACTCAACACAAAGAAGTTTCTGAGAATGCTTCTGTTCAGTTTGTATGTGAAGATATTTCCTTTTCCAGCATAGGCCTCAAACGGCTCCAAATATCCACTTGCAGATTCTACCAAAAGAGTGTTTCCAAACTTCTCTATCGATTAGTAGGTTCAACTCTGTGAGTTGAATGAACTCATCACAAAGAAGTTTCTGAGAATTCTTCTCTCTAGTTTTTATGTGAAGATATTTCCTTTTCCAACATAGGCCTCAAGGTGCTCCGAATAAACACTTGCAGATTCTACAAACGTAATGTTTCGAAACTGTTCTATCCAAAGGAACGTTCAAGTCTGTGAGTTGAATGCACTCATTGCAAAGAAGTTTCTCAGAATGCTTCTGTCTAGTTTTTAGGTGAAGAGATTTCATGTCCAAGCATAGGACTCAAAGCGCTCCAAATATCCACTTGAAGATCCTATAAGAAGAGTGTCCTATAAGAAGAAGATCCTATAAGAGGAAGCTTCAAGTCTGTGAGTTGAATGCACTCATCACAAAGAAGTTTCTGAGAAGACTTCCGTCTAGTTTTTATATGAAGATATTTCCTTTTCCAACATAGGCCTCAAAGCGCTCCAAATAAACACATGCAGATTCTACAAAAGGAGTGTTTCAAAACTGTTCTATCAAAGGGAACGTTCAAGTCTGTGAGTTGAATGCACTCATCACACAGAAGTTTCTCAGAATGCTTCTGTCTAGTTTTTAGGTGAAGAGATTTCATTTCCCAGCATAGGCCTCAAAGCGCTCCAAATATACCCTTGCAGATTCTACGAAAAGAGTGTTTCAAAGCTGCTCTTTCAAAAGCAAGGTTCAAGTCTGTGTGTTGAATGCACTCATCAGAAAGAAGTTTCTGAGAATGCTTCTGTCTAGTTCTTACGTGTAGATACTTCCTTTTCCAGCTTAGGCCTCAAAGCGCTCCAAATAAACACTTGCAAATTCTACAAAAGGAGTGTTTCAAAAGAGTCCTCTCAAAAGGAACGTTCAAGTCTGTGAGTTGAATGCACTTATCATACAGAAGTTTCCTGGAATGCTTCTGTCTAGTTTTTATGTGAAGACATTTCCTTTTCCAGCATAGGCCTCAAAGCGCTCCAAATATCCACTTGCAGATTCTACCAAAAGAGTGTTTCAAAACTGCTCTATCAAAAGCAAGCTTCAACACTGTGAGTAGAATGCACTCATCACAAAGAAGTTTCTGAGAATGCTTCTGTCTAGTTTTTATGTGAAGATATTTCCTTTTCCAACATAGGCCTCAAAGCGCTCCAAATAAACACTTGCAGATTCTACAAAAAGAGTGTTTCAAAACTGCTCTTTCGAGAGGAACTTTCAAGTCCGTGAGTTGAATGCACTCATCACACAGACGTTTCTGAGAATGCTTCCGTCTAGTTGTTATGTGAAGATATTTCCTTTTCCAGCATAGGCCTCAAAACGCTCCAAATAGCCTCTTGCAGATTCTACAAAAAGAGTGTTTCAAAAGTGTTCTATCATAAGGAAGGTTCAACTCCGTGAGTTGAATGAAGGCATCGTGAAGAACTTTTGAGAATGGTCCTCTGTAGTTTTTAGGTGAAGATATTCCATATCCCAGCACAGGCCTCGAAGTGCTCCAAATAACCACTTGCAGATTTTAGCAAAAGAGTGTTTCAAAACTGCTATTTCTATAGGTAAGTTCAAGTCTGTGAGTTGAATGCACTCAACACAAAGAAGTTTCTGAGAATGCTTCTGTTCAGTTTTTATGTGAAGATATTTCCTTTTCCAGCATAGGCCTCAAACGGCTCCAAATATCCACTTGCAGATTCTACAAAAAGAGTGTTTCCAAACTTCTCTATCGATTGGTAGGTTCAACTCTGTGAGTTGAATGAACTCATCACAAAGAAGTTTCTGAGAATCCTTCTCTGTAGTTTTTATGTGAAGATATTTCCTTTTCCAACATAGGCCTCAAGGTGCTCCAAATAAACACTTGCAGATTCTACAAACGTAATGTTTCGAAACTGTTCTATCCAAAGGAACGTTCAAGTCTGTGAGTTGAATGCACTCATTGCAAAGAAGTTTCTCAGAATGCTTCTGTCTAGTTTTTAGGTGAAGAGATTTCATGTCCAAGCATAGGCCTCAAAGCGCTCCAAATATCCACTTGAAGATCCTATAAGAAGAGTGTCTCCAAACTGATCTTTCCAAAGGAAGCTTCAAGTCTGTGAGTTGAATGCACTCATCACAAAGAAGTTTCTGAGAAGACTTCCGTCTAGTTTTTATATGAAGATATTTCCTATTCCAACATAGGCCTCAAAGCGCTCCAAATAAACACATGCAGATTCTACAAAAGGAGTGTTTCAAAACTGTTCTATCAAAGGGAACGTTCAAGTCTGTGAGTTGAATGCACTCATCACACAAATGTTTCTCAGAATGCTTCTGTCTAGTTTTTAGGTGAAGAGATTTCATTTCCCAGCATAGGCCTCAAAGCGCTCCAAATAACCCCTAGCAGATTCTACGAAAAGAGTGTTTCAAAGCTGCTCTTTCAAAAGCAAGGTTCAAGTCTGTGTGTTGAATGCACTCATCAGAAAGAAGTTTCTGAGAATGCTTCTGTCTAGTTCTTACGTGTAGATACTTCCTTTTCCAGCTTAGGCCTCAAAGCGCTCCAAATAAACACTTGCAAATTCTACAAAAGCAGTGTTTCAAAAGAGTCCTCTCAAAAGGAACGTTCAAGTCTGTGAGTTGAATGCACTTATCATACAGAAGTTTCCTGGAATGCTTCTGTCTAGTTTTTATGTGAAGACATTTCCTTTTCCAGCATAGGCCTCAAAGCGCTCCAAATATCCACTTGCAGATTCTACCAAAAGAGTGTTTCAAAACTGCTCTATCAAAAGCAAGCTTCAACACTGTGAGTAGAATGCACTCATCACAAAGAAGTTTCTGAGAATGCTTCTGTCTAGTTTTTATGTGAAGATATTTCCTTTTCCAACATATGCCTCAAAGCGCTCCAAATAAACACTTGCAGATTCTACAAAAGGAGTGTTTCAAAACTGCTCCTTCGAGAGGAACGTTCAAGTCTGTGAGTTGAATGCACTCATCACACAGACGTTTCTGAGAATGCTTCCGTCTAGTTGTTATGTGAAGATATTTCCTTTTCCAGCATAGGCCTCAAAACGCTCCAAATAGCCTCTTGCAGATTCTACAAAAAGAGTGTTTCCAAACTTCTCTATCGATTGGTAGGTTCAACTCTGTGAGTTGAATGAACTCATCACAAAGAAGTTTCTGAGAATCCTTCTCTCTAGTTTTTATGTGAAGATATTTCCTTTTCCAACATACGCCTCAAGGTGCTCCGAATAAACACTTGCAGATTCTACAAACGTAATGTTTCGAAACTGTTCTATCCAAAGGAACGTTCAAGTCTGTGAGTTGAATGCACTCATTGCAAAGAAGTTTCTCAGAATGCTTCTGTCTAGTTTTTAGGTGAAGAGATTTCATGTCCCAGCATAGGCCTCAAAGCGCTCCAAATATCCACTTGAAGATCCTATAAGAAGAGTGTCTCCAAACTGCTCTTTCCAAAGGAAGCTTCAAGTCTGTGAGTTGAATGCACTCATCACAAAGAAGTTTCTGAGAAGGCTTCCATCTAGTTTTTATATGAAGATATTTCCTTTTCCAACATAGGCCTCAAAGCGCTCCAAATAAACACATGCAGATTCTACAAAAGGAGTGTTTCAAAACTGTTCTATCAAAGGGAACGTTCAAGTCTGTGAGTTGAATGCACTCATCACACAGAAGTTTCTCAGAATGCTTCTGTCTAGTTTTTAGGTGAAGAGATTTCATTTCCCAGCATAGGCCTCAAAGCGCTCCAAATATCCCCTTGCAGATTCTACGAAAAGAGTGTTTCAAAGCTGCTCTTTCAAAAGCAAGGTTCAAGTCTGTGTGTTGAATGCACTCATCAGAAAGAAGTTTCTGAGAATGCTTCTGTCTAGTTCTTACGTGTAGATACTTCCTTTTCCAGCTTAGGCCTCAAAGCGCTCCAAATAAACACCTGCAAATTCTACAAAAGGAGTGTTTCAAAAGAGTCCTCTCAAAAGGAACGTTCAAGTCTGTGAGTTGAATGCACTTATCATACAGAAGTTTCCTGGAATGCTTCTGTCTAGTTTTTATGTGAAGACATTTCCTTTTCCAGCATAGACCTCAAAGCGCTCCAAATATCCACTTGCAGATTCTACCAAAAGAGTGTTTCAAAACTGCTCTATCAAAAGCAAGCTTCAACACTGTGAGTAGAAGGCACTCATCACAAAGAAGTTTCTGAGAATGCTTCTGTCTAGTTTTTATGTTAAGATATTTCCTTTTCCAACATAGGCCTCAAAGCGCTCCAAATAAACACTTGCAGATTCTACAAAAGGAGTGTTTTAAAACTGGTCCTTCGAGAGGAACGTTCAAGTCTGTGAGTTGAATGCACTCATCACACAGAAGTTTCTGAGAATGCTTCCGTCTAGTTGTTATGTGAAGATATTTCCTTTTCCAGCATAGGCCTCAAAACGCTCCAAATAGCCTCTTGCAGATTCTACAAAAAGAGTGTTTCAAAAGTGTTCTATCATAAGGAAGGTTCAACTCTGTGAGTTGAATGAAGGCATCGTGAAGAACTTTCTGAGAATGCTTCTCTGTAGTTTTTAGGTGAAGATATTCCATATCCCAACACAGGCCTCGAAGTGCTCCAAATAACCACTTGCAGATTTTAGCAAAAGAGTGTTTCAAAACTGCTCTTTCTATAGGTAAGTTCAAGTCTGTGAGTTGAATGCACTCAACACAAAGAAGTTTCTGAGAATGCTTCTGTTCAGTTTTTATGTGAAGACATTTCCTTTTCCAGCATAGGCCTCAAACGGCTCCAAATATCCACTTGCAGATTCTACAAAAAGAGTGTTTCCAAACTTCTCTATCGATTGGTAGGTTCAACTCTGTGAGTTGAATGAACTCATCACGAAGAAGTTTCTGAGAATCCTTCTCTCTAGTTTTTATGTGAAGATATTTCCTTTTCCAACATAGGCCTCAAGGTGCTCCGAATAAACACTTGCAGATTCTACAAACGTAATGTTTCGAAACTGTTCTATCCAAAGGAACGTTCAAGTCGGTGAGTTGAATGCACTCATTGCAAAGAAGTTTCTCAGAATGCTTCTGTCTAGTTTTTAGGTGAAGAGATTTCATGTCCCAGCATAGGCCTCAAAGCGCTCCAAATATCCACTTGAAGATCCTATAAGAAGAGTGTCTCCAAACTGCTCCTTCCAAAGGAAGCTTCAAGTCTGTGAGTTGAATGCACTCATCACAAAGAAGTTTCTGAGAAGGCTTCCGTCTAGTTTTTATATGAAGATATTTCCTTTTCCAACATAGGCCTCAAAGCGCTCCAAATAAACACATGCAGATTCTACAAAAGGAGTGTTTCAAAAGTGTTCTATCAAAGGGAACGTTCAAGTCTGTGAGTTGAATGCACTCATCAAACAGAAGTTTCTCAGAATGCTTCTGTCTAGTTTTTAGGTGAAGAGATTTCATTTCCCAGCATAGGCCTCAAAGCGCTCCAAATATCCCCTTGCAGATTCTACGAAAAGAGTGTTTCAAATCTGCTCTTTCAAAAGCAAGGTTCAAGTCTGTGTGTTGAATGCACTCATCAGAATGAAGTTTCTGAGAATGCTTCTGTCTAGTTCTTACGTGTAGATACTTCCTTTTCCAGCTTAGGCCTCAAAGCGCTCCAAATAAACACTTGCAAATTCTACAAAAGGAGTGTTTCAAAAGAGTCCTCTCAAAAGGAACGTTCAAGTCTGTGAGTTGAATGCACTTATCATACAGAAGTTTCCTGGAATGCTTCTGTCTAGTTTTTATGTGAAGACATTTCCTTTTCCAGCATAGGCCTCAAAGCGCTCCAAATATCCACTTGCAGATTCTACCAAAAGAGTGTTTCAAAACTGTTCTATCAAAAGCAAGCTTCAACACTGTGAGTAGAATGCACTCATCACAAAGAAGTTTCTGAGAATGCTTCTGTCTAGTTTTTATGTGAAGATATTTCCTTTTCCAACATAGATCTGAAAGCGATCCAAATAAAGACTTGCAGATTCTACAAAAGGAGTGTTTCAAAACTGCTCCTTCGAGAGGAACGTTCAAGTCTGTGAGTTGAATGCACTCATCACACAGAAGTTTCTGAGAATGCTTCCGTCTAGTTGTTATGTGAAGATATTTCCTTTTCCATCATAGGCCTCAAAACGCTCCAAATAGCCTCTTGCAGATTCTACAAAAAGAGTGTTTCAAAAGTGTTCTATCATAAGGAAGGTTCAACTCCGTGAGTTGAATGAAGGCATCGTGAAGAACTTTCTGAGAATGCTTCTGTGTAGTTTTTAGGTGAAGATATTCCATATCCCAGCACAGGCCTCGAAGTGCTCCAAATAACCACTTGCAGATTTTAGCAAAAGAGTGTTTCAAAACTGCTCTTTCTATAGGTAAGTTCAAGTCTGTGAGTTGAATGCACTCAACACAAAGAAGTTTCTGAGAAGGCTTCTGTTCAATTTTTATGTGAAGATATTTCCTTTTCCAGCATAGGCCTCAAACGGCTCCAAATATCCACTTGCAGATTCTACAAAAAGAGTGTTTCCAAACTTCTCTATCGATTGGTAGGTTCAACTCTGTGAGTTGAATGAACTCATCACAAAGAAGTTTCTGAGAATCCTTCTCTCTAGTTTTTATGTGAAGATATTTCCTTTTCCAACATAGGCCTCAAGGTGCTCCGAATAAACACTTGCAGATTTTACAAACGTAATGTTTCAAAACTGTTCTATCCAAAGGAACGTTCAAGTCTGTGAGTTGAAAGCACTCATTGCAAAGAAGTTTCTCAGAATGCTTCTGTCTAGTTTTTAGGTGAAGAGATTTCATGTCCCAGCATAGGCCTCAAAGCGCTCCAAATATCCACTTGAAGATCCTATAAGAAGAGTGTCTCCAAACTGCTCCTTCCAAAGGAAGCTTCAAGTCTGTGAGTTGAATGCACTCATCACAAAGAAGTTTCTGAGAAGGCTTCCGTCTAGTTTTTATATGAAGATATTTCCTTTTCCAACATAGGCCTCAAAGCGCTCCAAATAAACACATGCAGATTCTACAAAAGGAGTGTTTCAAAACTGTTCTATCAAAGGGAACGTTCAAGTCTGTGAGTTGAATGCACTCATCACACAGAAGTTTCTCAGAATGCTTCTGTCTAGTTTTTAGGTGAAGAGATTTCATTTCCCAGCATAGGCCTCAAAGCGCTCCAAATATCCCCTTGCAGATTCTACGAAAAGAGTGTTTCAAAGCTGCTCTTTCAAAAGCAAGGTTCAAGTCCGTGTGTTGAATGCACTCATCAGAAAGAAGTTTCTGAGAATGCTTCTGTCTAGTTCATACGTTTAGATACTTCCTTTTCAGCTTAGGCCTCAAAGCGCTCCAAATAAACACTTGCAAATTCTACAAAAGGAGTGTTTCAAAAGAGTCCTTTCAAAAGGAACGTTCAAGTCTGTGAGTTGAATGCACTTATCATACAGAAGTTTCCTGGAATGCTTCTGTCTAGTTTTTATGTGAAGACATTTCCTTTTCCAGCATAGGCCTCAAAGCGCTCCAAATATCCACTTGCAGATTCTACCAAAAGAGTGTTTCAAAACTGCTCTATCAAAAGCAAGCTTCAACACTGTGAGTAGAATGCACTCATCACAAAGAAGTTTCTGAGAATGCTTCTGTCTAGTTTTTATGTTAAGATATTTCCTTTTCCAACATAGGCCTCAAAGCGCTCCAAATAAACACTTGCAGATTCTACAAAAGGAGTGTTTTAAAACTGGTCCTTCGAGAGGAACGTTCAAGTCTGTGAGTTGAATGCACTCATCACACAGAAGTTTCTGAGAATGCTTCCGTCTAGTTGTTATGTGAAGATATTTCCTTTTCCAGCATAGGCCTCAAAACGCTCCAAATAGCCTCTTGCAGATTCTACAAAAAGAGTGTTTCAAAAGTGTTCTATCATAAGGAAGGTTCAACTCCGTGAGTTGAATGAAGGCATCCTGAAGAACTTTCTGAGAATGCTTCTCTGTAGTTTTTAGGTGAAGATATTCCATATCCCAACACAGGCCTCGAAGTGCTCCAAATAACCACTTGCAGATTTTAGCAAAAGAGTGTTTCAAAACTGCTCTTTCTATAGGTAAGTTCAAGTCTGTGAGTTGAATGCACTCAACACAAAGAAGTTTCTGAGAATGCTTCTGTTCAGTTTTTATGTGAAGATATTTCCTTTTCCAGCATAGGCCTCAAACGGCTCCAAATATCCACTTGCAGATTCTACAAAAAGAGTGTTTCCAAACTTCTCTATCGATTGGTAGGTTCAACTCTGTGAGTTGAATGAACTCATCACAAAGAAGTTTCTGAGAATCCTTCTCTCTAGTTTTTATGTGAAGATATTTCCTTTTGCAACGTAGGCCTCAAGGTGTTCCGAATAAACACTTGCAGATTCTACAAACGTAATGTTTCAAAACTGTTCTATCCAAAGGAACGTTCAAGTCTGTGAGTTGAATGCACTCATTGCAAAGAAGGTTCTCAGAATGCTTCTGTCTAGTTTTTAGGTGAAGAGATTTCATGTCCCAGCATAGGCCTCAAAGCGCTCCAAATATCCACTTGAAGATCCTATAAGAAGAGTGTCTCCAAACTGCTCCTTCCAAAGGAAGCTTCAAGTCTGTGAGTTGAATGCACTCATTACAAAGAAGTTTCTGAGAAGGCTTCCGTCTAGTTTTTATATGAAGATATTTCCTTTTCCAACATAGGCCTCAAAGCGCTCCAAATAAACACATGCAGATTCTACAAAAGGAGTGTTTCAAAACTGTTCTATCAAAGGGAACGTTCAAGTCTGTGAGTTGAATGCACTCATCACACAGAAGTTTCTCAGAATGCTTCTGTCTAGTTTTTAGGTGAAGAGATTTCATTTCCCAGCATAGGCCTCAAAGCGCTCCAAATATCCCCTTGCAGATTCTACGAAAAGAGTGTTTCAAAGCTGCTCTTTCAAAAGCAAGGTTCAAGTCTGTGTGTTGAATGCACTCATCAGAAAGAAGTTTCTGAGAATGCTTCTGTCTAGTTCTTACGTGTAGATACTTCCTTTTCCAGCTTAGGCCTCAAAGCGCTCCAAATAAACCCTTGCAAATTCTACAAAAGGAGTGTTTCAAAAGAGTCCTCTCAAAAGGAACGTTCAAGTCTGTGAGTTGAATGCACTTATCATACAGAAGTTTCCTGGAATGCTTCTGTCTAGTTTTTATGTGAAGACATTTCCTTTTCCAGCATAGGCCTCAAAGCGCTCCAAATATCCACTTGCAGATTCTACCAAAAGAGTGTTTCAAAACTGCTCTATCAAAAGCAAGCTTCAACACTGTGAGTAGAATGCACTCATCACAAAGAAGTTTCTGAGAATGCTTCTGTCTAGTTTTTATGTGAAGATATTTCCTTTTCCAACATAGGCCTCAAAGCGCTCCAAATAAACACTTGCAGATTCTACAAAAGGAGTGTTTCAAAACTGCTCTTTCGAGAGGAACGTTCAAGTCTGTGAGTTGAATGCACTCATCGCACAGAAGTTTCTGAGAATGCTTCCGTCTAGTTGTTATGTGAAGATATTTCCTTTTCCAGCATAGGCCTCAAAACGCTCCAAATAGCCTCTTGCAGATTCTACAAAAAGAGTGTTTCAAAAGTGTTCTATCATAAGGAAGGTTCAACTCCGTGAGTTGTATGAAGGCATCGTGAAGAACTTTCTGAGAATGCTTCTGTGTAGTTTTTAGGTGAAGATATTCCATATCCCAGCACAGGCCTCGAAGTGCTCCAAATAACCACTTGCAGATTTTAGCAAAAGAGTGTTTCAAAACTGCTCTTTCTATAGGTAAGTTCAAGTCTGTGAGTTGAATGAACTCAATACAAAGAAGTTTCTGAGAAGGCTTCTGTTCAATTTTTATGTGAAGATATTTCCTTTTCCAGCATAGGCCTCAAACGGCTCCAAATATCCACTTGCAGATTCTACAAAAAGAGTGTTTCCAAACTTCTCTATCGATTGGTAGGTTCAACTCTGTGAGTTGAATGAACTCATCACAAAGAAGTTTCTGAGAATCCTTCTCTCTAGTTTTTATGTGAAGATATTTCCTTTTCCAACATAGGCTTCAAGGTGCTCCGAATAAACACTTGCAGATTCTACAAACGTAATGTTTCAAAACTGTTCTATCCAAAGGAACGTTCAAGTCTGTGAGTTGAATGCAGTCATTGCAAAGAAGTTTCTCAGAATGCTTCTGTCTAGTTTTTAGGTGAAGAGATTTCATGTCCCAGCATAGGCCTCAAAGCGCTCCAAATATCCACTTGAAGATCCTATAAGAAGAGTGTCTCCAAACTGCTCCTTCCAAAGGAAGCTTCAAGTCTGTGAGTTGAATGCACTCATCACAAAGAAGTTTCTGAGAAGGCTTCCGTCTAGTTTTTATATGAAGATATTTCCTTTTCCAACATAGGCCTCAAAGCGCTCCAAATAAACACTTGCAGATTCTACAAAAGGAGTGTTTCAAAACTGCTCCTTCGAGAGGAACGTTCAAGTCTGTGAGTTGAATGCACTCATCACACAGAAGTTTCTGAGAATGCTTCTGTCTAGTTGTTATGTGAAGATATTTCCTTTTCCAGCATAGGCCTCAAAACGCTCCAAATAGCCTCTTGCAGATTCTACAAAAAGAGTGTTTCAAAAGTGTTCTATCATAAGGAAGGTTCAACTCTGTGAGTTGAATGAAGGCATCGTGAAGAACTTTCTGAGAATGCTTCTCTGTAGTTTTTAGGTGAAGATATTCCATACCCCAACACAGGCCTCGAAGTGCTCCTAATAACCACTTGCAGATTTTAGCAAAAGAGTGTTTCAAAACTGCTCTTTCTATAGGTAAGTTCAAGTCTGTGAGTTGAATGCACTCAACACAAAGAAGTTTCTGAGAATGCTTCTGTTCAGTTTTTATGTGCAGATATTTCCTTTTCCAGCATAGGCCTCAAACGGCTCCAAATATCCACTTGCAGATTCTACAAAAAGAGTGTTTCCAAACTTCTCTATCGATTGGTAGGTTCAACTCTGTGAGTTGAATGAACTCATCACGAAGAAGTTTCTGAGAATCCTTCTCTCTAGTTTTTATGTGAAGATATTTCCTTTTCCAACATAGGCCTCAAGGTGCTCCGAATAAACACTTGCAGATTCTACAAACGTAATGTTTCAAAACTGTTCTATCCAAAGGAACGTTCAAGTCTGTGAGTTGAATGCACTCATTGCAAAGAAGTTTCTCAGAATGCTTCTGTCTAGTTTTTAGGTGAAGAGATTTCATGTCCCAGCATAGGCCTCAAAGCGCTCCAAATATCCACTTGAAGATCCTATAAGAAGAGTGTCTCCAAACTGCTCTTTCCAAAGGAAGCTTCAAGTCTGTGAGTTGAATGCACTCATCACCAAGAAGTTTCTGAGAAGGCTTCCGTCTAGTTTTTATATGAAGATATTTCCTTTTCCAACATAGGCCTCAAAGCGCTCCAAATAAACACATGCAGATTCTACAAAAGGAGTGTTTCAAAACTGTTCTATCAAAGGGAACGTTCAAGTCTGTGAGTTGAATGCACTCATCACACAGAAGTTTCTCAGAATGCTTCTGTCTAGTTTTTAGGTGAAGAGATTTCATTTCCCAGCATAGGCCTCAAAGCGCTCCAAATATCCCCTTGCAGATTCTACGAAAAGAGTGTTTCAAAGCTGCTCTTTCAAAAGCAAGGTTCAAGTCCGTGTGTTGAATGCACTCATCAGAAAGAAGTTTCTGAGAATGCTTCTGTCTAGTTCTTACGTGTAGATACTTCCTTTTCCAGCTTAGGCCTCAAAGCGCTCCAAATAAACACTTGCAAATTCTACAAAAGGAGTGTTTCAAAAGAGTCCTCTCAAAAGGAACGTTCAAGTCTGTGAGTTGAATGCACTTATCATACAGAAGTTTCCTGGAATGCTTCTGTCTAGTTTTTATGTGAAGACATTTCCTTTTCCAGCATAGGCCTCAAAGCGCTCCAAATATCCACTTGCAGATTCTACCAAAAGAGTGTTTCAAAACTGTTCTATCAAAAGCAAGCTTCAACACTGTGAGTAGAATGCACTCATCACAAAGAAGTTTCTGAGAATGCTTCTGTCTAGTTTTTATGTGAAGATACTTCCTTTTCCAACATAGGCCTCAAAGCGCTCCAAATAATCACTTGCAGATTCTACAAAAGGAGTGTTTCAAAACTGCTCCTTCGAGAGGAATGTTCAAGTCTGTGAGTTGAATGCACTCATCACACAGAAGTTTCTGAGAATGCTTCTGTCTAGTTGTTATGTGAAGATATTTCCTTTTCCAGCATAGGCCTCAAAACGCTCCAAATAGCCTCTTGCAGATTCTACAAAAAGAGTGTTTCAAAAGTGTTCTATCATAAGGAACGTTCAACTCCGTGAGTTGAATGAAGGCATCGTGAAGAACTTTCTGAGAATGCTTCTGTGTAGTTTTTAGGTGAAGATATTCCATATCCCAGCACAGGCCTCGAAGTGCTCCAAATAACCACTTGCAGATTTTAGCAAAAGAGTGTTTCAAAACTGCTCTTTCTATAGGTAAGTTCAAGTCTGTGAGTTGAATGCACTCAACACAAAGAAGTTTCTGAGAATGCTTCTGTTCAGTTTTTATGTGAAGATATTTCCTTTTCCAGCATAGGCCTCAAACGGCTCCAAATATCCACTTGCAGATTCTACAAAAAGAGTGTTTCCAAACTTCTCTATCGATTGGTAGGTTCAACTCTGTGAGTTGAATGAACTCATCACAAAGAATTTTCTGAGAATCCTTCTCTCTAGTTTTTATGTGAAGATATTTCCTTTTCCAACATAGGCCTCAAGGTGCTCCGAATAAACACTTGCAGATTCTACAAACGTAATGTTTCAAAACTGTTCTATCCAAAGGAACGTTCAAGTCTGTGAGTTGAATGCAGTCATTGCAAAGAAGTTTCTCAGAATGCTTCTGTCTAGTTTTTTGGTGAAGAGATTTCATGTCCCAGCATAGGCCTCAAAGCGCTCCAAATATCCACTTGAAGATCCTATAAGAAGAGTGTCTCCAAACTGCTCTTTCCAAAGGAAGCTTCAAGTCTGTGAGTTGAATGCACTCATCACAAAGAAGTTTCTGAGAAGGCTTCCGTCTAGTTTTTATATGAAGATATTTCCTTTTCCAACATATGCCTCAAAGCGCTCCAAATAAACACATGCAGATTCTACAAAAGGAGTGTTTCAAAACTGTTCTATCAAAGGGAACGTTCAAGTCTGTGAGTTGAATGCACTCATCACACAGAAGTTTCTCAGAATGCTTCTGTCTAGTTTTTAGGTGAAGAGATTTCATTTCCCAGCATAGGCCTCAAAGCGCTCCAAATATCCCCTTGCAGATTCTACGAAAAGAGTGTTTCAAAGCTGCTCTTTCAAAAGCAAGGTTCAAGTCTGTGTGTTGAATGCACTCATCAGAAAGAAGTTTCTGAGAATACTTCTGTCTAGTTCTTACGTGTAGATACTTCCTTTTCCAGCTTAGGCCTCAAAGCGCTCCAAATAAACCCTTGCAAATTCTAAAAAAGGAGTGTTTCAAAAGAGTCCTCTCAAAAGGAACGTTCAAGTCTGTGAGTTGAATGCACTTATCATACAGAAGTTTCCTGGAATGCTTCTGTCTAGTTTTTATGTGAAGACATTTCCTTTTCCAGCATAGGCCTCAAAGCGCTCCAAATATCCACTTGCAGATTCTACCAAAAGAGTGTTTCAAAACTGCTCTATCAAAAGCAAGCTTCAACACTGTGAGTAGAATGCACTCATCACAAAGAAGTTTCTGAGAATGCTTCTGTCTAGTTTTTATGTGAAGATATTTCCTTTCCAACATAGGCCTCAAAGCGCTCCAAATAAACACTTGCAGATTCTACAAAAGGAGTGTTTCAAAACTGCTCTTTCGAGAGGAACGTTCAAGTCTGTGAGTTGAATGCACTCATCGCACAGAAGTTTCTGAGAATGCTTCCGTCTAGTTGTTATGTGAAGATATTTCCTTTTCCAGCATAGGCCTCAAAACGCTCCAAATAGCCTCTTGCAGATTCTACAAAAAGAGTGTTTCAAAAGTGTTCTATCATAAGGAAGGTTCAACTCTGTGAGTTGAATGAAGGCATCGTGAAGAACTTTCTGAGAATGCTTCTCTGTAGTTTTTAGGTGAAGATATTCCATATCCCAGCACAGGCCTCGAAGGGCTCCAAATAACCACTTGCAGATTTTAGCAAAAGAGTGTTTCAAAACTGCTCTTTCTATAGGTAAGTTCAAGTCTGTGAGTTTAATGCACTCAACACAAAGAAGTTTCTGAGAATGCTTCTGTTCAGTTTTTATGTGAAGATATTTCCTTTTCCATCATAGGCCTCAAACGGCTCCAAATATCCACTTTCAGATTCTACAAAAAGAGTGTTTCCAAACTTCTCTATCGATTGGTAGGTTCAACTCTGTGAGTTGAATGAACTCATCACAAAGAAGATTCTGAGAATCCTTCTCTCTAGTTTTTATGTGAAGATATTTCCTTTTCCAACATAGGCCTCAAGGTGCTCCGAATAAACACTTGCAGATTCTACAAACGTAATGTTTCCAAACTGTTCTATCCAAAGGAACGTTCAAGTCTGTGAGTTGAATGCACTCATTGCAAAGAAGTTTCTCAGAATGCTTCTGTCTAGTTTTTAGGTGAAGAGATTTCATGTCCCAGCATAGGCCTCAAAGCGCTCCAAATATCCACTTGAAGATCCTATAAGAAGAGTGTCTCCAAACTGCTCCTTCCAAAGGAAGCTTCAAGTCTGTGAGTTGAATGCACTCATCACAAAGAAGTTTCTGAGAAGGCTTCCGTCTTGTTTTTATATGAAGATATTTCCTTTTCCAACATAGGCCTCAAAGGGCTCCAAATAAACACATGCAGATTCTACAAAAGGAGTGTTTCAAAACTGTTCTATCAAAGGGAACGTTCAAGTCTGTGAGTTGAATGCACTCATCACACAGAAGTTTCTCAGAATGCTTCTGTCTAGTTTTTAGGTGAAGAGATTTCATTTCCCAGCTTAGGCCTCAAAGCGCTCCAAATATCCCCTTGCAAATTCTACGAAAAGAGTGTTTCAAAGCTGCTCTTTCAAAAGCAAGGTTCAAGTCTGTGTGTTGAATGCACTCATCAGAAAGAAGTTTCTGAGAATGCTTCTGTCTAGTTCTTACGTGTAGATACTTCCTTTTCCAGCTTAGGCCTCAAAGCGCTCCAAATAAACACTTGCAAATTCTACAAAAGGAGTGTTTCAAAAGAGTCCTCTCAAAAGGAACGTTCAAGTCTGTGAGTTGAATGCACTTATCATACAGAAGTTTCCTGGAATGCTTCTGTCTAGTTTTTATGTGAAGACATTTCCTTTTCCAGCATAGGCCTCAAAGCGCTCCAAATATCCACTTGCAGATTCTACCAAAAGAGTGTTTCAAAACTGCTCTATCAAAAGCAAGCTTCAACACTTTGAGTAGAATGCACTCATCACAAAGAAGTTTCTGAGAATGCTTCTGTCTAGTTTTTATGTTAAGATATTTCCTTTTCCAACATAGGCCTCAAAGCGCTCCAAATAAACACTTGCAGATTCTACAAAAGGAGTGTTTTAAAACTGGTCCTTCGAGAGGAACGTTCAAGTCTGTGAGTTGAATGCACTCATCACACAGAAGTTTCTGAGAATGCTTCTGCCTGGTTCTTATGTGAAGATATTTCCTTTTCCAACATAGGCCTCAAAGCGCTCCAAATAAACTCTTGCAGATTCTACAAAAGGAGTGTTTCAAAACTGCTCTTTTGAGAGGAACGTTCAAGTCTGTGAGTTGAATGCACTCATCACACAGAAGTTTCTGAGAATGCTTCCGTCCAGTTGTTATGTGAAGATATTTCCTTTTCCAGCATAGGCTTCAAAACGCTCCAAATATCCCCTTGCAGATTCTACAAAAAGAGTGTTTCAAAAGTGTTCTATCATAAGGAACGTTCAACTCCATGAGTTGAATGAAGGCATCGTGAAGATCTTTCTGAGAATGCTTCTCTGTAGTTTTTAGGTGAAGATATTCCATATCCCAGCACAGGCCTCGAAGTGCTCCAAATAACCACTTGCAGATTTTACCAAAAGAGTGTTTCAAAACTGCTCTTTCTATAGGTAAGTTCAAGTCTGTGAGGTGAATGCTCTCAACTCAAAGAAGTTTCTGAGAATGCTTCTGTTCAGTTTTTATGTGAAGATATTTCCTTTTCCAGCATAGGCCTCAAACGGCTCCAAATATCCACTTGCAGATTCTACAAAAAGAGTGTTTCCAAACTTCTCTATCAATTGGTAGGTTCAACTCTGTGAGTTGAATGAACTCATCACAAAGAAGTTTCTGAGAATCCTTCTCTCTAGTTTTCATGTGAAGATATTTCCTTTTCCAACATAGGCCTCAAGGTGCTCCGAATAAACACTTGCAGATTCTACAAACGTAATGTTTCAAAACTGTCCTATCCAAAGGAACGTTCAAGTCTGTGAGTTGAATGCACTCATTGCAAAGAAGTTTCTCAGAATGCTTCTGTCTAGTTTTTAGGTGAGGAGATTTCATTTCCCAGCATAGGCCTCAAAGCGCTCCAAATATCCCCATGCAGATTCTACGAAAAGAGTGTTTCAAAGCTGCTCTTTCAAAAGCAAGGTTCAAGACTGTGTGTTGAATGCACTCATCAGAAAGAAGTTTCTGAGAATGCTTCTGTCTAGTTCTTACGTGAAGATATTTCCTTTTACAGCTTAGGCCCCAAAGCGCTCCAAATAGACACTTGCAAATTCTACAAAAGGAGTGTTTCAAAAGAGTCCTATCAAAAGGAACGTTCAAGTCTGTGAGTTGAATGCACTTATCATACAGAAGTTTCCTGGAATGCTTCTGTCTAGTTTTTATGTGAAGACTTTCCCTTTTCCAGCATAGGCCTCAAAGCGCTCCAAATATCCACTTGCAGATTCTACCAAAAGAGTGTTTCAAAACTGCTCTATCAAAAGCAAGCTTCAACACTGTGAGTAGAATGCACTCATCAAAAAGAAGTTTCTGAGAATGCTTCTGTCTGGTTCTTATGTGAAGATATTTCCATTTCCATCATAGGCCTCAAAGCGCTCCAAATAAACACTTGCAGATTCTACAAAAGGAGTGTTTCAAAACTGCTCATTCGAGAGGAAAGTTCAAGTCTGTGAGTTGAATGCACTCATCACACAGAAGTTTCTGAGAATGCTTCCGTCTAGTTGTTATGTGAAGATATTTCTTTTTCCAGCATAGGCCTCAAAACGCTCCAAATATCCCCTTGCAGGTTCTACAAAAAGAGTGTTTCAAAAGTGTTCTATGATAAGGAAGGTTCAACTCCGTGAGTTGAATGAAGGCATCATGAAGAACTTTCTGAGAATGCTTCTCTGTAGTTTTTAGGTGAAGAAATTCCATATCCCAGCACAGGCCTCGAAGTGCTCCAAATAACCACTTGCAGATTTTAGCAAAAGAGTGTTTCAAAACTGCTCTTTCTATAGGTAAGTTCAAGTCTGTGAGTTGAATGCACGCAACACAAAGAAGTTTCTGAGAATGCTTCTGTTCAGTTTTTATGTGAAGATATTTCCTTTTCCAGCATAGGACTCAAACGGCTCCAAATATCCACTTGCAGATTCTACAAAAAGAGTGTTTCCAAACTTCTCTATCAATTGGTAGGTTCAACTCTGTGAGTTGAATGAACTCATCACAAAGAAGTTTCTGAGAATCCTTCTCTCTAGTTTTCATGTGAAGATATTTCCTTTTCCAACATAGGCCTCAAGGTGCTCCGAATAAACACTTGCAGATTCTACAAACGTAATGTTTCAAAACTGTTCTATCCAAAGGAACGTTCAAGTCTGTGAGTTGAATGCACTCATTGCAAAGAAGTTTCTCAGAATGCTTCTGTCTAGTTTTCAGGTGAAGGGATTTCATGTCCCAGCATAGGCCTCAAAGCGCTCCAAATATCCACTTGAAGATCCTATAAGAAGAGTGTCTCCAAACTGCTCTTTCCAAAGGAAGCTTCAAGTCTGTGAGTTGAATGCACTCATCACAAAGAAGTTTCTGAGAAGGCTTCCGTCTAGTTTTTATAAGAAGATATTTCCTTTTCCAACAGAGGCCTCAAAGCGCTCCAAATAAACACATGCAGATTCTACAAAAGGAATGTTATAAAACTGTTCTATCAAAGGGAACGTTCAAGTCTGTGAGTTGAATGCACTCATCACACAGAAGTTTCTCAGAATGCTTCTGTCTAGTTTTTAGGTAAGGAGATTTCATTTCCCAGCATAGGCCTCAAAGCGCTCCAAATATCCCCTTGCAGATTCTACGAAAAGAGTGTTTCAAAGCTGCTCTTTCAAAAGCAAGGTTCAAGTCTGTGTGTTGAATGCACTCATCAGAAAGAAGTTTCTGAGAATGCTTCTGTGTAGTTCTTACGTGAAGATATTTCCTTTTCCAGCTTAGGCCCCAAAGCGCTCCAAATAAACACTTGCAAATTCTACAAAAGGAGTGTTTCAAAAGAGTCCTATCAAAAGGAACGTTCAAGTCTGTGAGTTGAATGCACTTATCATACAGAAGTTTCCTGGAATGTTTCTGTCTAGTTTTTATGTGAAGACATTTCCTTTTCCAGCATAGGCCTCAAAGCGATCCAAATATCCACTTGCAGATTCTAGCAATAGAGTGTTTCAAAACTGCTCTATGAAAAGCAAGCTTCAACACTGTGAGTAGAATGCACTCATCACAAAGAAGTTTCTGAGAATGCTTCTGTCTGGTTCTTATGTGAAGATATTTCCTTTTCCAACATAGGCCTCAAAGCGCTCCAAATAAACACTTGCAGATTCTACAAAAGGAGTGTTTCAAAACTGCTCTATCGAGAGAAACGTTCAAGTCTGTGAGTTGAATGCACTCATCACACAGAAGTTTCTGAGAATGCTTCCGTCTAGTTGTTATGTGAAGATATTTCCTTTTCCAGTATAGGCCTCAAAACGCTCCAAATATCCCCTTGCAGATTTTACAAAAAGAGTGTTTCAAAAGTGTTCTATCATAAGGAAGGTTCAACTCCGTGAGTTGAATGAAGGCAACGTGAAGAACTTTCTGAGAATGCTTCTCTGTAGTTTTTAGGTGAAGATATTCCATATCCCAGCACAGGCCTCGAAGTGCTCCAAATAACCACTTGCAGATTTTAGCAAAAGAGTGTTTCAAAACTGCTCTTTCCATAGGTAAGTTCAAGTCTGTGTGTTGAATGCACTCAACACAAAGAAGTTTCTGAGAATGCTTCTGTTCAGTTTTTATGTGAAGATATTTCCTTTTCCAGCATAGGCCTCAAACGGCTCCAAATATCCACTTGCAGATTCTACAAAAGGAGTGTTTCCAAACTTCTCTATCAATTGGTAGGTTCAACTCTGTGAGTTGAATGAACTCATCACAAAGAAGTTTCTGAAAATCCTTCTCTCTAGTTTTCATGTGAAGATATTTCTTTTTTAAACATAGGCCTCAAGGTGCTCCGAATAAACACTTGCAGATTCTACAAACGTAATGTTTCAAAACTGTTCTATCCAAAGGAACGTTCAAGTCTGTGAGTTGAATGCACTCATTGCAAAGAAGTTTCTCAGAATGCTTCTGTCTAGTTTACAGGTGAAGAGATTTCATGTCCCAGCATAGGCCTCAAAGCGCTCCAAATATCCACTTGAAGATCCTATAAGAAGAGTGTCTCCAAACTGCTCTTTCCAAAGGAAGCTTCAAGTCTGTGAGTTGAATGCACTCATCACAAAGAAGTTTCTGAGAAGACTTCCGTCTAGTTTTTATATGAAGATATTTCCTTTTCCAACATAGGCCTCAAAGCGCTCCAAATAAACACTTGCAGATTCTACAAAAGGAGTGTTTCAAAACTGCTTCTTCGAGAGGAACGTTCAAGTCTGTGAGTTGAATGCACTCATCACACAGAAGTTTCTGAGAATGCTTCCGTCTAGTTGTTATGTGAAGATATTTCCTTTTCCAGCATAGGCCTCAAAGCGCTCCAAATATCCCCTTGCAGATTCTACAAAAAGAGTGTTTCAAAAGTGTTCTATCATAAGGAAGGTTCAACTCCGTGAGTTGAATGAAGGCATCATGAAGAACTTTCTGAGAATGCTTCTCTGTAGTTTTTAGGTGAAGATATTCCATATCCCAGCACAGGCTTCGAAGTGCTCCAAATAACCACTTGCAGATTTTAGCAAAAGAGTGTTTCAAAACTGCTCTTTCCATAGGTAAGTTCAAGTCAGTGTGTTGAATGCACTCAACACAAAGAAGTTTCTGAGAAAGCTTCTGTTCAGTTTTTATGTGAAGATATTTCCTTTTCCAGCATAGGCCTCAAACGGCTCCAAGGACCACTTGCAGATTCTACAAAAAGAGTGTTTCCAAACTTCTCTATCAATTGGTAGGTTCAACTCTGTGAGTGGAATGACCTCATCACGCAGAAGTTTCTGAGAATCCTTCTCTCTAGTTTTCATGTGAAGATATTTCCTTTTAAAACATGGGCCTCAAGGTGCTCCGAATAAACACTTGCAGATTCTACAAACGTAATGTTTCAAAACTGTTCTATCCAAGGGAACGTTCAAGTCTGTGAGCTGAATGCACTCATTGCAAAGAAGTTTCTCAGAATGCTTCTGTCTAGTTTTTAGGTGAAGAGATTTCATGTCCCAGCATAGGCCTCAAAGCACTCCAAATATCCACTTTAAGATGCTATAAGAAGAGTGTCTCCAAACTGCTCTTTCCAAAGGAAGCTTCAAGTCTGTGATTTGAATGCACTCATCACAAAGAAGTTTCTGAGAAGGCTTCTGTCTAGTTTTTATATGAAGATATTTCCTTTTCCAACAGAGGCCTCAAAGCGCTCCAAATAAACACATGCAGATTCTACAAAAGGAGTGTTTCAAAACTGTTCTATCAAAAGGAACGTACAGGTCTGTGAGTTGAATGCACTCATCACACAGAAGTTTCTCAGAATGCTTCTGTCTAGTTTTTAGGTGAGGAGATTTCATTTCCCAGCATAGGCCTCAAAGCGCTCCAAATATCCCCTTGCAGATTCTACGAAAAGAGTGTTTCAAAGCTGCTCTTTCAAAAGCAAAGTTCAAGTCTGTGTGTTGAATGCACTCATCAGAAAGAAGTTTCTGAGAATGCTTCTGTCTAGTTCTTACGTGAAGATATTTCCTTTTCCAGCTTAGGCCCCAAGTGCTCCAAATAAACACTTGCAAATTCTACAAAAGGTGTGTTTCAAAAGAGTCCTATCAAAAGGAACTTTCAAGTCTGTGAGTTGAATGCACTTATCATACAGAAGTTTCCTGGAATGCTTCTGTCTAGTTTTTATGTGAAGACATTTCCTTTTCCAGCATAGGCCTCAAAGCGCTCCAAATATCCACTTGCAGATTCTACCAAAAGAGTGTTTCAAAACTGCTCTATGAAAAGCAAGCTTCAACACTGTGAGTAGAATGCACTCATCACAAAGAAGTTTCTGAGAATGCTTCTGTCTGGTTCTTATGTGAAGATATTTCCTTTTCCAACATAGGCCTCAAAGCGCTCCTAATAAACACTTGCAGATTCTACAAAAGGAGTGTTTCAAAACTGCTCTTTCGAGAGAAACGTTCAAGTCTGTGAGTTGAATGCACTCATCACACAGAAGTTTCTGAGAATGCTTCCGTCTAGTTGTTATGTGAAGATATTTCCTTTTCCAGGATAGGCCTCAAAACGCTCCAAATATCCCCTTGCAGATTGTACAAAAAGAGTGTTTCAAAAGTGTTCTATCATAAGGAAGGTTCAACTCCATGAGTTGAATGAAGGCATCGTGAAGAACTTTCTGAGAATGCTTCTCTGTAGTTTTTAGGTGAAGAAATTCCATATCCCAGCACAGGCCTCGAAGTGCTCCAAATAACCACTTGCAGATTTTAGCAAAAGAGTGTTTCAAAACTGCTCTTTCTATAGGTAAGTTCAAGTCTGTGAGTTGAATGCACGCAACACAAAGAAGTTTCTGAGAATGCTTCTGTTCAGTTTTTATGTGAAGATATTTCCTTTTCCAGCATAGGACTCAAACGGCTCCAAATATCCACTTGCAGATTCTACAAAAAGAGTGTTTCCAAACTTCTCTATCAATTGGTAGGTTCAACTCTGTGAGTTGAATGAACTCATCACAAAGAAGTTTCTGAGAATCCTTCTCTCTAGTTTTCATGTGAAGATATTTCCTTTTCCAACATAGGCCTCAAGGTGCTCCGAATAAACACTTGCAGATTCTACAAACGTAATGTTTCAAAACTGTTCTATCCAAAGGAACGTTCAAGTCTGTGAGTTGAATGCACTCATTGCAAAGAAGTTTCTCAGAATGCTTCTGTCTAGTTTTCAGGTGAAGGGATTTCATGTCCCAGCATAGGCCTCAAAGCGCTCCAAATATCCACTTGAAGATCCTATAAGAAGAGTGTCTCCAAACTGCTCTTTCCAAAGGAAGCTTCAAGTCTGTGAGTTGAATGCACTCATCACAAAGAAGTTTCTGAGAAGGCTTCCGTCTAGTTTTTATAAGAAGATATTTCCTTTTCCAACAGAGGCCTCAAAGCGCTCCAAATAAACACATGCAGATTCTACAAAAGGAATGTTATAAAACTGTTCTATCAAAGGGAACGTTCAAGTCTGTGAGTTGAATGCACTCATCACACAGAAGTTTCTCAGAATGCTTCTGTCTAGTTTTTAGGTAAGGAGATTTCATTTCCCAGCATAGGCCTCAAAGCGCTCCAAATATCCCCTTGCAGATTCTACGAAAAGAGTGTTTCAAAGCTGCTCTTTCAAAAGCAAGGTTCAAGTCTGTGTGTTGAATGCACTCATCAGAAAGAAGTTTCTGAGAATGCTTCTGTGTAGTTCTTACGTGAAGATATTTCCTTTTCCAGCTTAGGCCCCAAAGCGCTCCAAATAAACACTTGCAAATTCTACAAAAGGAGTGTTTCAAAAGAGTCCTATCAAAAGGAACGTTCAAGTCTGTGAGTTGAATGCACTTATCATACAGAAGTTTCCTGGAATGTTTCTGTCTAGTTTTTATGTGAAGACATTTCCTTTTCCAGCATAGGCCTCAAAGCGATCCAAATATCCACTTGCAGATTCTAGCAATAGAGTGTTTCAAAACTGCTCTATGAAAAGCAAGCTTCAACACTGTGAGTAGAATGCACTCATCACAAAGAAGTTTCTGAGAATGCTTCTGTCTGGTTCTTATGTGAAGATATTTCCTTTTCCAACATAGGCCTCAAAGCGCTCCAAATAAACACTTGCAGATTCTACAAAAGGAGTGTTTCAAAACTGCTCTATCGAGAGAAACGTTCAAGTCTGTGAGTTGAATGCACTCATCACACAGAAGTTTCTGAGAATGCTTCCGTCTAGTTGTTATGTGAAGATATTTCCTTTTCCAGTATAGGCCTCAAAACGCTCCAAATATCCCCTTGCAGATTTTACAAAAAGAGTGTTTCAAAAGTGTTCTATCATAAGGAAGGTTCAACTCCGTGAGTTGAATGAAGGCAACGTGAAGAACTTTCTGAGAATGCTTCTCTGTAGTTTTTAGGTGAAGATATTCCATATCCCAGCACAGGCCTCGAAGTGCTCCAAATAACCACTTGCAGATTTTAGCAAAAGAGTGTTTCAAAACTGCTCTTTCCATAGGTAAGTTCAAGTCTGTGTGTTGAATGCACTCAACACAAAGAAGTTTCTGAGAATGCTTCTGTTCAGTTTTTATGTGAAGATATTTCCTTTTCCAGCATAGGCCTCAAACGGCTCCAAATATCCACTTGCAGATTCTACAAAAGGAGTGTTTCCAAACTTCTCTATCAATTGGTAGGTTCAACTCTGTGAGTTGAATGAACTCATCACAAAGAAGTTTCTGAGAATCCTTCTCTCTAGTTTTCATGTGAAGATATTTCCTTTTTAAACATAGGCCTCAAGGTGCTCCGAATAAACACTTGCAGATTCTACAAACGTAATGTTTCAAAACTGTTCTATCCAAAGGAACGTTCAAGTCTGTGAGTTGAATGCACTCATTGCAAAGAAGTTTCTCAGAATGCTTCTGTCTAGTTTACAGGTGAAGAGATTTCATGTCCCAGCATAGGCCTCAAAGCGCTCCAAATATCCACTTGAAGATCCTATAAGAAGAGTGTCTCCAAACTGCTCTTTCCAAAGGAAGCTTCAAGTCTGTGAGTTGAATGCACTCATCACAAAGAAGTTTCTGAGAAGACTTCCGTCTAGTTTTTATATGAAGATATTTCCTTTTCCAACATAGGCCTCAAAGCGCTCCAAATAAACACTTGCAGATTCTACAAAAGGAGTGTTTCAAAACTGCTTCTTCGAGAGGAACGTTCAAGTCTGTGAGTTGAATGCACTCATCACACAGAAGTTTCTGAGAATGCTTCCGTCTAGTTGTTATGTGAAGATATTTCCTTTTCCAGCATAGGCCTCAAAGCGCTCCAAATATCCCCTTGCAGATTCTACAAAAAGAGTGTTTCAAAAGTGTTCTATCATAAGGAAGGTTCAACTCCGTGAGTTGAATGAAGGCATCATGAAGAACTTTCTGAGAATGCTTCTCTGTAGTTTTTAGGTGAAGATATTCCATATCCCAGCACAGGCTTCGAAGTGCTCCAAATAACCACTTGCAGATTTTAGCAAAAGAGTGTTTCAAAACTGCTCTTTCCATAGGTAAGTTCAAGTCAGTGTGTTGAATGCACTCAACACAAAGAAGTTTCTGAGAAAGCTTCTGTTCAGTTTTTATGTGAAGATATTTCCTTTTCCAGCATAGGCCTCAAACGGCTCCAAGGACCACTTGCAGATTCTACAAAAAGAGTGTTTCCAAACTTCTCTATCAATTGGTAGGTTCAACTCTGTGAGTGGAATGACCTCATCACGCAGAAGTTTCTGAGAATCCTTCTCTCTAGTTTTCATGTGAAGATATTTCCTTTTAAAACATGGGCCTCAAGGTGCTCCGAATAAACACTTGCAGATTCTACAAACGTAATGTTTCAAAACTGTTCTATCCAAGGGAACGTTCAAGTCTGTGAGCTGAATGCACTCATTGCAAAGAAGTTTCTCAGAATGCTTCTGTCTAGTTTTTAGGTGAAGAGATTTCATGTCCCAGCATAGGCCTCAAAGCACTCCAAATATCCACTTTAAGATGCTATAAGAAGAGTGTCTCCAAACTGCTCTTTCCAAAGGAAGCTTCAAGTCTGTGATTTGAATGCACTCATCACAAAGAAGTTTCTGAGAAGGCTTCTGTCTAGTTTTTATATGAAGATATTTCCTTTTCCAACAGAGGCCTCAAAGCGCTCCAAATAAACACATGCAGATTCTACAAAAGGAGTGTTTCAAAACTGTTCTATCAAAAGGAACGTACAGGTCTGTGAGTTGAATGCACTCATCACACAGAAGTTTCTCAGAATGCTTCTGTCTAGTTTTTAGGTGAGGAGATTTCATTTCCCAGCATAGGCCTCAAAGCGCTCCAAATATCCCCTTGCAGATTCTACGAAAAGAGTGTTTCAAAGCTGCTCTTTCAAAAGCAAAGTTCAAGTCTGTGTGTTGAATGCACTCATCAGAAAGAAGTTTCTGAGAATGCTTCTGTCTAGTTCTTACGTGAAGATATTTCCTTTTCCAGCTTAGGCCCCAAGTGCTCCAAATAAACACTTGCAAATTCTACAAAAGGTGTGTTTCAAAAGAGTCCTATCAAAAGGAACTTTCAAGTCTGTGAGTTGAATGCACTTATCATACAGAAGTTTCCTGGAATGCTTCTGTCTAGTTTTTATGTGAAGACATTTCCTTTTCCAGCATAGGCCTCAAAGCGCTCCAAATATCCACTTGCAGATTCTACCAAAAGAGTGTTTCAAAACTGCTCTATGAAAAGCAAGCTTCAACACTGTGAGTAGAATGCACTCATCACAAAGAAGTTTCTGAGAATGCTTCTGTCTGGTTCTTATGTGAAGATATTTCCTTTTCCAACATAGGCCTCAAAGCGCTCCTAATAAACACTTGCAGATTCTACAAAAGGAGTGTTTCAAAACTGCTCTTTCGAGAGAAACGTTCAAGTCTGTGAGTTGAATGCACTCATCACACAGAAGTTTCTGAGAATGCTTCCGTCTAGTTGTTATGTGAAGATATTTCCTTTTCCAGGATAGGCCTCAAAACGCTCCAAATATCCCCTTGCAGATTGTACAAAAAGAGTGTTTCAAAAGTGTTCTATCATAAGGAAGGTTCAACTCCATGAGTTGAATGAAGGCATCGTGAAGAACTTTCTGAGAATGCTTCTCTGTAGTTTTTAGGTGAAGGTATTCCATATCCCAGTACAGGCCTCGAGTTGCTCCAAATAACCACTTGCAGATTTTAGCAAAAGAGTGTTTCAAAACTGCTCTTTCTATAGGTAAGTTCAAGTCTGTGAGTTGAATGCACTCAACACAAAGAAGTTTCTGAGAAGGCTTCTGTTCAGTTTTTATGTGAAGATATTTTCTTTTCCAGCATAGGCCTCAAACGGCTCCAAATATCCACTTGCAGATTCTACAAAAAGAGTGTTTCCAAACTTCTCTATCAATTGGTAGGTTCAACTCTGTGAGTTGAATGAACTCATCACGAAGAAGTTTCTGAGAATCCTTCTCTCTAGTTTTCATGTGAAGATATTTCCTTTTCCAACATGGGCCTCAAGGTGCTCTGAATAAACACTTGCAGATTCTACAAACGTAATGTTTCAAAACTGTTCTATCCAAAGGAACGTTCAAGTCCGTGAGTTGAATGCACTCATTGCAAAGAAGTTTCTCAGAATGCTTCTGTCTAGTTATTAGGTGAAGAGATTTCATGTCCCAGCATAGGCCTCAAAGCGCTCCAAATATCCACTTGAAGATGCTATAAGAAGATTGTCTCCAAACTGCTCTTTCCAAAGGAAGCTTCAAGTCTGTGAGTTGAATGCACTCATCACAAAGAAGTTTCTGAGAAGGCTTCCGTCTAGTTTTTATATGAAGATATTTCCTTTTCCAACAGAGGCCTCAAAGCGCTCCAAATAAACACATGCAGATTCTACAAAAGGAGTGTTTCAAAACTGTTCTATCAAAGGGAACGTTCATGTCTGTGAGTTGAATGCACTCATCACACAGAAGTTTCTCATAATGCTTCTGTCTAGTTTTTAGGTGAGGAGATTTCATTTCCCAGCATAGGCCTCAAAGCGCTCCAAATATCCCCTTGCAGATTGTACGAAAAGAGTGTTTCAAAGCTGCTCTTTCAAAAGCAAAGTTCAAGTCTGTGTGTTGAATGCACTCATCAGAAAGAAGTTTCTGAGAATGCTTCTGTCTAGTTCTTACGTGAAGATATTTCCTTTTCCAGCTTAGGCACCAAAATGCTCCAAATAAACACTTGCAAATTCTACAAAAGGTGTGTTTCAAAAGAGTCCTATCAAAAGGAACGTTCAAGTCTGTGAGTTGAATGCACTTATCATACAGAAGTTTCCTGGAATGCTTCTGTCTAGTTTTTATTTGAAGACACTTTCTTTTCCAGCATAGGCCTTAAAGCGCTCCAAATATCCACTTGCAGATTCTAACAAAAGAGTGTTTCAAAGCTGCTCTATCCAAAGCAAGCTTCAACACTGTGAGTAGAATGCACTCATCACAAAGAAGTTTCTGAGAATGCTTCTGTCTGGTTCTTATGTGAAGATATTTCCATTTCCAACATAGGCCTCAAAGCGCTCCAAATAAACACTTGCAGATTCTACAAAAGGAGTGTTTCAAAACTGCTCCTTCGAGAGGAACGTTCAAGTCTGTGAGTTGAATGCACTCATCACACAGAAGTTTCTGAGAATGCTTCCGTCTAGTTGTTATGTGAAGATATTTCCTTTTCCAGCATAGGCCTCAAAACGCTCCAAATATCCCCTTGCAGATTCTACAAAAAGAGTGTTTCAAAACTGTTCAATCATAAGGAAGGTTCAACTCCGTGAGTTGAATGAAGGCATCGTGAAGAACTTTCTGAAAATGCTTCTCTGTAGTTTTTAGGTGAAGATATTCCATATCCCAGTAGAGGCCTCGAAGTGCTCCAAATAACCACTTGCAGATTTTAGCAAAAGAGTGTTTCAAAACTGCTCTTTCTATAGGTAAGTTCAAGTCTGTGAGTTGAATGCACTCAACACAAAGAAGTTTCTGAGAATGCTTCTCTTCAGTTTTTATGTGAAGATACTTTCTTTTCCAGCATAGGCCTCAAACGGCTCCAAATATCCACTTGCAGATTCTACAAAAAGAGTGTTTCCAAACTTCTCTCTCAATTGGTAGGTTCAACTCTGTGAGTTGAATGAACTCATCACAAAGAAGATTCTGAGAATCCCTCTCTCTAGTTTTCATGTGAAGATATTTCCTTTTCCAACATAGGCCTCAAGGTGCTCCGAATAAACACTTGCAGATTCTACAAACGTAATGTTTCAAAACTGTTCTATCCAAAGGAACGTTCAAGTCTGTGAGTTGAATGCACTCATTGCAAAGAAGTTTCTCAGAATGCTTCTGTCTAGTTTTTAGGTGAAGAGATTTCATGTCCCAGCATAGGCCTCAAAGCGCTCCAAATATCCACTTGAAGATTCTATAAGAAGAGAGTCTCCAAACTGCTCTTTCCAAAGGAAGCTTCAAGTCTGTGAGTTGAATGCACTCATCACAAAGAAGTTTCTGAGAAGGCTTCCGTCTAGTTTTTATATGAAGATATTCCCTTTTCCAACATAGGCCTCAAAGCGCTCCAAATAAACACATGCAGATTCTACAAAAGGAGTGTTTCAAAACTGCTTCTTCGAGAGGAACGTTCAAGTCTGTGAGTTGAATGCACTCATCACACAGAAGTTTCTGAGAATGCTTCCGTCTATTTGTTATGTGAAGATATTTCCTTTTCCAGCAGAGGCCTCAAAACGCTCCAAATATCCCCTTGCATATTCTACAAAAAGAGTGTTTCAAAACTGTTCTATCATAAGGAAGGTTCAACTCTGTGAGTTGAATGAAGGCATCGTGAAGAACTTTCTGAGAATGCTTCTCTGTAGTTTTTAGGTGAAGAAATTCCATATCCCTGCACAGGCCTCGAATTGCTCCAAATAACCACTTGCAGATATTTGCAAAAGAGTGTGTCAAAACTGCTCTTTCTATAGGTAAGTTCAAGCCCGTGAGTTGAATGCACTCAACACAAAGAAGTTTCTGAGAATGCTTCTGTTCAGTGTTTATGTGAAGATATTTCCTTTTCCAGCATAGGCCTCAAACGGCTCCAAATATCCACTTACAGATTCTACAAAAAGTGAGTTTCCAAACTTCTCTCTCAATTGGTAGGTTCAACTCTGTGAGTTGAATGAACTCATTACAAAGAAGTTTCTGAGAATCCTTCTCTCTAGTTTTCATGTGAAGATATTTCCTTTTCCAACATAGGCCTCAAGGTGCTCCGAATAAACACTTGCAGATTCTACAAACGTGATGTTTCAAAACTGTTCTATCCAAAGGAACGTTCAAGTCTGTGAGTTGAATGCACTCATTGCAAAGAAGTTTCTCAGAATGCTTCTGTCTAGTTTTTAGGTGAAGAGATTTCATGTCCCAGCATAGGCCTCAAAGCACTCCAAATATCCACTTGAAGATTCTATAAGAAGAGTGTCTCCAAACTGCTCTTTCCAAAGGAAGCTTCAAGTCTGTGAGTTGAATGCACTCATCACACAGAAGTTTCTGAGAATGCTTCCGTCTAGTTGTTATGTGAAGATATTTCCTTTTCCAGCATAGGCCTCAAAACGCTCCAAATATCCCCTTGCAAATTCTACAAAAAGAGTGTTTCAAAAGTGTTCTATCATAAGGAAGGTTCAACTCCGTGAGTTGAATGAAGGCATCATGAAGATCTTTCTGAGAATGCTTCTCTGTAGTTTTTAGGTGAAGGTATTACATATCCCAGTACTGGGCTCGAAGTGCTCCAAATAACCACTTGCAGATTTTAGCAAAAGAGTGTTTCAAAACTGCTCTTTCTATAGGTAAGTTCAAGTCTGTGAGTTGAATGCACTCAACACAAAGAAGTTTCTGAGAATGCTTCTGTTCAGTTTTTATGTGAAGATATTTTCTTTTCCAGCATAGGCCTCAAACGGCTCTAAATATCCACTTGCAGATTCTACAAAAAGAGTGTTTCCAAACTTCTCTATCAGTTTTTAGGTTCAACTCTGTGAGTTGAATGAACTCATCATGAAGAAGTTTCTGAGAATCCTTCTCTCTAGTTTTCATGTGAAGATATTTCCTTTTCCAACATAGGCCTCAAGGTGCTCCGAATAAACACTTGCAGATTCTACAAACGTGATGTTTCAAAACTGTTCTATCCAAAGGAACGTTCAAGTCTGTGAGTTGAATGCACTCATTGCAAAGAAGTTTCTCAGAATGCTTCTGTCTAGTTTTTAGGTGAAGAGATTTCATGTCCCAGCATAGGCCTCAAAGCGCTCCAAATATCCACTTGAAGATTCTATAAGAAGAGTGTCGCCAAACTGCTCTTTCCAAAGGAAGCTTCAAGTCTGTGAGTTGAATGCACTCATCACAAAGAAGTTTCTGAGAAGGCTTCCGTCTAGTTTTTATATGAAGATATTTCCTTTTCCAACAGAGGCCTCAAAGCGCTCCAAATAAACATATGCAGATTCTACAAAAGGATTGTTTCAAAACTGTTCTATCAAAGGGAACGTTCAAGTCTGTGAGTTGAATGCACTCATCACACAGAAGTTTCTCAGAATGCTTCTGTCTAGTTTTTAGGTGAGGAGATTTCATTTCCCAGCATTGGCCTCAAAGCGCTCCAAATATCCCCTTGCAGATTGTACGAAAAGAGTGTTTCCAAGCTGCTCTTTCAAAAGCAAAGTTCAAGTCTGTGTGTTGAATGCACTCATCACAAAGAAGTTTCTGAGAATGCTTCTGTCTAGTTCTTACGTGAAGATATTTCCTTTTCCAGCTTAGGCCCCAAAGTGCTTCAAATAAACACTTGCAAATTCTACAAAAGGTGGGTTTCAAAAGAGTCCTATCAAAAGGAACGTTCAAGTCTGTGAGTTGAATGCACTTATCATACAGAAGTTTCCTGGAATGCTTCTATCTAGTTTTTATTTGAAGACACTTCCTTTTCCAGCATAGGCCTCAAAGCGCTCCAAATATCCACTTGCAGATTCTACCAAAAGAGTGTTTCAAAACTGCTCTATGAAAAGCAAACTTCAACACTGTGAGTAGAATGCACTCCTCACAAAGAAGTTTCTGAGAATGCTTCTGTCTGGTTCTTATGTGAAGATATTTCCTTTTCCAACATAGGCCTCAAAGCGCTCCAAATAAACACTTACAGATTCTACAAAAGGAGTGTTTCAAAACTGCTCTTTTAAGGGGAACGTTCAAGTCTGTGAGTTGAATGCACTCATCACACAGAAGTTTCTGAGAATGCTTCCGTCTAGTTGTTATGTGAAGATATTTCCTTTTCCAGCATAGGCCTCAAAACGCTCCAAATATCCCCTTGCAGATTTTACAAAAAGAGTGTTTCAAAAGTGTTCTATCATAAGGAAGGTTCAACTCCGTGAGTTGAATGAAGGCATCATGAAGAACTTTCTGAGAATGCTTCTCTGTAGTTTTTAAGTGAAGGTATTCCATATCCCAGTACTGGGCTCGAAGTGCTCCAAATAACCACTTGCAGATTTTAGCAAAAGAGTGTTTCAAAACTGCTCTTTCTATAGGTAAGTTCAAGTCTGTGATTTGAATGCACTCAACACAAAGAAGTTTCTGAGAATGCTTCTGTTCAGTTTCTATGTGAAGATATTTTCTTTTCCAGCATAGGCCTCAAACGGCTCCAAATATCCACTTGCAGATTCTACAAAAAGAGTGTTTCCAAACTTCTCTATCAATTGGTAGGTTCAACTCTGTGAGTTGAATGAACTCATCATGAAGAAGTTTCTGAGAATCCTTCTCTCTAGTTTTCATGTGAAGATATTTCCTTTTCCAACATGGGCCTCAAGGTGCTCCGAATAAACACTTGCAGATTCTACAAACGTAATGTTTCAAAACTGTTCTATCCAAAGGAACGTTCAAGTCGGTGAGTTGAATGCACTCATTACAAAGAAGTTTCTCAGAATGCTTCTGTCTAGTTTTTAGGTGAAGAGATTTCATGTCCCAGCATAGGCCTCAAAGCGCTCCAAATATCCACTTGAAGATTCTATAAGAAGAGTGTCTCCAAACTGCTCTTTCCAAAGGAAGCTTCAAGTCTGTGAGTTGAATGCACTCATCACAAAGAAGTTTCTGAGAAGGCTTCCGTCTAGTTTTTATATGAAGATATTTCCTTTTCCAACAGAGGCCTCAAAGCGCTCCAAATAAACACATGCAGATTCTACAAAAGGAGTGTTTCAAAACTGTTCTATCAAAGGGAACGTTCAAGTCTGTAAGTTGAATGCACTCATCACACAGAAGTTTCTCAGAATGCTTCTGTCTAGTTTTTAGGTGAGGAGATTTCATTTCCCAGCATAGGCCTCAAAGCGCTCCAAATATCCCCTTGCAGATTCTACGAAAAGAGTGTTTCAAAGCTGCTCTTTCAAAAGCAAGGTTCAAGTCCGTGTGTTGAATGCACTCATCAGAAAGAAGTTTCTGAGAATGCTTCTGTCTAGTTCTTACGTGTAGATACTTCCTTTTCCAGCTTAGGCCTCAAAGCGCTCCAAATAAACACTTGCAAATTCTACAAAAGGAGTGTTTCAAAAGAGTCCTCTCAAAAGGAACGTTCAAGTCTGTGAGTTGAATGCACTTATCATACAGAAGTTTCCTGGAATGCTTCTGTCTAGTTTTTATGTGAAGACATTTCCTTTTCCAGCATAGGCCTCAAAGCGCTCCAAATATCCACTTGCAGATTCTACCAAAAGAGTGTTTCAAAACTGTTCTATCAAAAGCAAGCTTCAACACTGTGAGTAGAATGCACTCATCACAAAGAAGTTTCTGAGAATGCTTCTGTCTAGTTTTTATGTGAAGATACTTCCTTTTCCAACATAGGCCTCAAAGCGCTCCAAATAAACAGTTGCAGATTCTACAAAAGGAGTGTTTCAAAACTGCTCCTTCGAGAGGAACGTTCAAGTCTGTGAGTTGAATGCACTCATCACACAGAAGTTTCTGAGAATGCTTCTGTCTAGTTGTTATGTGAAGATATTTCCTTTTCCAGCATAGGCCTCAAAACGCTCCAAATAGCCTCTTGCAGATTCTACAAAAAGAGTGTTTCAAAAGTGTTCTATCATAAGGAAGGTTCAACTCCGTGAGTTGAATGAAGGCATCGTGAAGAACTTTCTGAGAATGCTTCTGTGTAGTTTTTAGGTGAAGATATTCCATATCCCAGCACAGGCCTCGAAGTGCTCCAAATAACCACTTGCAGATTTTAGCAAAAGAGTGTTTCAAAACTGCTCTTTCTATAGGTAAGTTCAAGTCTGTGAGTTGAATGCACTCAACACAAAGAAGTTTCTGAGAATGCTTCTGTTCAGTTTTTATGTGAAGATATTTCCTTTTCCAGCATAGGCCTCAAACGGCTCCAAATATCCACTTGCAGATTATACAAAAAGAGTGTTTCCAAACTTCTCTATCGATTGGTAGGTTCAACTCTGTGAGTTGAATGAACTCATCACAAAGAATTTTCTGAGAATCCTTCTCTCTAGTTTTTATGTGAAGATATTTCCTTTTCCAACATAGGCCTCAAGGTGCTCCGAATAAACACTTGCAGATTCTACAAACGTAATGTTTCAAAACTGTTCTATCCAAAGGAATGTTCAAGTCTGTGAGTTGAATGCAGTCATGGCAAAGAAGTTTCTCAGAATGCTTCTGTCTAGTTTTTAGGTGAAGAGATTTCATGTCCCAGCATAGGCCTCAAAGCGCTCCAAATATCCACTTGAAGATCCTATAAGAAGAGTGTCTCCAAACTGCTCCTTCCAAAGGAAGCTTCAAGTCTGTGAGTTGAATGCACTCATCACAAAGAAGTTTCTGAGAAGGCTTCCGTCTAGTTTTTATATGAAGATATTTCCTTTTCCAACATAGGCCTCAAAGCGCTCCATATAAACACATGCAGATTCTACAAAAGGAGTGTTTCAAAACTGTTCTATCAAAGGGAACGTTCAAGTCTGTGAGTTGAATGCACTCATCACACAGAAGTTTCTCAGAATGCTACTGTCTAGTTTTTAGGTGAAGAGATTTCATTTCCCAGCATAGGCCTCAAAGCGCTCCAAATATCCCCTTGCAGATTCTACGAAAAGAGTGTTTCAAAGCTGCTCTTTCAAAAGCAAGGTTCAAGTCCGTGTGTTGAATGCACTCATCAGAAAGAAGTTTCTGAGAATGCTTCTGTCTAGTTCTTACGTGTAGATACTTCCTTTTCCAGCTTAGGCCTCAAAGCGCTCCAAATAAACACTTGCAAATTCTACAAAAGGAGTGTTTCAAAAGAGTCCTCTCAAAAGGAACGTTCAAGTCTGTGAGTTGAATGCACTTATCATACAGAAGTTTCCTGGAATGCTTCTGTCTAGTTTTTATGTGAAGACATTTCCTTTTCCAGCATAGGCCTCAAAGCGCTCCAAATATCCACTTGCAGATTCTACCAAAAGAGTGTTTCAAAACTGTTCTATCAAAAGCAAGCTTCAACACTGTGAGTAGAATGCACTCATCACAAAGAAGTTTCTGAGAATGCTTCTGTCTAGTTTTTATGTGAAGATACTTCCTTTTCCAACATAGGCCTCAAAGCGCTCCAAATAAACACTTGCAGATTCTACAAAAGGAGTGTTTCAAAACTGCTCCTTCGAGAGGAACGTTCAAGTCTGTGAGTTGAATGCACTCATCACACAGAAGTTTCTGAGAATGCTTCTGTCTAGTTGTTATGTGAAGATATTTCCTTTTCCAGCATAGGCCTCAAAACGCTCCAAATAGCCTCTTGCAGATTCTACAAAAAGAGTGTTTCAAAAGTGTTCTATCATAAGGAAGGTTCAACTCCGTGAGTTGAATGAAGGCATCGTGAAGAACTTTCTGAGAATGCTTCTGTGTAGTTTTTAGGTGAAGATATTCCATATCCCAGCACAGGCCTCGAAGTGCTCCAAATAACCACTTGCAGATTTTAGCAAAAGAGTGTTTCAAAACTGCTCTTTCTATAGGTAAGTTCAAGTCTGTGAGTTGAATGCACTCAACACAAAGAAGTTTCTGAGAATGCTTCTGTTCAGTTTTTATGTGAAGATATTTCCTTTTCCAGCATAGGCCTAATACGGCTCCAAATATCCACTTGCAGATTCTACAAAAAGAGTGTTTCCAAACTTCTCTATCGATTGGTAGGTTCAACTCTGTGAGTTGAATGAACTCATCACAAAGAATTTTCTGAGAATCCTTCTCTCTAGTTTTTATGTGAAGATATTTCCTTTTCCAACATAGGCCTCAAGGTGCTCCGAATAAACACTTGCAGATTCTACAAACGTAATGTTTCAAAACTGTTCTATCCAAAGGAACGTTCAAGTCTGTGAGTTGAATGCAGTCATTGCAAAGAAGTTTCTCAGAATGCTTCTGTCTAGTTTTTAGGTGAAGAGATTTCATGTCCCAGCATAGGCCTCAAAGCGCTCCAAATATCCACTTGAAGATCCTATAAGAAGAGTGTCTCCAAACTGCTCCTTCCAAAGGAAGCTTCAAGTCTGTGAGTTGAATGCACTCATCACAAAGAAGTTTCTGAGAAGGCTTCCGTCTAGTTTTTATATGAAGATATTTCCTTTTCCAACATAGGCCTCAAAGCGCTCCAAATAAACACATGCAGATTCTACAAAAGGAGTGTTTCAAAACTGTTCTATCAAAGGGAACGTTCAAGTCTGTGAGTTGAATGCACTCATCACACAGAAGTTTCTCAGAATGCTTCTGTCTAGTTTTTAGGTGAAGAGATTTCATTTCCCAGCATAGGCCTCAAAGCGCTCCAAATATCCCCTTGCAGATTCTACGAAAAGAGTGCTTCAAAGCTGCTCTTTCAAAAGCAAGGTTCAAGTCCGTGTGTTGAATGCACTCATCAGAAAGAAGTTTCTGAGAATGCTTCTGTCTAGTTCTTACGTGTAGATACTTCCTTTTCCAGCTTAGGCCCCAAAGCGCTCCAAATAAACACTCGAAAATTCTACAAAAGGAGTGTTTCAAAAGAGTCCTATCAAAAGGAACGTTCAAGTCTGTGAGTTGAATGCACTTATCATACAGAAGTTTCCTGGAATGCTTCTGTCTAGTTTTTATGTGAAGACATTTCCTCTTCCAGCGTAGGCCTCAAAGCGCTCCAAATATCCACTTGCAGATTCTACCAAAAGAGTGTTTCAAAACTGCTCTATCAAAAGCAAGCTTCAACACTGTGAGTAGAATGCACTCATCACAAAGAAGTTTCTGAGAATGCTTCTGTCTAGTTTTTATGTGAAGATATTTCCTTTTCCAACATAGGCCTCAAAGCGCTCCAAATAAACACTTGCAGATTCTACAAAAGGAGTGTTTCAAAACTGCTCTTTCGAGAGGAACGTTCAAGTCTGTGAGTTGAATGCACTCATCGCACAGAAGTTTCTGAGAATGCTTCCGTCTAGTTGTTATGTGAAGATGTTTCCTTTTCCAGCATAGGCCTCAAAACGCTCCAAATAGCCTCTTGCAGATTCTACAAAAAGAGTGTTTCAAAAGTGTTCTATCATAAGGAAGGTTCAACTCCGTGAGTTGAATGAAGGCATCGTGAAGAACTTTCTGAGAATGCTTCTCTGTAGTTTTTAGGTGAAGATATTCCATATCCCAGCACAGGCCTCGAAGGGCTCCAAATAACCACTTGCAGATTTTTGCAAAAGAGTGTTTCAAAACTGCTCTTTCTATAGGTAAGTTCAAGTCTGTGAGTTGAATGCACTCAACACAAAGAAGTTTCTGAGAATGCTTCTGTTCAGTTTTTATGTGAAGATATTTCCTTTTCCAGCATAGGCCTCAAACGGCTCCAAATATCCACTTGCAGATTCTACAAAAAGAGTGTTTCCAAACTTCTCTATCGATTGGTAGGTTCAACTCTGTGAGTTGAATGAACTCATCACAAAGAATTTTCTGAGAATCCTTCTCTCTAGTTTTTATGTGAAGATATTTCCTTTTCCAACATAGGCCTCAAGGTGCTCCGAATAAACACTTGCAGATTCTACAAACGTAATGTTTCAAAACTGTTCTATCCAAAGGAACGTTCAAGTCTGTGAGTTGAATGCACTCATTGCAAAGAAGTTTCTCAGAATGCTTCTGTCTAGTTTTTTGGTGAAGAGATTTCATGTCCCAGCATAGGCCTCAAAGCGCTCCAAATATCCACTTGAAGATCCTATAAGAAGAGTGTCTCCAAACTGCTCTTTCCAAAGGAAGCTTCAAGTCTGTGAGTTGAATGCACTCATCACAAAGAAGTTTCTGAGAAGGCTTCCGTCTAGTTTTTATATGAAGATATTTCCTTTTCCAACATATGCCTCAAAGCGCTCCAAATAAACACATGCAGATTCTACAAAAGGAGTGTTTCAAAACTGTTCTATCAAAGGGAACGTTCAAGTCTGTGAGTTGAATGCACTCATCACACAGAAGTTTCTCAGAATGCTTCTGTCTAGTTTTTAGGTGAAGAGATTCCATTTCCCAGCATAGGCCTCAAAGCGCTCCAAATATCCCCTTGCAGATTCTACGAAAAGAGTGTTTCAAAGCTGCTCTTTCAAAAGCAAGGTTCAAGTCTGTGTGTTGAATGCACTCATCAGAAAGAAGTTTCTGAGAATGCTTCTGTCTAGTTCTTACGTGTAGATACTTCCTTTTCCAGCTTAGGCCTCAAAGCGCTCCAAATAAACCCTTGCAAATTCTACAAAAGGAGTGTTTCAAAAGAGTCCTCTCAAAAGGAACGTTCAAGTCTGTGAGTTGAATGCACTTATCATACAGAAGTTTCCTGGAATGCTTCTGTCTAGTTTTTATGTGAAGACATTTCCTTTTCCAGCGTAGGCCTCAAAGCGCTCCAAATATCCACTTGCAGATTCTACCAAAAGAGTGTTTCAAAACTGCTCTATCAAAAGCAAGCTTCAACACTGTGAGTAGAATGCACTCATCACAAAGAAGTTTCTGAGAATGCTTTTGTCTAGTTTTTATGTGAAGATATTTCCTTTTCCAACATAGGCCTCAAAGCGCTCCAAATAAACACTTGCAGATTCTACAAAAGGAGTGTTTCAAAACTGCTCTTTCGAGAGGAACGTTCAAGTCTGTGAGTTGAATGCACTCATCGCACAGAAGTTTCTGAGAATGCTTCCGTCTAGTTGTTATGTGAAGATATTTCCTTTTCCAGCATAGGCCTCAAAACGCTCCAAATAGCCTCTTGCAGATTCTACAAAAAGAGTGTTTCAAAAGTGTTCTATCATAAGGAAGGTTCAACTCCGTGAGTTGAATGAAGGCATCATGAAGAACTTTCTGAGAATGCTTCTCTGTAGTTTTTAGGTGAAGATATTCCATATCCCAGCACAGGCCTCGAAGGGCTCCAAATAACCACTTGCAGATTTTAGCAAAAGAGTGTTTCAAAACTGCTCTTTCTATAGGTAAGTTCAAGTCTGTGAGTTGAATGCACTCAACACAAAGAAGTTTCTGAGAATGCTTCTGTTCAGTTTTTATGTGAAGATATTTCCTTTTCCAGCATAGGCCTCAAACGGCTCCAAATATCCACTTGCAGATTCTACAAAAAGAGTGTTTCCAAACTTCTCTATCGATTGGTAGGTTCAACTCTGTGAGTTGAATGAACTCATCACAAAGAAGTTTCTGAGAATCCTTCTCTCTAGTTTTTATGTGAAGATATTTCCTTTTCCAACATAGGCCTCAAGGTGCTCCGAATAAACACTTGCAGATTCTACAAACGTAATGTTTCGAAACTGTTCTATCCAAAGGAATGTTCAAGTCTGTGAGTTGAATGCAGTCATTGCAAAGAAGTTTCTCAGAATGCTTCTGTCTAGTTTTTAGGTGAAGAGATTTCATGTCCCAGCATAGGCCTCAAAGCGCTCCAAATATCCACTTGAAGATCCTATAAGAAGAGTGTCTCCAAACTGCTCCTTCCAAAGGAAGCTTCAAGTCTGTGAGTTGAATGCACTCATCACAAAGAAGTTTCTGAGAAGGCTTCCGTCTAGTTTTTATATGAAGATATTTCCTTTTCCAACATAGGCCTCAAAGCGCTCCATATAAACACATGCAGATTCTACAAAAGGAGTGTTTCAAAACTGTTCTATCAAAGGGAACGTTCAAGTCTGTGAGTTGAATGCACTCATCACACAGAAGTTTCTCAGAATGCTACTGTCTAGTTTTTAGGTGAAGAGATTTCATTTCCCAGCATAGGCCTCAAAGCGCTCCAAATATCCCCTTGCAGATTCTACGAAAAGAGTGTTTCAAAGCTGCTCTTTCAAAAGCAAGGTTCAAGTCCGTGTGTTGAATGCACTCATCAGAAAGAAGTTTCTGAGAATGCTTCTGTCTAGTTCTTACGTGTAGATACTTCCTTTTCCAGCTTAGGCCTCAAAGCGCTCCAAATAAACACTCGAAAATTCTACAAAAGGAGTGTTTCAAAAGAGTCCTATCAAAAGGAACGTTCAAGTCTGTGAGTTGAATGCACTTATCATACAGAAGTTTCCTGGAATGCTTCTGTCTAGTTTTTATGTGAAGACATTTCCTTTTCCAGCGTAGGCCTCAAAGCGCTCCAAATATCCACTTGCAGATTCTACCAAAAGAGTGTTTCAAAACTGCTCTATCAAAAGCAAGCTTCAACACTGTGAGTAGAATGCACTCATCACAAAGAAGTTTCTGAGAATGCTTCTGTCTAGTTTTTATGTGAAGATATTTCCTTTTCCAACATAGGCCTCAAAGCGCTCCAAATAAACACTTGCAGATTCTACAAAAGGAGTGTTTCAAAACTGCTCTTTCGAGAGGAACGTTCAAGTCTGTGAGTTGAATGCACTCATCGCACAGAAGTTTCTGAGAATGCTTCCGTCTAGTTGTTATGTGAAGATGTTTCCTTTTCCAGCATAGGCCTCAAAACGCTCCAAATAGCCTCTTGCAGATTCTACAAAAAGAGTGTTTCAAAAGTGTTCTATCATAAGGAAGGTTCAACTCCGTGAGTTGAATGAAGGCATCGTGAAGAACTTTCTGAGAATGCTTCTCTGTAGTTTTTAGGTGAAGATATTCCATATCCCAGCACAGGCCTCGAAGGGCTCCAAATAACCACTTGCAGATTTTTGCAAAAGAGTGTTTCAAAACTGCTCTTTCTATAGGTAAGTTCAAGTCTGTGAGTTGAATGCACTCAACACAAAGAAGTTTCTGAGAATGCTTCTGTTCAGTTTTTATGTGAAGATATTTCCTTTTCCAGCATAGGCCTCAAACGGCTCCAAATATCCACTTGCAGATTCTACAAAAAGAGTGTTTCCAAACTTCTCTATCGATTGGTAGGTTCAACTCTGTGAGTTGAATGAACTCATCACAAAGAATTTTCTGAGAATCCTTCTCTCTAGTTTTTATGTGAAGATATTTCCTTTTCCAACATAGGCCTCAAGGTGCTCCGAATAAACACTTGCAGATTCTACAAACGTAATGTTTCAAAACTGTTCTATCCAAAGGAACGTTCAAGTCTGTGAGTTGAATGCACTCATTGCAAAGAAGTTTCTCAGAATGCTTCTGTCTAGTTTTTTGGTGAAGAGATTTCATGTCCCAGCATAGGCCTCAAAGCGCTCCAAATATCCACTTGAAGATCCTATAAGAAGAGTGTCTCCAAACTGCTCTTTCCAAAGGAAGCTTCAAGTCTGTGAGTTGAATGCACTCATCACAAAGAAGTTTCTGAGAAGGCTTCCGTCTAGTTTTTATATGAAGATATTTCCTTTTCCAACATATGCCTCAAAGCGCTCCAAATAAACACATGCATATTCTACAAAAGGAGTGTTTCAAAACTGTTCTATCAAAGGGAACGTTCAAGTCTGTGAGTTGAATGCACTCATCACACAGAAGTTTCTCAGAATGCTTCTGTCTAGTTTTTAGGTGAAGAGATTCCATTTCCCAGCATAGGCCTCAAAGCGCTCCAAATATCCCCTTGCAGATTCTACGAAAAGAGTGTTTCAAAGCTGCTCTTTCAAAAGCAAGGTTCAAGTCTGTGTGTTGAATGCACTCATCAGAAAGAAGTTTCTGAGAATGCTTCTGTCTAGTTCTTACGTGTAGATACTTCCTTTTCCAGCTTAGGCCTCAAAGCGCTCCAAATAAACCCTTGCAAATTCTACAAAAGGAGTGTTTCAAAAGAGTCCTCTCAAAAGGAACGTTCAAGTCTGTGAGTTGAATGCACTTATCATACAGAAGTTTCCTGGAATGCTTCTGTCTAGTTTTTATGTGAAGACATTTCCTTTTCCAGCGTAGGCCTCAAAGCGCTCCAAATATCCACTTGCAGATTCTACCAAAAGAGTGTTTCAAAACTGCTCTATCAAAAGCAAGCTTCAACACTGTGAGTAGAATGCACTCATCACAAAGAAGTTTCTGAGAATGCTTTTGTCTAGTTTTTATGTGAAGATATTTCCTTTTCCAACATAGGCCTCAAAGCGCTCCAAATAAACACTTGCAGATTCTACAAAAGGAGTGTTTCAAAACTGCTCTTTCGAGAGGAACGTTCAAGTCTGTGAGTTGAATGCACTCATCGCACAGAAGTTTCTGAGAATGCTTCCGTCTAGTTGTTATGTGAAGATATTTCCTTTTCCAGCATAGGCCTCAAAACGCTCCAAATAGCCTCTTGCAGATTCTAAAAAAAGAGTGTTTCAAAAGTGTTCTATCATAAGGAAGGTTCAACTCCGTGAGTTGAATGAAGGCATCATGAAGAACTTTCTGAGAATGCTTCTCTGTAGTTTTTAGGTGAAGATATTCCATATCCCAGCACAGGCCTCGAAGGGCTCCAAATAACCACTTGCAGATTTTAGCAAAAGAGTGTTTCAAAACTGCTCTTTCTATAGGTAAGTTCAAGTCTGTGAGTTGAATGCACTCAACACAAAGAAGTTTCTGAGAATGCTTCTGTTCAGTTTTTATGTGAAGATATTTCCTTTTCCAGCATAGGCCTCAAACGGCTCCAAATATCCACTTGCAGATTCTACAAAAAGAGTGTTTCCAAACTTCTCTATCGATTGGTAGGTTCAACTCTGTGAGTTGAATGAACTCATCACAAAGAAGTTTCTGAGAATCCTTCTCTCTAGTTTTTATGTGAAGATATTTCCTTTTCCAACATAGGCCTCAAGGTGCTCCGAATAAACACTTGCAGATTCTACAAACGTAATGTTTCGAAACTGTTCTATCCAAAGGAACGTTCAAGTCTGTGAGTTGAATGCAGTCATTGCAAAGAAGTTTCTCAGAATGCTTCTGTCTAGTTTTTAGGTGAAGAGATTTCATGTCCCAGCATAGGCCTCAAAGCGCTCCAAATATCCACTTGAAGATCCTATAAGAAGAGTGTCTCCAAACTGCTCTTTCCAAAGGAAGCTTCAAGTCTGTGAGTTGAATGCACTCATCACAAAGAAGTTTCTGAGAAGGCTTCCGTCTAGTTTTTATATGAAGATATTTCCTTTTCCAACATAGGCCTCAAAGCGCTCCAAATAAACACATGCAGATTCTACAAAAGGAGTGTTTCAAAACTGTTCTATCAAAGGGAACGTTCAAGTCTGTGAGTTGAATGCACTCATCACACAGAAGTTTCTCAGAATGCTTCTGTCTAGTTTTTAGGTGAAGAGATTTCATTTCCCAGCATAGGCCTCAAAGCGCTCCAAATATCCCCTTGCAGATTCTACGAAAAGAGTGTTTCAAAGCTGCTCTTTCAAAAGCAAGGTTCAAGTCTGTGTGTTGAATGCACTCATCAGAAAGAAGTTTCTGAGAATGCTTCTGTCTAGTTCTTACGTGTAGATACTTCCTTTTCCAGCTTAGGCCTCAAAGCGCTCCAAATAAACACTTGCAAATTCTACAAAAGGAGTGTTTCAAAAGAGTCCTCTCAAAAGGAACGTTCAAGTCTGTGAGTTGAATGCACTTGTCATACAGAAGTTTCCTGGAATGCTTCTGTCTAGTTTTTATGTGAAGACATTTCCTTTTCCAGCATAGGCCTCAAAGCGCTCCAAATATCCACTTGCAGATTCTACCAAAAGAGTGTTTCAAAACTGTTCTATCAAAAGCAAGCTTCAACACTGTGAGTAGAATGCACTCATCACAAAGAAGTTTCTGAGAATGCTTCTGTCTAGTTTTTATGTGAAGATACTTCCTTTTCCAACATAGGCCTCAAAGCGCTCCAAATAAACACTTGCAGATTCTACAAAAGGAGTGTTTCAAAACTGCTCCTTCGAGAGGAACGTTCAAGTCTGTGAGTTGAATGCACTCATCACACAGAAGTTTCTGAGAATGCTTCTGTCTAGTTGTTATGTGAAGATATTTCCTTTTCCAGCATAGGCCTCAAAACGCTCCAAATAGCCTCTTGCAGATTCTACAAAAAGAGTGTTTCAAAAGTGTTCTATCATAAGGAAGGTTCAACTCCGTGAGTTGAATGAAGGCATCGTGAAGAACTTTCTGAGAATGCTTCTCTGTAGTTTTTAGGTGAAGATATTCCATATCCCAGCACAGGCCTCGAAGTGCTCCAAATAACCACTTGCAGATTTTAGCAAAAGAGTGTTTCAAAACTGCTCTTTCTATAGGTAAGTTCAAGTCTGTGAGTTGAATGCACTCAACACAAAGAAGTTTCTGAGAATGCTTCTGTTCAGTTTTTATGTGAAGATATTTCCTTTTCCAGCATAGGCCTCAAACGGCTCCAAATATCCACTTGCAGATTCTACAAAAAGAGTGTTTCCAAACTTCTCTATCGATTGGTAGGTTCAACTCTGTGAGTTGAATGAACTCATCACAAAGAATTTTCTGAGAATCCTTCTCTCTAGTTTTTATGTGAAGATATTTCCTTTTCCAACATAGGCCTCAAGGTGCTCCGAATAAACACTTGCAGATTCTACAAACGTAATGTTTCAAAACTGTTCTATCCAAAGGAACGTTCAAGTCTGTGAGTTGAATGCAGTCATTGCAAAGAAGTTTCTCAGAATGCTTCTGTCTAGTTTTTAGGTGAAGAGATTTCATGTCCCAGCATAGGCCTCAAAGCGCTCCAAATATCCACTTGAAGATCCTATAAGAAGAGTGTCTCCAAACTGCTCCTTCCAAAGGAAGCTTCAAGTCTGTGAGTTGAATGCACTCATCACAAAGAAGTTTCTGAGAAGGCTTCCGTCTAGTTTTTATATGAAGATATTTCCTTTACCAACATAGGCCTCAAAGCGCTCCAAATAAACACATGCAGATTCTACAAAAGGAGTGTTTCAAAACTGTTCTATCAAAGGGAACGTTCAAGTCTGTGAGTTGAATGCACTCATCACACAGAAGTTTCTCAGAATGCTTCTGTCTAGTTTTTAGGTGAAGAGATTCCATTTCCCAGCATAGGCCTCAAAGCGCTCCAAATATCCCCTTGCAGATTCTACGAAAAGAGTGTTTCAAAGCTGCTCTTTCAAAAGCAAGGTTCAAGTCTGTGTGTTGAATGCACTCATCAGAAAGAAGTTTCTGAGAATGCTTCTGTCTAGTTCTTACGTGTAGATACTTCCTTTTCCAGCTTAGGCCTCAAAGCGCTCCAAATAAACCCTTGCAAATTCTACAAAAGGAGTGTTTCAAAAGAGTCCTCTCAAAAGGAACGTTCAAGTCTGTGAGTTGAATGCACTTATCATACAGAAGTTTCCTGGAATGCTTCTGTCTAGTTTTTATGTGAAGACATTTCCTTTTCCAGCGTAGGCCTCAAAGCGCTCCAAATATCCACTTGCAGATTCTACCAAAAGAGTGTTTCAAAACTGCTCTATCAAAAGCAAGCTTCAACACTGTGAGTAGAATGCACTCATCACAAAGAAGTTTCTGAGAATGCTTTTGTCTAGTTTTTATGTGAAGATATTTCCTTTTCCAACATAGGCCTCAAAGCGCTCCAAATAAACACTTGCAGATTCTACAAAAGGAGTGTTTCAAAACTGCTCTTTCGAGAGGAACGTTCAAGTCTGTGAGTTGAATGCACTCATCGCACAGAAGTTTCTGAGAATGCTTCCGTCTAGTTGTTATGTGAAGATATTTCCTTTTCCAGCATAGGCCTCAAAACGCTCCAAATAGCCTCTTGCAGATTCTACAAAAAGAGTGTTTCAAAAGTGTTCTATCATAAGGAAGGTTCAACTCCGTGAGTTGAATGAAGGCATCATGAAGAACTTTCTGAGAATGCTTCTCTGTAGTTTTTAGGTGAAGATATTCCATATCCCAGCACAGGCCTCGAAGGGCTCCAAATAACCACTTGCAGATTTTAGCAAAAGAGTGTTTCAAAACTGCTCTTTCTATAGGTAAGTTCAAGTCTGTGAGTTGAATGCACTCAACACAAAGAAGTTTCTGAGAATGCTTCTGTTCAGTTTTTATGTGAAGATATTTCCTTTTCCAGCATAGGCCTCAAACGGCTCCAAATATCCACTTGCAGATTCTACAAAAAGAGTGTTTCCAAACTTCTCTATCGATTGGTAGGTTCAACTCTGTGAGTTGAATGAACTCATCACAAAGAAGTTTCTGAGAATCCTTCTCTCTAGTTTTTATGTGAAGATATTTCCTTTTCCAACATAGGCCTCAAGGTGCTCCGAATAAACACTTGCAGATTCTACAAACGTAATGTTTCGAAACTGTTCTATCCAAAGGAACGTTCAAGTCTGTGAGTTGAATGCAGTCATTGCAAAGAAGTTTCTCAGAATGCTTCTGTCTAGTTTTTAGGTGAAGAGATTTCATGTCCCAGCATAGGCCTCAAAGCGCTCCAAATATCCACTTGAAGATCCTATAAGAAGAGTGTCTCCAAACTGCTCTTTCCAAAGGAAGCTTCAAGTCTGTGAGTTGAATGCACTCATCACAAAGAAGTTTCTGAGAAGGCTTCCGTCTAGTTTTTATATGAAGATATTTCCTTTTCCAACATAGGCCTCAAAGCGCTCCAAATAAACACATGCAGATTCTACAAAAGGAGTGTTTCAAAACTGTTCTATCAAAGGGAACGTTCAAGTCTGTGAGTTGAATGCACTCATCACACAGAAGTTTCTCAGAATGCTTCTGTCTAGTTTTTAGGTGAAGAGATTTCATTTCCCAGCATAGGCCTCAAAGCGCTCCAAATATCCCCTTGCAGATTCTACGAAAAGAGTGTTTCAAAGCTGCTCTTTCAAAAGCAAGGTTCAAGTCTGTGTGTTGAATGCACTCATCAGAAAGAAGTTTCTGAGAATGCTTCTGTCTAGTTCTTACGTGTAGATACTTCCTTTTCCAGCTTAGGCCTCAAAGCGCTCCAAATAAACCCTTGCAAATTCTACAAAAGGAGTGTTTCAAAAGAGTCCTCTCAAAAGGAACGTTCAAGTCTGTGAGTTGAATGCACTTATCATACAGAAGTTTCCTGGAATGCTTCTGTCTAGTTTTTATGTGAAGACATTTCCTTTTCCAGCGTAGGCCTCAAAGCGCTCCAAATATCCACTTGCAGATTCTACCAAAAGAGTGTTTCAAAACTGCTCTATCAAAATCAAGCTTCAACACTGTGAGTAGAATGCACTCATCACAAAGAAGTTTCTGAGAATGCTTCTGTCTAGTTTTTATATGAAGATATTTCCTTTTCCAACATAGGCCTCAAAGCGCTCCAAATAAACACTTGCAGATTCTACAAAAGGAGTGTTTCAAAACTGCTCTTTCGAGAGGAACGTTCAAGTCTGTGAGTTGAATGCACTCATCGCACAGAAGTTTCTGAGAATGCTTCCGTCTAGTTGTTATGTGAAGATATTTCCTTTTCCAGCATAGGCCTCAAAACGCTCCAAATAGCCTCTTGCAGATTCTACAAAAAGAGTGTTTCAAAAGTGTTCTATCATAAGGAAGGTTCAACTCCGTGAGTTGAATGAAGGCATCGTGAAGAACTTTCTGAGAATGCTTCTCTGTAGTTTTTAGGTGAAGATATTCCATATCCCAGCGCAGGCCTTGAAGGGCTCCAAATAACCACTTGCACATTTTAGCAAAAGAGTGTTTCAAAACTGCTCTTTCTATAGGTAAGTTCAAGTCTGTGAGTTTAATGCACTCAACACAAAGAAGTTTCTGAGAATGCTTCTGTTCAGTTTTTATGTGAAGATATTTCCTTTTCCATCATAGGCCTCAAACGGCTCCAAATATCCACTTTCAGATTCTACAAAAAGAGTGTTTCCAAACTTCTCTATCGATTGGTAGGTTCAACTCTGTGAGTTGAATGAACTCATCACAAAGAAGATTCTGAGAATCCTTCTCTCTAGTTTTTATGTGAAGATATTTCCTTTTCCAACATAGGCCTCAAGGTGCTCCGAATAAACACTTGCAGATTCTACAAACGTAATGTTTCAAAACTGTTCTATCCAAAGGAACGTTCAAGTCTGTGAGTTGAATGCACTCATTGCAAAGAAGTTTCTCAGAATGCTTCTGTCTAGTTTTTAGGTGAAGAGATTTCATGTCCCAGCATAGGCCTCAAAGCGCTCCAAATATCCACTTGAAGATCCTATAAGAAGAGTGTCTCCAAACTGCTCTTTCCAAAGGAAGCTTCAAGTCTGTGAGTTGAATGCACTCATCACAAAGAAGTTTCTGAGAAGGCTTCCGTCTAGTTTTTATATGAAGATATTTCCTTTTCCAACATATGCCTCAAAGCGCTCCAAATAAACACATGCAGATTCTACAAAAGGAGTGTTTCAAAACTGTTCTATCAAAGGGAACGTTCAAGTCTGTGAGTTGAATGCACTCATCACACAGAAGTTTCTCAGAATGCTTCTGTCTAGTTTTTAGGTGAAGAGATTTCATTTCCCAGCATAGGCCTCAAAGCGCTCCAAATATCCCCTTGCAGATTCTACGAAAAGAGTGTTTCAAAGCTGCTCTTTCAAAAGCAAGGTTCAAGTCTGTGTGTTGAATGCACTCATCAGAAAGAAGTTTCTGAGAATGCTTCTGTCTAGTTCTTACGTGTAGATACTTCCTTTTCCAGCTTAGGCCTCAAAGCGCTCCAAATAAACCCTTGCAAATTCTACAAAAGGAGTGTTTCAAAAGAGTCCTCTCAAAAGGAACGTTCAAGTCTGTGAGTTGAATGCACTTATCATACAGAAGTTTCCTGGAATGCTTCTGTCTAGTTTTTATGTGAAGACATTTCCTTTTCCAGCGTAGGCCTCAAAGCGCTCCAAATATCCACTTGCAGATTCTACCAAAAGAGTGTTTCAAAACTGCTCTATCAAAATCAAGCTTCAACACTGTGAGTAGAATGCACTCATCACAAAGAAGTTTCTGAGAATGCTTCTGTCTAGTTTTTATATGAAGATATTTCCTTTTCCAACATAGGCCTCAAAGCGCTCCAAATAAACACTTGCAGATTCTACAAAAGGAGTGTTTCAAAACTGCTCTTTCGAGAGGAACGTTCAAGTCTGTGAGTTGAATGCACTCATCGCACAGAAGTTTCTGAGAATGCTTCCGTCTAGTTGTTATGTGAAGATATTTCCTTTTCCAGCATAGGCCTCAAAACGCTCCAAATAGCCTCTTGCAGATTCTACAAAAAGAGTGTTTCAAAAGTGTTCTATCATAAGGAAGGTTCAACTCCGTGAGTTGAATGAAGGCATCGTGAAGAACTTTCTGAGAATGCTTCTCTGTAGTTTTTAGGTGAAGATATTCCATATCCCAGCGCAGGCCTCGAAGGGCTCCAAATAACCACTTGCACATTTTAGCAAAAGAGTGTTTCAAAACTGCTCTTTCTATAGGTAAGTTCAAGTCTGTGAGTTTAATGCACTCAACACAAAGAAGTTTCTGAGAATGCTTCTGTTCAGTTTTTATGTGAAGATATTTCCTTTTCCATCATAGGCCTCAAACGGCTCCAAATATCCACTTTCAGATTCTACAAAAAGAGTGTTTCCAAACTTCTCTATCGATTGGTAGGTTCAACTCTGTGAGTTGAATGAACTCATCACAAAGAAGATTCTGAGAATCCTTCTCTCTAGTTTTTATGTGAAGATATTTCCTTTTCCAACATAGGCCTCAAGGTGCTCCGAATAAACACTTGCAGATTCTACAAACGTAATGTTTCAAAACTGTTCTATCCAAAGGAACGTTCAAGTCTGTGAGTTGAATGCACTCATTGCAAAGAAGTTTCTCAGAATGCTTCTGTCTAGTTTTTAGGTGAAGAGATTTCATGTCCCAGCATAGGCCTCAAAGCGCTCCAAATATCCACTTGAAGATCCTATAAGAAGAGTGTCTCCAAACTGCTCCTTCCAAAGGAAGCTTCAAGTCTGTGAGTTGAATGCACTCATCACAAAGAAGTTTCTGAGAAGGCTTCCGTCTTGTTTTTATATGAAGATATTTCCTTTTCCAACATAGGCCTCAAAGCGCTCCAAATAAACACATGCAGATTCTACAAAAGGAGTGTTTCAAAACTGTTCTATCAAAGGGAACGTTCAAGTCTGTGAGTTGAATGCACTCATCACACAGAAGTTTCTCAGAATGCTTCTGTCTAGTTTTTAGGTGAAGAGATTTCATTTCCCAGCTTAGGCCTCAAAGCGCTCCAAATATCCCCTTGCAAATTCTACGAAAAGAGTGTTTCAAAGCTGCTCTTTCAAAAGCAAGGTTCAAGTCTGTGTGTTGAATGCACTCATCAGAAAGAAGTTTCTGAGAATGCTTCTGTCTAGTTCTTACGTGTAGATACTTCCTTTTCCAGCTTAGGCCTCAAAGCGCTCCAAATAAACACTTGCAAATTCTACAAAAGGAGTGTTTCAAAAGAGTCCTCTCAAAAGGAACGTTCAAGTCTGTGAGTTGAATGCACTTATCATACAGAAGTTTCCTGGAATGCTTCTGTCTAGTTTTTATGTGAAGACATTTCCTTTTCCAGCATAGGCCTCAAAGCGCTCCAAATATCCACTTGCAGATTCTACCAAAAGAGTGTTTCAAAACTGTTCTATCAAAAGCAAGCTTCAACACTGTGAGTAGAATGCACTCATCACAAAGAAGTTTCTGAGAATGCTTCTGTCTAGTTTTTATGTGAAGATACTTCCTTTTCCAACATAGGCCTCAAAGCGCACCAAATAAACACTTGCAGATTCTACAAAAGGAGTGTTTCAAAACTGCTCCTTCGAGAGGAACGTTCAAGTCTGTGAGTTGAATGCACTCATCACACAGAAGTTTCTGAGAATGCTTCTGTCTAGTTGTTATGTGAAGATATTTCCTTTTCCAGCATAGGCCTCAAAACGCTCCAAATAGCCTCTTGCAGATTCTACAAAAAGAGTGTTTCAAAAGTGTTCTATCATAAGGAAGGTTCAACTCCGTGAGTTGAATGAAGGCATCGTGAAGAACTTTCTGAGAATGCTTCTGTGTAGTTTTTAGGTGAAGATATTCCATATCCCAGCACAGGCCTCGAAGTGCTCCAAATAACCACTTGCAGATTTTAGCAAAAGAGTGTTTCAAAACTGCTCTTTCTATAGGTAAGTTCAAGTCTGTGAGTTGAATGCACTCAACACAAAGAAGTTTCTGAGAATGCTTCTGTTCAGTTTTTATGTGAAGATATTTCCTTTTCCAGCATAGGCCTCAAACGGCTCCAAATATCCACTTGCAGATTCTACAAAAAGAGTGTTTCCAAACTTCTCTATCGATTGGTAGGTTCAACTCTGTGAGTTGAATGAACTCATCACAAAGAATTTTCTGAGAATCCTTCTCTCTAGTTTTTATGTGAAGATATTTCCTTTTCCAACATAGGCCTCAAGGTGCTCCGAATAAACACTTGCAGATTCTACAAACGTAATGTTTCAAAACTGTTCTATCCAAAGGAACGTTCAAGTCTGTGAGTTGAATGCAGTCATTGCAAAGAAGTTTCTCAGAATGCTTCTGTCTAGTTTTTAGGTGAAGAGATTTCATGTCCCAGCATAGGCCTCAAAGCGCTCCAAATATCCACTTGAAGATCCTATAAGAAGAGTGTCTCCAAACTGCTCCTTCCAAAGGAAGCTTCAAGTCTGTGAGTTGAATGCACTCATCACAAAGAAGTTTCTGAGAAGGCTTCCGTCTAGTTTTTATATGAAGATATTTCCTTTTCCAACATAGGCCTCAAAGCGCTCCAAATAAACACATGCAGATTCTACAAAAGGAGTGTTTCAAAACTGTTCTATCAAAGGGAACGTTCAAGTCTGTGAGTTGAATGCACTCATCACACAGAAGTTTCTCAGAATGCTTCTGTCTAGTTTTTAGGTGAAGAGATTTCATTTCCCAGCATAGGCCTCAAAGCGCTCCAAATATCCCCTTGCAGATTCTACGAAAAGATTGTTTCAAAGCTGCTCTTTCAAAAGCAAGGTTCAAGTCCGTGTGTTGAATGCACTCATCAGAAAGAAGTTTCTGAGAATGCTTCTGTCTAGTTCTTACGTGTAGATACTTCCTTTTCCAGCTTAGGCCTCAAAGCGCTCCAAATAAACACTTGCAAATTCTACAAAAGGAGTGTTTCACAAGAGTCCTCTCAAAAGGAACGTTCAAGTCTGTGAGTTGAATGCACTTATCATACAGAAGTTTCCTGGAATGCTTCTGTCTAGTTTTTATGTGAAGACATTTCCTTTTCCAGCATAGGCCTCAAAGCGCTCCAAATATCCACTTGCAGATTCTACCAAAAGAGTGTTTCAAAACTGTTCTATCAAAAGCAAGCTTCAACACTGTGAGTAGAATGCACTCATCACAAAGAAGTTTCTGAGAATGCTTCTGTCTAGTTTTTATGTGAAGATACTTCCTTTTCCAACATAGGCCTCAAAGCGCTCCAAATAAACACTTGCAGATTCTACAAAAGGAGTGTTTCAAAACTGCTCCTTCGAGAGGAACGTTCAAGTCTGTGAGTTGAATGCACTCATCACACAGAAGTTTCTGAGAATGCTTCTGTCTAGTTGTTATGTGAAGATATTTCCTTTTCCAGCATAGGCCTCAAAACGCTCCAAATAGCCTCTTGCAGATTCTACAAAAAGAGTGTTTCAAAAGTGTTCTATCATAAGGAAGGTTCAACTCCGTGAGTTGAATGAAGGCATCGTGAAGAACTTTCTGAGAATGCTTCTCTGTAGTTTTTAGGTGAAGATATTCCATATCCCAGCACAGGCCTCGAAGTGCTCCAAATAACCACTTGCAGATTTTAGCAAAAGAGTGTTTCAAAACTGCTCTTTCTATAGGTAAGTTCAAGTCTGTGAGTTGAATGCACTCAACACAAAGAAGTTTCTGAGAATGCTTCTGTTCAGTTTTTATGTGAAGATAGTTCCTTTTCCAGCATAGGCCTCAAACGGCTCCAAATATCCACTTGCAGATTCTACAAAAAGAGTGTTTCCAAACTTCTCTATCGATTGGTAGGTTCAACTCTGTGAGTTGAATGAACTCATCACAAAGAATTTTCTGAGAATCCTTCTCTATAGTTTTTATGTGAAGATATTTCCTTTTCCAACATAGGTTTCAAGGTGCTCCGAATAAACACTTGCAGATTCTACAAACGTAATGTTTCAAAACTGTTCTATCCAAAGGAACGTTCAAGTCTGTGAGTTGAATGCACTCATTGCAAAGAAGTTTCTCAGAATGCTTCTGTCTAGTTTTTTGGTGAAGAGATTTCATGTCCCAGCATAGGCCTCAAAGCGCTCCAAATATCCACTTGAAGATCCTATAAGAAGAGTGACTCCAAACTGCTCTTTCCAAAGGAAGCTTCAAGTCTGTGAGTTGAATGCACTCATCACAAAGAAGTTTCTGAGAAGGCTTCCGTCTAGTTTTTATATGAAGATATTTCCTTTTCCAACATATGCCTCAAAGCGCTCCAAATAAACACATGCAGATTCTACAAAAGGAGTGTTTCAAAACTGTTCTATCAAAGGGAACGTTCAAGTCTGTGAGTTGAATGCACTCATCACACAGAAGTTTCTCAGAATGCTTCTGTCTAGTTTTTAGGTGAAGAGATTTCATTTCCCAGCATAGGCCTCAAAGCGCTCCAAATATCCCCTTGCAGATTCTACGAAAAGAGTGTTTCAAAGCTGCTCTTTCAAAAGCAAGGTTCAAGTCTGTGTGTTGAATGCACTCATCAGAAAGAAGTTTCTGAGAATGCTTCTGTCTAGTTCTTACGTGTAGATACTTCCTTTTCCAGCTTAGGCCTCAAAGCGCTCCAAATAAACCCTTGCAAATTCTACAAAAGGAGTGTTTCAAAAGAGTCCTCTCAAAAGGAACGTTCAAGTCTGTGAGTTGAATGCACTTATCATACAGAAGTTTCCTGGAATGCTTCTGTCTAGTTTTTATGTGAAGACATTTCCTTTTCCAGCGTAGGCCTCAAAGCGCTCCAAATATCCACTTGCAGATTCTACCAAAAGAGTGTTTCAAAACTGCTCTATCAAAATCAAGCTTCAACACTGTGAGTAGAATGCACTCATCACAAAGAAGTTTCTGAGAATGCTTCTGTCTAGTTTTTATATGAAGATATTTCCTTTTCCAACATAGGCCTCAAAGCGCTCCAAATAAACACTTGCAGATTCTACAAAAGGAGTGTTTCAAAACTGCTCTTTCGAGAGGAACGTTCAAGTCTGTGAGTTGAATGCACTCATCGCACAGAAGTTTCTGAGAATGCTTCCGTCTAGTTGTTATGTGAAGATATTTCCTTTTCCAGCATAGGCCTCAAAACGCTCCAAATAGCCTCTTGCAGATTCTACAAAAAGAGTGTTTCAAAAGTGTTCTATCATAAGGAAGGTTCAACTCCGTGAGTTGAATGAAGGCATCGTGAAGAACTTTCTGAGAATGCTTCTCTGTAGTTTTTAGGTGAAGATATTCCATATCCCAGCGCAGGCCTTGAAGGGCTCCAAATAACCACTTGCACATTTTAGCAAAAGAGTGTTTCAAAACTGCTCTTTCTATAGGTAAGTTCAAGTCTGTGAGTTTAATGCACTCAACACAAAGAAGTTTCTGAGAATGCTTCTGTTCAGTTTTTATGTGAAGATATTTCCTTTTCCATCATAGGCCTCAAACGGCTCCAAATATCCACTTTCAGATTCTACAAAAAGAGTGTTTCCAAACTTCTCTATCGATTGGTAGGTTCAACTCTGTGAGTTGAATGAACTCATCACAAAGAAGATTCTGAGAATCCTTCTCTCTAGTTTTTATGTGAAGATATTTCCTTTTCCAACATAGGCCTCAAGGTGCTCCGAATAAACACTTGCAGATTCTACAAACGTAATGTTTCAAAACTGTTCTATCCAAAGGAACGTTCAAGTCTGTGAGTTGAATGCACTCATTGCAAAGAAGTTTCTCAGAATGCTTCTGTCTAGTTTTTAGGTGAAGAGATTTCATGTCCCAGCATAGGCCTCAAAGCGCTCCAAATATCCACTTGAAGATCCTATAAGAAGAGTGTCTCCAAACTGCTCCTTCCAAAGGAAGCTTCAAGTCTGTGAGTTGAATGCACTCATCACAAAGAAGTTTCTGAGAAGGCTTCCGTCTTGTTTTTATATGAAGATATTTCCTTTTCCAACATAGGCCTCAAAGCGCTCCAAATAAACACATGCAGATTCTACAAAAGGAGTGTTTCAAAACTGTTCTATCAAAGGGAACGTTCAAGTCTGTGAGTTGAATGCACTCATCACACAGAAGTTTCTCAGAATGCTTCTGTCTAGTTTTTAGGTGAAGAGATTTCATTTCCCAGCTTAGGCCTCAAAGCGCTCCAAATATCCCCTTGCAAATTCTACGAAAAGAGTGTTTCAAAGCTGCTCTTTCAAAAGCAAGGTTCAAGTCTGTGTGTTGAATGCACTCATCAGAAAGAAGTTTCTGAGAATGCTTCTGTCTAGTTCTTACGTGTAGATACTTCCTTTTCCAGCTTAGGCCTCAAAGCGCTCCAAATAAACACTTGCAAATTCTACAAAAGGAGTGTTTCAAAAGAGTCCTCTCAAAAGGAACGTTCAAGTCTGTGAGTTGAATGCACTTATCATACAGAAGTTTCCTGGAATGCTTCTGTCTAGTTTTTATGTGAAGACATTTCCTTTTCCAGCATAGGCCTCAAAGCGCTCCAAATATCCACTTGCAGATTCTACCAAAAGAGTGTTTCAAAACTGCTCTATCAAAAGCAAGCTTCAACACTGTGAGTAGAATGCACTCATCACAAAGAAGTTTCTGAGAATGCTTCTGTCTAGTTTTTATGTTAAGATATTTCCTTTTCCAACATAGGCCTCAAAGCGCTCCAAATAAACACTTGCAGATTCTACAAAAGGAGTGTTTTAAAACTGGTCCTTCGAGAGGAACGTTCAAGTCTGTGAGTTGAATGCACTCATCACACAGAAGTTTCTGAGAATGCTTCCGTCTAGTTGTTATGTGAAGATATTTCCTTTTCCAGCATAGGCCTCAAAACGCTCCAAATAGCCTCTTGCAGATTCTACAAAAAGAGTGTTTCAAAAGTGTTCTATCATAAGGAAGGTTCAACTCCGTGAGTTGAATGAAGGCATCGTGAAGAACTTTCTGAGAATGCTTCTCTGTAGTTTTTAGGTGAAGATATTCCATATCCCAACACAGGCCTCGAAGTGCTCCAAATAACCTCTTGCAGATTTTAGCAAAAGAGTGTTTCAAAACTGCTCTTTGTATAGGTAAGTTCAAGTCTGTGAGTTGAATGCACTCAACACAAAGAAGTTTCTGAGAATGCTTCTGTTCAGTTTTTATGTGAAGATATTTCCTTTTCCAGCATAGGCCTCAAACGGCTCCAAATATCCACTTGCAGATTCTACAAAAAGAGTGTTTCCAAACTTCTCTATCGATTGGTAGGTTCAACTCTGTGAGTTGAATGAACTCATCACAAAGAAGTTTCTGAGAATCCTTCTCTCTAGTTTTTATGTGAAGATATTTCCTTTTCCAACATAGGCCTCAAGGTGCTCCGAATAAACACTTGCAGATTCTACAAACGTAATGTTTCGAAACTGTTCTATCCAAAGGAACGTTCAAGTCTGTGAGTTGAATGCACTCATTGCAAAGAAGTTTCTCAGAATGCTTCTGTCTAGTTTTTAGGTGAAGAGATTTCATGTCCCAGCATAGGCCTCAAAGCGCTCCAAATATCCACTTGAAGATCCTATAAGAAGAGTGTCTCCAAACTGCTCTTTCCAAAGGAAGCTTCAAGTCTGTGAGTTGAATGCACTCATCACAAAGAAGTTTCTGAGAAGGCTTCCGTCTAGTTTTTATATGAAGATATTTCCGTTTCCAACATAGGCCTCAAAGCGCTCCAAATAAACACATGCAGATTCTACAAAAGGAGTGTTTCAAAACTGTTCTATCAAAGGGAACGTTCAAGTCTGTGAGTTGAATGCACTCATCACACAGAAGTTTCTCAGAATGCTTCTGTCTAGTTTTTAGGTGAAGAGATTTCATTTCCCAGCATAGGCCTCAAAGCGCTCCAAATATCCCCTTGCAGATTCTACGAAAAGAGTGTTTCAAAGCTGCTCTTTCAAAAGCAAGGTTCAAGTCTGTGTGTTGAATGCACTCATCAGAAAGAAGTTTCTGAGAATGCTTCTGTTTAGTTCTTACGTGTAGATACTTCCTTTTCCAGCTTAGGCCTCAAAGCGCTCCAAATAAACACTTGCAGATTCTACAAAAGGAGTGTTTCAAAACTGCTCTTTCGAGAGGAACGTTCAAGTCTGTGAGTTGAATGCACTCATCACACAGACGTTTCTGAGAATGCTTCCGTCTAGTTGTTATGTGAAGATATTTCCTTTTCCAGCATATTCCTCAAAACGCTCCAAATAGCCTCTTGCAGATTCTACAAAAAGAGTGTTTCAAAAGTGTTCTATCATAAGGAAGGTTCAACTCCGTGAGTTGAATGAAGGCATTGTGAAGAACTTTCTGAGAATGCTTCTCTGTAGTTTTTAGGTGAAAATATTCCATATCCCAGCACAGGCCTCGAAGTGCTCCAAATAACCACTTGCAGATTTTAGCAAAAGACTGTTTCAAAACTGCTCTTTCTATAGGTAAGTTCAAGTCTGTGAGTTGAATGCACTCAACACAAAGAAGTTTCTGAGAATGCTTCTGTTCAGTTTTTATGTGAAGATATTTCCTTTTCCAGCATAGGCCTCAAACGGCTCCAAATATCCACTTGCAGATTCTACAAAAGGAGTGTTTCCAAACTTCTCTATCGATTGGTAGGTTCAACTCTGTGAGTTGAATGAACTCATAACAAAGAAGTTTCTGAGAATCCTTCTCTCTAGTTTTTATGTGAAGATATTTCCTTTTGCAACATAGGCCTCAAGGTGCTCCGAATAAACACTTGCAGATTCTACAAACGTAATGTTTCAAAACTGTTCTATCCAAAGGAACGTTCAAGTCTGTGAGTTGAATGCACTCATTGCAAAGAAGGTTCTCAGAATGCTTCTGTCTAGTTTTTAGGTGAAGAGATTTCATGTCCCAGCACAGGCCTCAAAGCGCTCCAAATATCCACTTGAAGATCCTATAAGAAGATTGTCTCCAAACTGCTCCTTCCAAAGGAAGCTTCAAGTCTGTGAGTTGAATGCACTCATCACAAAGAAGTTTCTGAGAAGGCTTCCGTCTAGTTTTTATATGAAGATATTTCCTTTTCCAACATAGGCCTCAAAGCGCTCCAAATAAACACATGCAGATTCTACAAAAGGAGTGTTTCAAAACTGTTCTATCAAAGGGAACGTTCAAGTCTGTGAGTTGAATGCACTCATCACACAGAAGTTTCTCAGAATGCTTCTGTCTAGTTTTTAGGTGAAGAGATTTCATTTCCCAGCATAGGCCTCAAAGCGCTCCAAATATCCCCTTGCAGATTCTACGAAAAGAGTGTTTCAAAGCTGCTCTTTCTAAAGCAAGGTTCAAGTCTGTGTGTTGAATGCACTCATCAGAAAGAAGTTTCTGAGAATGCTTCTGTCTAGTTCTTACGTGTAGATACTTCCTTTTCCAGCTTAGGCCTCAAAGCGCTCCAAATAAACACTTGCAAATTCTACAAAAGGAGTGTTTCAAAAGAGTCCTCTCAAAAGGAAGGTTCAAGTCTGTGAGTTGAATGCACTTATCATACAGAAGTTTCCTGGAATGCTTCTGTCTAGTTTTTATGTGAAGACATTTCCTTTTCCAGCATAGGCCTCAAAGCGCTCCAAATATCCACTTGCAGATTCTACCAAAAGAGTGATTCAAAACTGCTCTATCAAAAGCAAGCTTCAACACTGTGAGTAGAATGCACTCATCACAAAGAAGTTTCTGAGAATGCTTCTGTCTAGTTTTTATGTGAAGATATTTCCTTTTCCAACATAGGCCTCAAATCGCTCCAAATAAACACTTGCAGATTCTACAAAAGGAGTGTTTTAAAACTGGTCCTTCGAGAGGAACGTTCAAGTCTGTGAGTTGAATGCACTCATCACACAGAAGTTTCTGAGAATGCTTCCGTCTAGTTGTTATGTGAAGATATTTCCTTTTCCAGCATAGGCCTCAAAACGCTCCAAATAGTCTCTTGCAGATTCTACAAAAAGAGTGTTTCAAAAGTGTTCTATCATAAGGAAGGTTCAACTCCGTGAGTTGAATGAAGGCATCCTGAAGAACTTTCTGAGAATGCTTCTCTGTAGTTTTTAGGTGAAGATATTCCATATCCCAGCACAGGCCTCGAAATGCTCCAAATAACCACTTGCAGATTTTAGCAAAAGACTGTTTCAAAACTGCTCTTTCTATAGGTAAGTTCAAGTCTGTGAGTTGAATGCACTCAACACAAAGAAGTTTCTGAGAATGCTTCTGTTCAGTTTTTATGTGAAGATATTTCCTTTTCCAGCGTAGGCCTCAAACGGCTCCAAATATCCACTTGCAGATTCTACAAAAGGAGTGTTTCCAAACTTCTCTATCGATTGGTAGGTTGAACTCTGTGAGTTGAATGAACTCATCACAAAGAAGTTTCTGAGAATCCTTCTCTCTAGTTTTTATGTGAAGATATTTCCTTTTGCAACATAGGCCTCAAGGTGCTCCGAATAAACACTTGCAGATTCTACAAACGTAATGTTTCAAAACTGTTCTATCCAAAGGAACGTTCAAGTCTGTGAGTTGAATGCACTCATTGCAAAGAAGGTTCTCAGAATGCTTCTGTCTAGTTTTTAGGTGAAGAGATTTCATGTCCCAGCATAGGCCTCAAAGCGCTCCAAATATCCACTTGAAGATCCTATAAGAAGAGTGTCTCCAAACTGCTCCTTCCAAAGGAAGCTTCAAGTCTGTGAGTTGAATGCACTCATCACAAAGAAGTTTCTGAGAAGGCTTCCGTCTAGTTTTTATATGAAGATATTTCCTTTTCCAACATAGGCCTCAAAGCGCTCCAAATAAACACATGCAGATTCTACAAAAGGAGTGTTTCAAAACTGTTCTATCAAAGGGAACGTTCAAGTCTGTGAGTTGAATGCACTCATCACACAGAAGTTTCTCAGAATGCTTCTGTCTAGTTTTTAGGTGAAGAGATTTCATTTCCCAGCATAGGCCTCAAAGCGCTCCAAATATCCCCTTGCAGATTCTACGAAAAGAGTGTTTCAAAGCTGCTCTTTCAAAAGCAAGGTTCAAGTCTGTGTGTTGAATGCACTCATCAGAAAGAAGTTTCTGAGAATGCTTCTGTCTAGTTCTTACGTGTAGATACTTCCTTTTCCAGCTTAGGCCTCAAAGCGCTCCAAATAAACACTTGCAAATTCTACAAAAGGAGTGTTTCAAAAGAGTCCTCTCAAAAGGAACGTTCAAGTCTGTGAGTTGAATGCACTTATCATACAGAAGTTTCCTGGAATGCTTCTGTCTAGTTTTTATGTGAAGACATTTCCTTTTCCAGCATAGGCCTCAAAGCGCTCCAAATATCCACTTGCAGATTCTACCAAAAGAGTGTTTCAAAACTGCTCTATCAAAAGCAAGCTTCAACACTGTGAGTAGAATGCACTCATCACAAAGAAGTTTCTGAGAATGCTTCTGTCTAGTTTTTATGTGAAGATATTTCCTTTTCCAGCATAGGCCTCAAAGCGCTCCAAATAAACACTTGCAGATTCTACAAAAGGAGTGATTCAAAACTGCTTTTTCAAGAGGAACGTTCAACTCTGTGAGTTGAATGCACTCATCACACAGACGTTTCTGAGAATGCTTCCGTCTAGTTGTTATGTGAAGATATTTCCTTTTCCAGCATAGGCCTCAAAACGCTCCAAATAGCCTCTTGCAGATTCTACAAAAAGAGTGTTTCAAAAGTGTTCTATCATAAGGAAGGTTCAACTCCGTGAGTTGAATGAAGGCATCCTGAAGAACTTTCTGAGAATGCTTCTGTGTAGTTTTTAGGTGAAGATATTCCATATCCCAGCACAGGCCTCGAAGTGCTCCAAATAACGACTTGCAGATTTTAGCAAAAGAGTGTTTCAAAACTGCTCTTTCTATAGGTAAGTTCAAGTCTGTGAGTTGAATGCACTCAACACAAAGAAGTTTCTGAGAATGCTTCTGTTCAGTTTTTATGTGAAGATATTTCCTTTTCCAGCATAGGCCTCAAACGGCTCCAAATATCCACTTGCAGATTCTACAAAAAGAGTGTTTCCAAACTTCTCTATCGATTGGTAGGTTCAACTCTGTGAGTTGAATGAACTCATCACAAAGAAGTTTCTGAGAATCCTTCTCTCTAGTTTTTATGTGAAGATATTTCCTTTTGCAACATAGGCCTCAAGGTGCTCCGAATAAACACTTGCAGATTCTACAAACGTAATGTTTCAAAACTGTTCTATCCAAAGGAACGTTCAAGTCTGTGAGTTGAATGCACTCATTGCAAAGAAGTTTCTCAGAATGCTTCTGTCTAGTTTTTAGGTGAAGAGATTTCATGTCCCAGCATAGGCCTCAAAGCGCTCCAAATATCCACTTGAAGATCCTATAAGAAGAGTGTCTCCAAACTGCTCCTTCCAAAGGAAGCTTCAAGTCTGTGAGTTGAATGCACTCATCACAAAGAAGTTTCTGAGAAGGCTTCCGTCTAGTTTTTATATGAAGATATTTCCTTTTCCAACATAGGCCTCAAAGCGCTCGAAATAAACACATGCAGATTCTACAAAAGGAGTGTTTCAAAACTGTTCTATCAAAGGGAACGTTCAAGTCTGTGAGTTGAATGCACTCATCACACAGAAGTTTCTCAGAATGCTTCTGTCTAGTTTTTAGGTGAAGAGATTTCATTTCCCAGCATAGGCCTCAAAGCGCTCCAAATATCCCCTTGCAGATTCTACGAAAAGAGTGTTTCAAAGCTGCTCTTTCAAAAGCAAGTTTCAAGTCTGTGTGTTGAATGCACTCATCAGAAAGAAGTTTCTGAGAATGCTTCTGTCTAGTTCTTACGTGTAGATACTTCCTTTTCCAGCTTAGGCCTCAAAGCGCTCCAAATAAACCCTTGCAAATTCTACAAAAGGAGTGTTTCAAAAGAGTCCTCTCAAAAGGAACGTTCAAGTCTGTGAGTTGAATGCACTTATCATACAGAAGTTTCCTGGAATGCTTCTGTCTAGTTTTTATGTGAAGACATTTCCTTTTCCAGCATAGGCCTCAAAGCGCTCCAAATATCCACTTGCAGATTCTACCAAAAGAGTGTTTCAAAACTGTTCTATCAAAAGCAAGCTTCAACACTGTGAGTAGAATGCACTCATCACAAAGAAGTTTCTGAGAATGCTTCTGTCTAGTTTTTATGTGAAGATATTTCCTTTTCCAACATAGACCTGAAAGCGCTCCAAATAAAGACTTGCAGATTCTACAAAAGGAGTGTTTCAAAACTGCTCCTTCGAGAGGAACGTTCAAGTCTGTGAGTTGAATGCACTCATCACACAGAAGTTTCTGAGAATGCTTCCGTCTAGTTGTTATGTGAAGATATTTCCTTTTCCAGCATAGGCCTCAAAACGCTCCAAATAGCCTCTTGCAGATTCTACAAAAAGAGTGTTTCAAAAGTGTTCTATCATAAGGAAGGTTCAACTCCGTGAGTTGAATGAAGGCATCGTGAAGAACTTTCTGAGAATGCTTCTGTGTAGTTTTTAGGTGAAGATATTCCATATCCCAGCACAGGCCTCGAAGTGCTCCAAATAACCACTTGCAGATTTTAGCAAAAGAGTGTTTCAAAACTGCTCTTTCTATAGGTAAGTTCAAGTCTGTGAGTTGAATGCACTCAACACAAAGAAGTTTCTGAGAAGGCTTCTGTTCAATTTTTATGTGAAGATATTTCCTTTTCCAGCATAGGCCTCAAAAGGCTCCAAATATCCACTTGCAGATTCTACAAAAAGAGTGTTTCCAAACTTCTCTATCGATTGATAGGTTCAACTCTGTGAGTTGAATGAACTCATCACAAGGAAGTTTCTGAGAATCCTTCTCTCTTGTTTTTATGTGACGATATTTCCTTTTCCAACATAGGCCTCAAGGTGTTCCGAATAAACACTTGCAGATTCTACAAACGTAATGTTTCAAAACTGTTCTATCCAAAGGAACGTTCAAGTCTGTGAGTTGAATGCAGTCATTGCAAAGAAGTTTCTCAGAATGCTTCTGTCTAGTTTTTAGGTGAAGAGATTTCATGTCCCAGCATAGGCCTCAAAGCGCTCCAAATATCCACTTGAAGATCCTATAAGAAGAGTGTCTCCAAACTGCTCCTTCCAAAGGAAGCTTCAAGTCTGTGAGTTGAATGCACTCATCACAAAGAAGTTTCTGAGAAGGCTTCCGTCTAGTTTTTATATGAAGATATTTCCTTTTCCAACATAGGCCTCAAAGCGCTCCAAATAAACACATGCAGATTCTACAAAAGGAGTGTTTCAAAACTGTTCTATCAAAGGGAACGTTCAAGTCTGTGAGTTGAATGCACTCATCACACAGAAGTTTCTCAGAATGCTTCTGTCTAGTTTTTAGGTGAAGAGATTTCATTTCCCAGCATAGGCCTCAAAGCGCTCCAAATATCCCCTTGCAGATTCTACGAAAAGAGTGTTTCAAAGCTGCTCTTTCAAAAGCAAGGTTCAAGTCCGTGTGTTGAATGCACTCATCAGAAAGAAGTTTCTGAGAATGCTTCTGTCTAGTTCTTACGTGTAGATACTTCCTTTTCCAGCTTAGGCCTCAAAGCGCTCCAAATAAACACTTGCAAATTCTACAAAAGGAGTGTTTCAAAAGAGTCCTCTCAAAAGGAACGTTCAAGTCTGTGAGTTGAATGCACTTATCATACAGAAGTTTCCTGGAATGCTTCTGTCTAGTTTTTATGTGAAGACATTTCCTTTTCCAGCATAGGCCTCAAAGCGCTCCAAATATCCACTTGCAGATTCTACCAAAAGAGTGTTTCAAAACTGTTCTATCAAAAGCAAGCTTCAACACTGTGAGTAGAATGCACTCATCACAAAGAAGTTTCTGAGAATGCTTCTGTCTAGTTTTTATGTGAAGATACTTCCTTTTCCAACATAGGCCTCAAAGCGCTCCAAATAAACACTTGCAGATTCTACAAAAGGAGTGTTTCAAAACTGCTCCTTCAAGAGGAACGTTCAAGTCTGTGAGTTGAATGCACCCATCACACAGAAGTTTCTGAGAATGCTTCTCTCTAGTTGTTATGTGAAGATATTTCCTTTTCCAGCATAGGCCTCAATACGCTCCAAATAGCCTCTTGCAGATTCTACAAAAAGAGTGTTTCAAAAGTGTTCTATCATAAGGAAGGTTCAACTCCGTGAGTTGTATGAAGGCATCGTGAAGAACTTTCTGAAAATGCTTCTGTGTAATTTTTAGGTGAAGATATTCCATATCCCAGCACAGGCCTCGAAGTGCTCCAAATAACGACTTGCAGATTTTAGCAAAAGTGTGTTTCAAAACTGCTCTTTCTATAGGTAAGTTCAAGTCTGTGAGTTGAATGCACTCAACACAAAGAAGTTTCTGAGAATGCTTCTGTTCAGTTTTTATGTGAAGATATTTCCTTTTCCATCATAGGCCTCAAACGGCTCCAAATATCCACTTTCAGATTCTACAAAAAGAGTGTTTCCAAACTTCTCTATCGATTGGTAGGTTCAACTCTGTGAGTTGAATGAACTCATCACAAAGAAGATTCTGAGAATCCTTCTCTCTAGTTTTTATGTGAAGATATTTCCTTTTCCAACATAGGCCTCAAGGTGCTCCGAATAAACACTTGCAGATTCTACAAACGTAATGTTTCCAAACTGTTATATCCAAAGGAACGGTCAAGTCGGTGAGTTGAATGCACTCATTACAAAGAAGTTTCTCAGAATGCTTCTGTCTAGTTTTTAGGTGAAGAGATTTCATGTCCCAGCATAGGCCTCAAAGCGCTCCAAATATCCACTTGAAGATCCTATAAGAAGAGTGTCTCCAAACTGCTCTTTCCAAAGGAAGCTTCAAGTCTGTGAGTTGAATGCACTCATCACAAATAAGTTTCTGAGAAGGCTTCCGTCTAGTTTTTATGTGAAGATATTTCCTTTTCCAACATAGGCCTCAAAACGCTCCAAATAAACACATGCAGATTCTACAAAAGGAGTGTTTCAAAACTGTTCTATCAAAGGGAACGTTCAAGTCTGTGAGTTGAATGCACTCATCACACAGAAGTTTCTCAGAATGCTTCTGTCTAGTTTTTAGGTGAAGAGATTTCATTTCCCAGCATAGGCCTCAAAGCGCTCCAAATATCCCCTTGCAGATTCTACGAAAAGAGTGTTTCAAAGCTGCTCTTTCAAAAGCAAGGTTCAAGTCCGTGTGTTGAATGCACTCATCAGAAAGAAGTTTCTGAGAATGCTTCTGTCTAGTTCTTACGTGTAGATACTTCCTTTTCCAGCTTAGGCCTCAAAGCGCTCCAAATAAACACTTGCAAATTCTACAAAAGGAGTGTTTCAAAAGAGTCCTCTCAAAAGGAACGTTCAAGTCTGTGAGTTGAATGCACTTATCATACAGAAGTTTCCTGGAATGCTTCTGTCTAATTTTTATGTGAAGACATTTCCTTTTCCAGCATAGGCCTCAAATCGCTCCAAATATCCACTTGCAGATTCTACCAAAAGAGTGTTTCAAAACTGCTCTATCAAAAGCAAGCTTCAACACTGTGAGTAGAATGCACTCATCACAAAGAAGTTTCTGAGAATGCTTCTGTCTAGTTTTTATGTGAAGATAATTCCTTTTCCAACATAGGCCTCAAAGCGCTCCAAATAAACACTTGCAGATTCCACAAAAGGAGTGTTTCAAAACTGCTCCTTCGAGAGGAACGTTCAAGTCTGTGAGTTGAATGCACTCATCACACAGAAGTTTCTGAGAATGCTTCTGTCTAGTTGTTATGTGAAGATATTTCCTTTTCCAGCGTAGGCCTCAAAACGCTCCAAATAGCCTCTTGCAGATTCTACAAAAAGAGTGTTTCAAAAGTGTTCTATCATAAGGAATGTTCAACTCCGTGATTTGAATGAAGGCATCGTGAAGAACTTTCTGAGAATGCTTCCCTGTAGTTTTTAGGTGAAGATATTCCATATCCCAGCACAGGCCTCGAAGTGCTCCAAATAACCACTTGCAGATTTTAGCAAAAGAGTGTTTCAAAACTGCTCTTTCTATAGGTAAGTTCAAGTCTGTGAGTTGAATGCACTCAACACAAAGAAGTTTCTGAGAATGCTTCTGTTCAGTTTTTATGTGAAGATATTTCCTTTTCCAGCATAGGCCTCAAACGGCTCCAAATATCCACTTGCAGATTCTACAAAAAGAGTGTTTCCAAACTTCTCTATCGATTGGTAGGTTCAACTCTGTGAGTTGAATGAACTCATCACAAAGAATTTTCTGAGAATCCTTCTCTCTAGTTTTTATGTGAAGATATTTCCTTTTCCAACATAGGCCTCAAGGTGCTCCGAATAAACACTTGCAGATTCTACAAACGTAATGTTTCAAAACTGTTCTATCCAAAGGAATGTTCAAGTCTGTGAGTTGAATGCAGTCATTGCAAAGAAGTTTCTCAGAATGCTTCTGTCTAGTTTTTAGGTGAAGAGATTTCATGTCCCAGCATAGGCCTCAAAGCGCTCCAAATATCCACTTGAAGATCCTATAAGAAGAGTGTCTCCAAACTGCTCCTTCCAAAGGAAGCTTCAAGTCTGTGAGTTGAATGCACTCATCACAAAGAAGTTTCTGAGAAGGCTTCCGTCTAGTTTTTATATGAAGATATTTCCTTTTCCAACATAGGCCTCAAAGCGCTCCATATAAACACATGCAGATTCTACAAAAGGAGTGTTTCAAAACTGTTCTATCAAAGGGAACGTTCAAGTCTGTGAGTTGAATGCACTCATCACACAGAAGTTTCTCAGAATGCTTCTGTCTAGTTTTTAGGTGAAGAGATTTCATTTCCCAGCATAGGCCTCAAAGCGCTCCAAATATCCCCTTGCAGATTCTACGAAAAGAGTGTTTCAAAGCTGCTCTTTCAAAAGCAAGGTTCAAGTCTGTGTGTTGAATGCACTCATCAGAAAGAAGTTTCTGAGAATGCTTCTGTCTAGTTCTTACGTGTAGATACTTCCTTTTCCAGCTTAGGCCTCAAAGCGCTCCAAATAAACACTTGCAAATTCTACAAAAGGAGTGTTTCAAAAGAGTCCTCTCAAAAGGAACGTTCAAGTCTGTGAGTTGAATGCACTTATCATACAGAAGTTTCCTGGAATGCTTCTGTCTAGTTTTTATGTGAAGACATTTCCTTTTCCAGCATAGGCCTCAAAGCGCTCCAAATATCCACTTGCAGATTCTACCAAAAGAGTGTTTCAAAACTGTTCTATCAAAAGCAAGCTTCAACACTGTGAGTAGAATGCACTCATCACAAAGAAGTTTCTGAGAATGCTTCTGTCTAGTTTTTATGTGAAGATACTTCCTTTTCCAACATAGGCCTCAAAGCGCTCCAAATAAACACTTGCAGATTCTACAAAAGGAGTGTTTCAAAACTACTCCTTCGAGAGGAACGTTCAAGTCTGTGAGTTGAATGCACTCATCACACAGAAGTTTCTGAGAATGCTTCTGTCTAGTTGTTATGTGAAGATATTTCCTTTTCCAGCATAGGCCTCAAAACGCTCCAAATAGCCTCTTGCAGATTCTACAAAAAGAGTGTTTCAAAAGTGTTCTATCATAAGGAAGGTTCAACTCCGTGAGTTGAATGAAGGCATCGTGAAGAACTTTCTGAGAATGCTTCTGTGTAGTTTTTAGGTGAAGATATTCCGTATCCCAGCACAGGCCTCGAAGTGCTCCAAATAACCACTTGCAGATTTTAGCAAAAGAGTGTTTCAAAACTGCTCTTTCTATAGGTAAGTTCAAGTCTGTGAGTTGAATGCACTCAACACAAAGAAGTTTCTGAGAATGCTTCTGTTCAGTTTTTATGTGAAGATATTTCCTTTTCCAGCATAGGCCTCATACGGCTCCAAATATCCACTTGCAGATTCTACAAAAAGAGTGTTTCCAAACTTCTCTATCGATTGGTAGGTTCAACTCTGTGAGTTGAATGAACTCATCACAAAGAATTTTCTGAGAATCCTTCTCTCTAGTTTTTATGTGAAGATATTTCCTTTTCCAACATAGGCCTCAAGGTGCTCCGAATAAACACTTGCAGATTCTACAAACGTAATGTTTCAAAACTGTTCTATCCAAAGGAACGTTCAAGTCTGTGAGTTGAATGCAGTCATTGCAAAGAAGTTTCTCAGAATGCTTCTGTCTAGTTTTTAGGTGAAGAGATTTCATGTCCCAGCATAGGCCTCAAGGCGCTCCAAATATCCACTTGAAGATCCTATAGGAAGAGTGTCTCCAAACTGCTCCTTCCAAAGGAAGCTTCAAGTCTGTGAGTTGAATGCACTCATCACAAAGAAGTTTCTGAGAAGGCTTCCGTCTAGTTTTTATATGAAGATATTTCCTTTTCCAACATAGGCCTCAAAGCGCTCCAAATAAACACATGCAGATTCTACAAAAGGAGTGTTTCAAAACTGTTCTATCAAAGGGAACGTTCAAGTCTGTGAGTTGAATGCACTCATCACACAGAAGTTTCTCAGAATGCTTCTGTCTAGTTTTTAGGTGAAGAGATTTCATTTCCCAGCATAGGCCTCAAAGCGCTCCAAATATCCCCTTGCAGATTCTACGAAAAGAGTGTTTCAAAGCTGCTCTTTCAAAAGCAAGGTTCAAGTCCGTGTGTTGAATGCACTCATCAGAAAGAAGTTTCTGAGAATGCTTCTGTCTAGTTCTTACGTGTAGATACTTCCTTTTCCAGCTTAGGCCTCAAAGCGCTCCAAATAAACACTCGAAAATTCTACAAAAGGAGTGTTTCAAAAGAGTCCTATCAAAAGGAACGTTCAAGTCTGTGAGTTGAATGCACTTATCATACAGAAGTTTCCTGGAATGCTTCTGTCTAGTTTTTATGTGAAGACATTTCCTTTTCCAGCGTAGGCCTCAAAGCGCTCCAAATATGCACTTGCAGATTCTACCAAAAGAGTGTTTCAAAACTGCTCTATCAAAAGCAAGCTTCAACACTGTGAGTAGAATGCACTCATCACAAAGAAGTTTCTGAGAATGCTTCTGTCTAGTTTTTATGTGAAGATATTTCCTTTTCCAACATAGGCCTCAAAGCGCTCCAAATAAACACTTGCAGATTCTACAAAAGGAGTGTTTCAAAACTGCTCTTTCGAGAGGAACGTTCAAGTCTGTGAGTTGAATGCACTCATCGCACAGAAGTTTCTGAGAATGCTTCCGTCTAGTTGTTATGTGAAGATATTTCCTTTTCCAGCATAGGCCTCAAAACGCTCCAAATAGCCTCTCGCAGATTCTACAAAAAGAGTGTTTCAAAAGTGTTCTATCATAAGGAAGGTTCATCTCCGTGAGTTGAATGAAGGCATCGTGAAGAACTTTCTGAGAATGCTTCTCTGTAGTTTTTAGGTGAAGATATTCCATATCCCAGCACAGGCCTCGAAGGGCTCCAAATAACCACTTGCAGATTTTAGCAAAAGAGTGTTTCAAAACTGCTCTTTGTATAGGTAAGTTCGAGTCTGTGAGTTGAATGCACTCAACACAAAGAAGTTTCTGAGAATGCTTCTGTTCAGTTTTTATGTGAAGATATTTCCTTTTCCAGCATAGGCCTCAAACGGCTCCAAATATCCACTTGCAGATTCTACAAAAAGAGTGTTTCCAAACTTCTCTATCGATTGTTAGGTTCAACTCTGTGAGTTGAATGAACTCATCACAAAGAATTTTCTGAGAATCCTTCTCTCTAGTTTTTATGTGAAGATATTTCCTTTTCCAACATAGGCCTCAAGGTGCTCCGAATAAACACTTGCAGATTCTACAAACGTAATGTTTCAAAACTGTTCTATCCAAAGGAACGTTCAAGTCTGTGAGTTGAATGCACTCATTGCAAAGAAGTTTCTCAGAATGCTTCTGTCTAGTTTTTTGGTGAAGAGATTTCATGTCCCAGCATAGGCCTCAAAGCGCTCCAAATATCCACTTGAAGATCCTATAAGAAGAGTGTCTCCAAACTGCTCTTTCCAAAGGAAGCTTCAAGTCTGTGAGTTGAATGCACTCATCACAAAGAAGTTTCTGAGAAGGCTTCCGTCTAGTTTTTATATGAAGATATTTCCTTTTCCAACATAGGCCTCAAAGCGCTCCAAATAAACACATGCAGATTCTACAAAAGGAGTGTTTCAAAACTGCTTCTTCGAGAGGAACGTTCAAGTCTGTGAGTTGAATGCACTCATCACACAGAAGTTTCTGAGAATGCTTCCGTCTATTTGTTATGTGAAGATATTTCCTTTTCCAGCAGAGGCCTCAAAACGCTCCAAATATCCCCTTGCATATTCTACAAAAAGAGTGTTTCAAAACTGTTCTATCATAAGGAAGGTTCAACTCTGTGAGTTGAATGAAGGCATCGTGAAGAACTTTCTGAGAATGCTTCTCTGTAGTTTTTAGGTGAAGAAATTCCATATCCCTGCACAGGCCTCGAATTGCTCCAAATAACCACTTGCAGATATTAGCAAAAGAGTGTGTCAAAACTGCTCTTTCTATAGGTAAGTTCAAGCCCGTGAGTTGAATGCACTCAACACAAAGAAGTTTCTGAGAATGCTTCTGTTCAGTGTTTATGTGAAGATATTTCCTTTTCCAGCATAGGCCTCAAACGGCTCCAAATATCCACTTACAGATTCTACAAAAAGTGCGTTTCCAAACTTCTCTCTCAATTGGTAGGTTCAACTCTGTGAGTTGAATGAACTCATTACAAAGAAGTTTCTGAGAATCCTTCTCTCTAGTTTTCATGTGAAGATATTTCCTTTTCCAACATAGGCCTCAAGGTGCTCCGAATAAACACTTGCAGATTCTACAAACGTGATGTTTCAAAACTGTTCTATCCAAAGGAACGTTCAAGTCTGTGAGTTGAATGCACTCATTGCAAAGAAGTTTCTCAGAATGCTTCTGTCTAGTTTTTAGGTGAAGAGATTTCATGTCCCAGCATAGGCCTCAAAGCGCTCCAAATATCCACTTGAAGATTCTATAAGAAGAGTGTCTCCAAACTGCTCTTTCCAAAGGAAGCTTCAAGTCTGTGAGTTGAATGCACTCATCACACAGAAGTTTCTGAGAATGCTTCTGTCTAGTTCTTACGTGTAGAAACTTCCTTTTCCAGCTTAGGCCTCAAAGCGCTCCAAATAAACCCTTGCAAATTCTACAAAAGGAGTGGTTCAAAAGAGTCCTCTCAAAAGGAACGTTCAAGTCTGTGAGTTGAATGCACTCATCGCACAGAAGTTTCTGAGAATGCTTCCGTCTAGTTGTTATGTGAAGATATTTCCTTTTCCAGCATAGGCCTCAAAACGCTCCAAATAGCCTCTTGCAGATTCTACAAAAAGAGTGTTTCAAAAGTGTTCTATCATAAGGAAGGTTCAACTCCGTGAGTTGAATGAAGGCATCATGGAGAACTTTCTGAGAATGCTTCTGTGTAGTTTTTAGGTGAAGATATTCCATATCCCAGCACAGGCCTCGAAGTGCTCCAAATAACCACTTGCAGATTTTAGCAAAAGAGTGTTTCAAAACTGCTCTTTCTATAGGTAAGTTCAAGTCTGTGAGTTGAATGCACTCAACACAAAGAAGTTTCTGAGAATGCTTCTGTTCAGTTTTTATGTGAAGATATTTCCTTTTCCAGCATAGGCCTCAAACGGCTCCAAATATCCACTTGCAGATTCTACAAAAAGAGTGTTTCCAAACTTCTCTATCGATTGGTAGGTTCAACTCTGTGAGTTGAATGAACTCATCACGAAGAAGTTTCTGAGAATCCTTCTCTCTAGTTTTTATGTGAAGATATTTCCTTTTCCAACATAGGCCTCAAGGTGCTCCGAATAAACACATGCAGATTCTACAAACGTAATGTTTCGAAACTGTTCTATCCAAAGGAACGTTCAAGTCTGTGAGTTGAATGCAGTCATTGCAAAGAAGTTTCTCAGAATGCTTCTGTCTAGTTTTTAGGTGAAGAGATTTCATGTCCCAGCATAGGCCTCAAAGCGCTCCAAATATCCACTTGAAGATCCTATAAGAAGAGTGTCTCCAAACTGCTCTTTCCAAAGGAAGCTTCAAGTCTGTGAGTTGAATGCACTCATCACAAAGAAGTTTCTGAGAAGGCTTCCGTCTAGTTTTTATATGAAGATATTTCCTTTTCCAACATAGGCCTCAAAGCGCTCCAAATAAACACATGCAGATTCTACAAAAGGAGTGTTTCAAAACTGTTCTATCAAAGGGAACGTTCAAGTCTGTGAGTTGAATGCACTCATCACACAGAAGTTTCTCAGAATGCTTCTGTCTAGTTTTTAGGTGGAGAGATTTCATTTCCCAGCATAGGCCTCAAAGCGCTCCAAATATCCCCTTGCAGATTCTACGAAAAGAGTGTTTCAAAGCTGCTCTTTCAAAAGCAAGGTTCAAGTCTGTGTGTTGAATGCACTCATCAGAAAGAAGTTTCTGAGAATGCTTCTGTCTAGTTCTTACGTGTAGATACTTCCTTTTCCAGCTTAGGCCTCAAAGCGCTCCAAATAAACACTTGCAAATTCTACAAAAGGAGTGTTTCAAAAGAGTCCTCTCAAAAGGAACGTTCAAGTCTGTGAGTTGAATGCACTTATCATACAGAAGTTTCCTGGAATGCTTCTGTCTAGTTTTTATGTGAAGACATTTCCTTTTCCAGCATAGGCCTCAAAGCGCTCCAAATATCCACTTGCAGATTCTACCAAAAGAGTGTTTCAAAACTGTTCTATCAAAAGCAAGCTTCAACACTGTGAGTAGAATGCACTCATCACAAAGAAGTTTCTGAGAATGCTTCTGTCTAGTTTTTATGTGAAGATACTTCCTTTTCCAACATAGGCCTCAAAGCGCTCCAAATAAACACTTGCAGATTCTACAAAAGGAGTGTTTCAAAACTGCTCCTTCGAGAGGAACGTTCAAGTCTGTGAGTTGAATGCACTCATCACACAGACGTTTCTGAGAATGCTTCTGTCTAGTTGTTATGTGAAGATATTTCCTTTTCCAGCATAGGCCTCAAAACGCTCCAAATAGCCTCTTGCAGATTCTACAAAAAGAGTGTTTCAAAAGTGTTCTATCATAAGGAAGGTTCAACTCCGTGAGTTGAATGAAGGCATCGTGAAGAACTTTCTGAGAATGCTTCTGTGTAGTTTTTAGGTGAAGATATTCCATATCCCAGCACAGGCCTCGAAGTGCTCCAAATAACCACTTGCAGATTTTAGCAAAAGAGTGTTTCAAAACTGCTCTTTCTATAGGTAAGTTCAAGTCTGTGAGTTGAATGCACTCAACACAAAGAAGTTTCTGAGAATGCTTCTGTTCAGTTTTTATGTGAAGATATTTCCTTTTCCAGCATAGGCCTCAAACGGCTCCAAATATCCACTTGCAGATTCTACAAAAAGAGTGTTTCCAAACTTCTCTATCGATTGGTAGGTTCAACTCTGTGAGTTGAATGAACTCATCACAAAGAATTTTCTGAGAATCCTTCTCTCTAGTTTTTATGTGAAGATATTTCCTTTTCCAACATAGGCCTCAAGGTGCTCCGAATAAACACTTGCAGATTCTACAAACGTAATGTTTCAAAACTGTTCTATCCAAAGGAACGTTCAAGTCTGTGAGTTGAATGCAGTCATTGCAAAGAAGTTTCTCAGAATGCTTCTGTCTAGTTTTTAGGTGAAGAGATTTCATGTCCCAGCATAGGCCTCAAAGCGCTCCAAATATCCACTTGAAGATCCTATAAGAAGAGTGTCTCCAAACTGCTCCTTCCAAAGGAAGCTTCAAGTCTGTGAGTTGAATGCACTCATCACAAAGAAGTTTCTGAGAAGGCTTCCGTCTAGTTTTTATATGAAGATATGTCCTTTTCCAACATAGGCCTCAAAGCGCTCCATATAAACACATGCAGATTCTACAAAAGGAGTGTTTCAAAACTGTTCTATCAAAGGGAACGTTCAAGTCTGTGAGTTGAATGCACTCATCACACAGAAGTTTCTCAGAATGCTTCTGTCTAGTTTTTAGGTGAAGAGATTTCATTTCCCAGCATAGGCCTCAAAGCGCTCCAAATATCCCCTTGCAGATTCTACGAAAAGAGTGTTTCAAAGCTGCTCTTTCAAAAGCAAGGTTCAAGTCCGTGTGTTGAATGCACTCATCAGAAAGAAGTTTCTGAGAATGCTTCTGTCTAGTTCTTACGTGTAGATACTTCCTTTTCCAGCTTAGGCCTCAAAGCGCTCCAAATAAACACTTGCAAATTCTACAAAAGGAGTGTTTCAAAAGAGTCCTCTCAAAAGGAACGTTCAAGTCTGTGAGTTGAATGCACTTATCATACAGAAGTTTCCTGGAATGCTTCTGTCTAGTTTTTATGTGAAGACATTTCCTTTTCCAGCATAGGCCTCAAAGCGCTCCAAATATCCACTTGCAGATTCTACCAAAAGAGTGTTTCAAAACTGTTCTATCAAAAGCAAGCTTCAACACTGTGAGTAGAATGCACTCATCACAAAGAAGTTTCTGAGAATGCTTCTGTCTAGTTTTTATGTGAAGATACTTCCTTTTCCAACATAGGCCTCAAAGCGCTCCAAATAAACACTTGCAGATTCTACAAAAGGAGTGTTTCAAAACTACTCCTTCGAGAGGAACGTTCAAGTCTGTGAGTTGAATGCACTCATCACACAGAAGTTTCTGAGAATGCTTCTGTCTAGTTGTTATGTGAAGATATTTCCTTTTCCAGCATAGGCCTCAAAACGCTCCAAATAGCCTCTTGCAGATTCTACAAAAAGAGTGTTTCAAAAGTGTTCTATCATAAGGAAGGTTCAACTCCGTGAGTTGAATGAAGGCATCGTGAAGAACTTTCTGAGAATGCTTCTGTGTAGTTTTTAGGTGAAGATATTCCGTATCCCAGCACAGGCCTCGAAGTGCTCCAAATAACCACTTGCAGATTTTAGCAAAAGAGTGTTTCAAAACTGCTCTTTCTATAGGTAAGTTCAAGTCTGTGAGTTGAATGCACTCAACACAAAGAAGTTTCTGAGAATGCTTCTGTTCAGTTTTTATGTGAAGATATTTCCTTTTCCAGCATAGGCCTCATACGGCTCCAAATATCCACTTGCAGATTCTACAAAAAGAGTGTTTCCAAACTTCTCTATCGATTGGTAGGTTCAACTCTGTGAGTTGAATGAACTCATCACAAAGAATTTTCTGAGAATCCTTCTCTCTAGTTTTTATGTGAAGATATTTCCTTTTCCAACATAGGCCTCAAGGTGCTCCGAATAAACACTTGCAGATTCTACAAACGTAATGTTTCAAAACTGTTCTATCCAAAGGAACGTTCAAGTCTGTGAGTTGAATGCAGTCATTGCAAAGAAGTTTCTCAGAATGCTTCTGTCTAGTTTTTAGGTGAAGAGATTTCATGTCCCAGCATAGGCCTCAAGGCGCTCCAAATATCCACTTGAAGATCCTATAGGAAGAGTGTCTCCAAACTGCTCCTTCCAAAGGAAGCTTCAAGTCTGTGAGTTGAATGCACTCATCACAAAGAAGTTTCTGAGAAGGCTTCCGTCTAGTTTTTATATGAAGATATTTCCTTTTCCAACATAGGCCTCAAAGCGCTCCAAATAAACACATGCAGATTCTACAAAAGGAGTGTTTCAAAACTGTTCTATCAAAGGGAACGTTCAAGTCTGTGAGTTGAATGCACTCATCACACAGAAGTTTCTCAGAATGCTTCTGTCTAGTTTTTAGGTGAAGAGATTTCATTTCCCAGCATAGGCCTCAAAGCGCTCCAAATATCCCCTTGCAGATTCTACGAAAAGAGTGTTTCAAAGCTGCTCTTTCAAAAGCAAGGTTCAAGTCCGTGTGTTGAATGCACTCATCAGAAAGAAGTTTCTGAGAATGCTTCTGTCTAGTTCTTACGTGTAGATACTTCCTTTTCCAGCTTAGGCCTCAAAGCGCTCCAAATAAACACTCGAAAATTCTACAAAAGGAGTGTTTCAAAAGAGTCCTATCAAAAGGAACGTTCAAGTCTGTGAGTTGAATGCACTTATCATACAGAAGTTTCCTGGAATGCTTCTGTCTAGTTTTTATGTGAAGACATTTCCTTTTCCAGCGTAGGCCTCAAAGCGCTCCAAATATGCACTTGCAGATTCTACCAAAAGAGTGTTTCAAAACTGCTCTATCAAAAGCAAGCTTCAACACTGTGAGTAGAATGCACTCATCACAAAGAAGTTTCTGAGAATGCTTCTGTCTAGTTTTTATGTGAAGATATTTCCTTTTCCAACATAGGCCTCAAAGCGCTCCAAATAAACACTTGCAGATTCTACAAAAGGAGTGTTTCAAAACTGCTCTTTCGAGAGGAACGTTCAAGTCTGTGAGTTGAATGCACTCATCGCACAGAAGTTTCTGAGAATGCTTCCGTCTAGTTGTTATGTGAAGATATTTCCTTTTCCAGCATAGGCCTCAAAACGCTCCAAATAGCCTCTCGCAGATTCTACAAAAAGAGTGTTTCAAAAGTGTTCTATCATAAGGAAGGTTCATCTCCGTGAGTTGAATGAAGGCATCGTGAAGAACTTTCTGAGAATGCTTCTCTGTAGTTTTTAGGTGAAGATATTCCATATCCCAGCACAGGCCTCGAAGGGCTCCAAATAACCACTTGCAGATTTTAGCAAAAGAGTGTTTCAAAACTGCTCTTTGTATAGGTAAGTTCGAGTCTGTGAGTTGAATGCACTCAACACAAAGAAGTTTCTGAGAATGCTTCTGTTCAGTTTTTATGTGAAGATATTTCCTTTTCCAGCATAGGCCTCAAACGGCTCCAAATATCCACTTGCAGATTCTACAAAAAGAGTGTTTCCAAACTTCTCTATCGATTGTTAGGTTCAACTCTGTGAGTTGAATGAACTCATCACAAAGAATTTTCTGAGAATCCTTCTCTCTAGTTTTTATGTGAAGATATTTCCTTTTCCAACATAGGCCTCAAGGTGCTCCGAATAAACACTTGCAGATTCTACAAACGTAATGTTTCAAAACTGTTCTATCCAAAGGAACGTTCAAGTCTGTGAGTTGAATGCACTCATTGCAAAGAAGTTTCTCAGAATGCTTCTGTCTAGTTTTTTGGTGAAGAGATTTCATGTCCCAGCATAGGCCTCAAAGCGCTCCAAATATCCACTTGAAGATCCTATAAGAAGAGTGTCTCCAAACTGCTCTTTCCAAAGGAAGCTTCAAGTCTGTGAGTTGAATGCACTCATCACAAAGAAGTTTCTGAGAAGGCTTCCGTCTAGTTTTTATATGAAGATATTTCCTTTTCCAACATAGGCCTCAAAGCGCTCCAAATAAACACATGCAGATTCTACAAAAGGAGTGTTTCAAAACTGCTTCTTCGAGAGGAACGTTCAAGTCTGTGAGTTGAATGCACTCATCACACAGAAGTTTCTGAGAATGCTTCCGTCTATTTGTTATGTGAAGATATTTCCTTTTCCAGCAGAGGCCTCAAAACGCTCCAAATATCCCCTTGCATATTCTACAAAAAGAGTGTTTCAAAACTGTTCTATCATAAGGAAGGTTCAACTCTGTGAGTTGAATGAAGGCATCGTGAAGAACTTTCTGAGAATGCTTCTCTGTAGTTTTTAGGTGAAGAAATTCCATATCCCTGCACAGGCCTCGAATTGCTCCAAATAACCACTTGCAGATATTAGCAAAAGAGTGTGTCAAAACTGCTCTTTCTATAGGTAAGTTCAAGCCCGTGAGTTGAATGCACTCAACACAAAGAAGTTTCTGAGAATGCTTCTGTTCAGTGTTTATGTGAAGATATTTCCTTTTCCAGCATAGGCCTCAAACGGCTCCAAATATCCACTTACAGATTCTACAAAAAGTGCGTTTCCAAACTTCTCTCTCAATTGGTAGGTTCAACTCTGTGAGTTGAATGAACTCATTACAAAGAAGTTTCTGAGAATCCTTCTCTCTAGTTTTCATGTGAAGATATTTCCTTTTCCAACATAGGCCTCAAGGTGCTCCGAATAAACACTTGCAGATTCTACAAACGTGATGTTTCAAAACTGTTCTATCCAAAGGAACGTTCAAGTCTGTGAGTTGAATGCACTCATTGCAAAGAAGTTTCTCAGAATGCTTCTGTCTAGTTTTTAGGTGAAGAGATTTCATGTCCCAGCATAGGCCTCAAAGCGCTCCAAATATCCACTTGAAGATTCTATAAGAAGAGTGTCTCCAAACTGCTCTTTCCAAAGGAAGCTTCAAGTCTGTGAGTTGAATGCACTCATCACACAGAAGTTTCTGAGAATGCTTCTGTCTAGTTCTTACGTGTAGAAACTTCCTTTTCCAGCTTAGGCCTCAAAGCGCTCCAAATAAACCCTTGCAAATTCTACAAAAGGAGTGGTTCAAAAGAGTCCTCTCAAAAGGAACGTTCAAGTCTGTGAGTTGAATGCACTCATCGCACAGAAGTTTCTGAGAATGCTTCCGTCTAGTTGTTATGTGAAGATATTTCCTTTTCCAGCATAGGCCTCAAAACGCTCCAAATAGCCTCTTGCAGATTCTACAAAAAGAGTGTTTCAAAAGTGTTCTATCATAAGGAAGGTTCAACTCCGTGAGTTGAATGAAGGCATCATGGAGAACTTTCTGAGAATGCTTCTGTGTAGTTTTTAGGTGAAGATATTCCATATCCCAGCACAGGCCTCGAAGTGCTCCAAATAACCACTTGCAGATTTTAGCAAAAGAGTGTTTCAAAACTGCTCTTTCTATAGGTAAGTTCAAGTCTGTGAGTTGAATGCACTCAACACAAAGAAGTTTCTGAGAATGCTTCTGTTCAGTTTTTATGTGAAGATATTTCCTTTTCCAGCATAGGCCTCAAACGGCTCCAAATATCCACTTGCAGATTCTACAAAAAGAGTGTTTCCAAACTTCTCTATCGATTGGTAGGTTCAACTCTGTGAGTTGAATGAACTCATCACGAAGAAGTTTCTGAGAATCCTTCTCTCTAGTTTTTATGTGAAGATATTTCCTTTTCCAACATAGGCCTCAAGGTGCTCCGAATAAACACATGCAGATTCTACAAACGTAATGTTTCGAAACTGTTCTATCCAAAGGAACGTTCAAGTCTGTGAGTTGAATGCAGTCATTGCAAAGAAGTTTCTCAGAATGCTTCTGTCTAGTTTTTAGGTGAAGAGATTTCATGTCCCAGCATAGGCCTCAAAGCGCTCCAAATATCCACTTGAAGATCCTATAAGAAGAGTGTCTCCAAACTGCTCTTTCCAAAGGAAGCTTCAAGTCTGTGAGTTGAATGCACTCATCACAAAGAAGTTTCTGAGAAGGCTTCCGTCTAGTTTTTATATGAAGATATTTCCTTTTCCAACATAGGCCTCAAAGCGCTCCAAATAAACACATGCAGATTCTACAAAAGGAGTGTTTCAAAACTGTTCTATCAAAGGGAACGTTCAAGTCTGTGAGTTGAATGCACTCATCACACAGAAGTTTCTCAGAATGCTTCTGTCTAGTTTTTAGGTGGAGAGATTTCATTTCCCAGCATAGGCCTCAAAGCGCTCCAAATATCCCCTTGCAGATTCTACGAAAAGAGTGTTTCAAAGCTGCTCTTTCAAAAGCAAGGTTCAAGTCTGTGTGTTGAATGCACTCATCAGAAAGAAGTTTCTGAGAATGCTTCTGTCTAGTTCTTACGTGTAGATACTTCCTTTTCCAGCTTAGGCCTCAAAGCGCTCCAAATAAACACTTGCAAATTCTACAAAAGGAGTGTTTCAAAAGAGTCCTCTCAAAAGGAACGTTCAAGTCTGTGAGTTGAATGCACTTATCATACAGAAGTTTCCTGGAATGCTTCTGTCTAGTTTTTATGTGAAGACATTTCCTTTTCCAGCATAGGCCTCAAAGCGCTCCAAATATCCACTTGCAGATTCTACCAAAAGAGTGTTTCAAAACTGTTCTATCAAAAGCAAGCTTCAACACTGTGAGTAGAATGCACTCATCACAAAGAAGTTTCTGAGAATGCTTCTGTCTAGTTTTTATGTGAAGATACTTCCTTTTCCAACATAGGCCTCAAAGCGCTCCAAATAAACACTTGCAGATTCTACAAAAGGAGTGTTTCAAAACTGCTCCTTCGAGAGGAACGTTCAAGTCTGTGAGTTGAATGCACTCATCACACAGACGTTTCTGAGAATGCTTCTGTCTAGTTGTTATGTGAAGATATTTCCTTTTCCAGCATAGGCCTCAAAACGCTCCAAATAGCCTCTTGCAGATTCTACAAAAAGAGTGTTTCAAAAGTGTTCTATCATAAGGAAGGTTCAACTCCGTGAGTTGAATGAAGGCATCGTGAAGAACTTTCTGAGAATGCTTCTGTGTAGTTTTTAGGTGAAGATATTCCATATCCCAGCACAGGCCTCGAAGTGCTCCAAATAACCACTTGCAGATTTTAGCAAAAGAGTGTTTCAAAACTGCTCTTTCTATAGGTAAGTTCAAGTCTGTGAGTTGAATGCACTCAACACAAAGAAGTTTCTGAGAATGCTTCTGTTCAGTTTTTATGTGAAGATATTTCCTTTTCCAGCATAGGCCTCAAACGGCTCCAAATATCCACTTGCAGATTCTACAAAAAGAGTGTTTCCAAACTTCTCTATCGATTGGTAGGTTCAACTCTGTGAGTTGAATGAACTCATCACAAAGAATTTTCTGAGAATCCTTCTCTCTAGTTTTTATGTGAAGATATTTCCTTTTCCAACATAGGCCTCAAGGTGCTCCGAATAAACACTTGCAGATTCTACAAACGTAATGTTTCAAAACTGTTCTATCCAAAGGAACGTTCAAGTCTGTGAGTTGAATGCAGTCATTGCAAAGAAGTTTCTCAGAATGCTTCTGTCTAGTTTTTAGGTGAAGAGATTTCATGTCCCAGCATAGGCCTCAAAGCGCTCCAAATATCCACTTGAAGATCCTATAAGAAGAGTGTCTCCAAACTGCTCCTTCCAAAGGAAGCTTCAAGTCTGTGAGTTGAATGCACTCATCACAAAGAAGTTTCTGAGAAGGCTTCCGTCTAGTTTTTATATGAAGATATGTCCTTTTCCAACATAGGCCTCAAAGCGCTCCATATAAACACATGCAGATTCTACAAAAGGAGTGTTTCAAAACTGTTCTATCAAAGGGAACGTTCAAGTCTGTGAGTTGAATGCACTCATCACACAGAAGTTTCTCAGAATGCTTCTGTCTAGTTTATAGGTGAAGAGATTTCATTTCCCAGCATAGGCCTCAAAGCGCTCCAAATATCCCCTTGCAGATTCTACGAAAAGAGTGTTTCAAAGCTGCTCTTTCAAAAGCAAGGTTCAAGTCCGTGTGTTGAATGCACTCATCAGAAAGAAGTTTCTGAGAATGCTTCTGTCTAGTTCTTACGTGTAGATACTTCCTTTTCCAGCTTAGGCCTCAAAGCGCTCCAAATAAACACTTGCAAATTCTACAAAAGGAGTGTTTCAAAAGAGTCCTCTCAAAAGGAACGTTCAAGTCTGTGAGTTGAATGCACTTATCATACAGAAGTTTCCTGGAATGCTTCTGTCTAGTTTTTATGTGAAGACATTTCCTTTTCCAGCATAGGCCTCAAAGCGCTCCAAATATCCACTTGCAGATTCTACCAAAAGAGTGTTTCAAAACTGTTCTATCAAAAGCAAGCTTCAACACTGTGAGTAGAATGCACTCATCACAAAGAAGTTTCTGAGAATGCTTCTGTCTAGTTTTTATGTGAAGATACTTCCTTTTCCAACATAGGCCTCAAAGCTCTCCAAATAAACACTTGCAGATTCTACAAAAGGAGTGTTTCAAAACTGCTCCTTCGAGAGGAACGTTCAAGTCTGTGAGTTGAATGCACTCAACACACAGAAGTTTCTGAGAATGCTTCTGTCTAGTTGTTATGTGAAGATATTTCCTTTTCCAGCATAGGCCTCAAAACGCTCCAAATAGCCTCTTGCAGATTCTACAAAAAGAGTGTTTCAAAAGTGTTCTATCATAAGGAAGGTTCAACTCCGTGAGTTGAATGAAGGCATCGTGAAGAACTTTCTGAGAATGCTTCTGTGTAGTTTTTAGGTGAAGATATTCCATATCCCAGCACAGGCCTCGAAGTGCTCCAAATAACCACTTGCAGATTTTAGCAAAAGAGTGTTTCAAAACTGCTCTTTCTATAGGTAAGTTCAAGTCTGTGAGTTGAATGCACTCAACACAAAGAAGTTTCTGAGAATGCTTCTGTTCAGTTTTTATGTGAAGATATTTCCTTTTCCAGCATAGGCCTCATACGGCTCCAAATATCCACTTGCAGATTCTACAAAAAGAGTGTTTCCAAACTTCTCTATCGATTGGTAGGTTCAACTCTGTGAGTTGAATGAACTCATCACAAAGAATTTTCTGAGAATCCTTCTCTCTAGTTTTTATGTGAAGATATTTCCTTTTCCAACATAGGCCTCAAGGTGCTCCGAATAAACACTTGCAGATTCTACAAACGTAATGTTTCAAAACTGTTCTATCCAAAGGAATGTTCAAGTCTGTGAGTTGAATGCAGTCATTGCAAAGAAGTTTCTCAGAATGCTTCTGTCTAGTTTTTAGGGGAAGAGATTTCATGTCCCAGCATAGGCCTCAAAGCGCTCCAAATATCCACTTGAAGATCCTATAAGAAGAGTGTCTCCAAACTGCTCCTTCCAAAGGAAGCTTCAAGTCTGTGAGTTGAATGCACTCATCACAAAGAAGTTTCTGAGAACGCTTCCGTCTAGTTTTTATATGAAGATATTTCCTTTTCCAACATAGGCCTCAAAGCGCTCCAAATAAACACATGCAGATTCTACAAAAGGAGTGTTTCAAAACTGTTCTATCAAAGGGAACGTTCAAGTCTGTGAGTTGAATGCACTCATCACACAGAAGTTTCTCAGAATGCTTCTGTCTAGTTTTTAGGTGAAGAGATTTCATTTCCCAGCATAGGCCTCAAAGCGCTCCAAATATCCCCTTGCAGATTCTACGAAAAGAGTGTTTCAAAGCTGCTCTTTCAAAAGCAAGGTTCAAGTCCGTGTGTTGAATGCACTCATCAGAAAGAAGTTTCTGAGAATGCTTCTGTCTAGTTCTTACGTGTAGATACTTCCTTTTCCAGCTTAGGCCTCAAAGCGCTCCAAATAAACACTTGCAAATTCTACAAAAGGAGTGTTTCAAAAGAGTCCTCTCAAAAGGAACGTTCAAGTCTGTGAGTTGAATGCACTTATCATACAGAAGTTTCCTGGAATGCTTCTGTCTAGTTTTTATGTGAAGACATTTCCTTTTCCAGCATAGGCCTCAAAGCGCTCCAAATATCCACTTGCAGATTCTACCAAAAGAGTGTTTCAAAACTGTTCTATCAAAAGCAAGCTTCAACACTGTGAGTAGAATGCACTCATCACAAAGAAGTTTCTGAGAATGCTTCTGTCTAGTTTTTATGTGAAGATACTTCCTTTTCCAACATAGGCCTCAAAGCGCTCCAAATAAACACTTGCAGATTCTACAAAAGGAGTGTTTCAAAACTGCTCCTTCGAGAGGAACGTTCAAGTCTGTGAGTTGAATGCACTCATCACACAGAAGTTTCTGAGAATGCTTCTGTCTAGTTGTTATGTGAAGATATTTCCTTTTCCAGCATAGGCCTCAAAACGCTCCAAATAGCCTCTTGCAGATTCTACAAAAAGAGTGTTTCAAAAGTGTTCTATCATAAGGAAGGTTCAACTCCGTGAGTTGAATGAAGGCATCGTGAAGAACTTTCTGAGAATGCTTCTGTGTAGTTTTTAGGTGAAGATATTCCATATCCCAGCACAGGCCTCGAAGTGCTCCAAATAACCACTTGCAGATTTTAGCAAAAGAGTGTTTCAAAACTGCTCTTTCTATAGGTAAGTTCAAGTCTGTGAGTTGAATGCACTCAACACAAAGAAGTTTCTGAGAATGCTTCTGTTCAGTTTTTATGTGAAGATATTTCCTTTTCCAGCATAGGCCTCATACGGCTCCAAATATCCACTTGCAGATTCTACAAAAAGAGTGTTTCCAAACTTCTCTATCGATTGGTAGGTTCAACTCTGTGAGTTGAATGAACTCATCACAAAGAATTTTCTGAGAATCCTTCTCTCTAGTTTTTATGTGAAGATATTTCCTTTTCCAACATAGGCCTCAAGGTGCTCCGAATAAACACTTGCAGATTCTACAAACGTAATGTTTCAAAACTGTTCTATCCAAAGGAACGTTCAAGTCTGTGAGTTGAATGCAGTCATTGCAAAGAAGTTTCTCAGAATGCTTCTGTCTAGTTTTTAGGTGAAGAGATTTCATGTCCCAGCATAGGCCTCAAAGCGCTCCAAATATCCACTTGAAGATCCTATAAGAAGAGTGTCTCCAAACTGCTCCTTCCAAAGGAAGCTTCAAGTCTGTGAGTTGAATGCACTCATCACAAAGAAGTTTCTGAGAAGGCTTCCGTCTAGTTTTTATATGAAGATATTTCCTTTTCCAACATAGGCCTCAAAGCGCTCCAAATAAACACATGCAGATTCTACAAAAGGAGTGTTTCAAAACTGTTCTATCAAAGGGAACGTTCAAGTCTGTGAGTTGAATGCACTCATCACACAGAAGTTTCTCAGAATGCTTCTGTCTAGTTTTTAGGTGAAGAGATTTCATTTCCCAGCATAGGCCTCAAAGCGCTCCAAATATCCCCTTGCAGATTCTACGAAAAGAGTGTTTCAAAGCTGCTCTTTCAAAAGCAAGGTTCAAGTCCGTGTGTTGAATGCACTCATCAGAAAGAAGTTTCTGAGAATGCTTCTGTCTAGTTCTTACGTGTAGATACTTCCTTTTCCAGCTTAGGCCTCAAAGCGCTCCAAATAAACACTTGCAAATTCTACAAAAGGAGTGTTTCAAAAGAGTCCTCTCAAAAGGAACGTTCAAGTCTGTGAGTTGAATGCACTTATCATACAGAAGTTTCCTGGAATGCTTCTGTCTAGTTTTTATGTGAAGACATTTCCTTTTCCAGCATAGGCCTCAAAGCGCTCCAAATATCCACTTGCAGATTCTACCAAAAGAGTGTTTCAAAACTGTTCTATCAAAAGCAAGCTTCAACACTGTGAGTAGAATGCACTCATCACAAAGAAGTTTCTGAGAATGCTTCTGTCTAGTTTTTATGTGAAGATACTTCCTTTTCCAACATAGGCCTCAAAGCGCTCCAAATAAACACTTGCAGATTCTACAAAAGGAGTGTTTCAAAACTGCTCCTTCGAGAGGAACGTTCAAGTCTGTGAGTTGAATGCACTCATCACACAGAAGTTTCTGAGAATGCTTCTGTCTAGTTGTTATGTGAAGATATTTCCTTTTCCAGCATAGGCCTCAAAACGCTCCAAATAGCCTCTTGCAGATTCTACAAAAAGAGTGTTTCAAAAGTGTTCTATCATAAGGAAGGTTCAACTCCGTGAGTTGAATGAAGGCATCGTGAAGAACTTTCTGAGAATGCTTCTGTGTAGTTTTTAGGTGAAGATATTCCATATCCCAGCACAGGCCTCGAAGTGCTCCAAATAACCACTTGCAGATTTTAGCAAAAGAGTGTTTCAAAACTGCTCTTTCTATAGGTAAGTTCAAGTCTGTGAGTTGAATGCACTCAACACAAAGAAGTTTCTGAGAATGCTTCTGTTCAGTTTTTATGTGAAGATATTTCCTTTTCCAGCATAGGCCTCATACGGCTCCAAATATCCACTTGCAGATTCTACAAAAAGAGTGTTTCCAAACTTCTCTATCGATTGGTAGGTTCAACTCTGTGAGTTGAATGAACTCATCACAAAGAATTTTCTGAGAATCCTTCTCTCTAGTTTTTATGTGAAGATATTTCCTTTTCCAACATAGGCCTCAAGGTGCTCCGAATAAACACTTGCAGATTCTACAAACGTAATGTTTCAAAACTGTTCTATCCAAAGGAACGTTCAAGTCTGTGAGTTGAATGCAGTCATTGCAAAGAAGTTTCTCAGAATGCTTCTGTCTAGTTTTTAGGGGAAGAGATTTCATGTCCCAGCATAGGCCTCAAAGCGCTCCAAATATCCACTTGAAGATCCTATAAGAAGAGTGTCTCCAAACTGCTCCTTCCAAAGGAAGCTTCAAGTCTGTGAGTTGAATGCACTCATCACAAAGAAGTTTCTGAGAACGCTTCCGTCTAGTTTTTATATGAAGATATTTCCTTTTCCAACATAGGCCTCAAAGCGCTCCAAATAAACACATGCAGATTCTACAAAAGGAGTGTTTCAAAACTGTTCTATCAAAGGGAACGTTCAAGTCTGTGAGTTGAATGCACTCATCACACAGAAGTTTCTCAGAATGCTTCTGTCTAGTTTTTAGGTGAAGAGATTTCATTTCCCAGCATAGGCCTCAAAGCGCTCCAAATATCCCCTTGCAGATTCTACGAAAAGAGTGTTTCAAAGCTGCTCTTTCAAAAGCAAGGTTCAAGTCCGTGTGTTGAATGCACTCATCAGAAAGAAGTTTCTGAGAATGCTTCTGTCTAGTTCTTACGTGTAGATACTTCCTTTTCCAGCTTAGGCCTCAAAGCGCTCCAAATAAACACTTGCAAATTCTACAAAAGGAGTGTTTCAAAAGAGTCCTCTCAAAAGGAACGTTCAAGTCTGTGAGTTGAATGCACTTATCATACAGAAGTTTCCTGGAATGCTTCTGTCTAGTTTTTATGTGAAGACATTTCCTTTTCCAGCATAGGCCTCAAAGCGCTCCAAATATCCACTTGCAGATTCTACCAAAAGAGTGTTTCAAAACTGTTCTATCAAAAGCAAGCTTCAACACTGTGAGTAGAATGCACTCATCACAAAGAAGTTTCTGAGAATGCTTCTGTCTAGTTTTTATGTGAAGATACTTCCTTTTCCAACATAGGCCTCAAAGCGCTCCAAATAAACACTTGCAGATTCTACAAAAGGAGTGTTTCAAAACTGCTCCTTCGAGAGGAACGTTCAAGTCTGTGAGTTGAATGCACTCATCACACAGAAGTTTCTGAGAATGCTTCTGTCTAGTTGTTATGTGAAGATATTTCCTTTTCCAGCATAGGCCTCAAAACGCTCCAAATAGCCTCTTGCAGATTCTACAAAAAGAGTGTTTCAAAAGTGTTCTATCATAAGGAAGGTTCAACTCCGTGAGTTGAATGAAGGCATCGTGAAGAACTTTCTGAGAATGCTTCTGTGTAGTTTTTAGGTGAAGATATTCCATATCCCAGCACAGGCCTCGAAGTGCTCCAAATAACCACTTGCAGATTTTAGCAAAAGAGTGTTTCAAAACTGCTCTTTCTATAGGTAAGTTCAAGTCTGTGAGTTGAATGCACTCAACACAAAGAAGTTTCTGAGAATGCTTCTGTTCAGTTTTTATGTGAAGATATTTCCTTTTCCAGCATAGGCCTCATACGGCTCCAAATATCCACTTGCAGATTCTACAAAAAGAGTGTTTCCAAACTTCTCTATCGATTGGTAGGTTCAACTCTGTGAGTTGAATGAACTCATCACAAAGAATTTTCTGAGAATCCTTCTCTCTAGTTTTTATGTGAAGATATTTCCTTTTCCAACATAGGCCTCAAGGTGCTCCGAATAAACACTTGCAGATTCTACAAACGTAATGTTTCAAAACTGTTCTATCCAAAGGAACGTTCAAGTCTGTGAGTTGAATGCAGTCATTGCAAAGAAGTTTCTCAGAATGCTTCTGTCTAGTTTTTAGGTGAAGAGATTTCATGTCCCAGCATAGGCCTCAAAGCGCTCCAAATATCCACTTGAAGATCCTATAAGAAGAGTGTCTCCAAACTGCTCCTTCCAAAGGAAGCTTCAAGTCTGTGAGTTGAATGCACTCATCACAAAGAAGTTTCTGAGAAGGCTTCCGTCTAGTTTTTATATGAAGATATTTCCTTTTCCAACATAGGCCTCAAAGCGCTCCAAATAAACACATGCAGATTCTACAAAAGGAGTGTTTCAAAACTGTTCTATCAAAGGGAACGTTCAAGTCTGTGAGTTGAATGCACTCATCACACAGAAGTTTCTCAGAATGCTTCTGTCTAGTTTTTAGGTGAAGAGATTTCATTTCCCAGCATAGGCCTCAAAGCGCTCCAAATATCCCCTTGCAGATTCTACGAAAAGAGTGTTTCAAAGCTGCTCTTTCAAAAGCAAGGTTCAAGTCCGTGTGTTGAATGCACTCATCAGAAAGAAGTTTCTGAGAATGCTTCTGTCTAGTTCTTACGTGTAGATACTTCCTTTTCCAGCTTAGGCCTCAAAGCGCTCCAAATAAACACTCGAAAATTCTACAAAAGGAGTGTTTCAAAAGAGTCCTATCAAAAGGAACGTTCAAGTCTGTGAGTTGAATGCACTTATCATACAGAAGTTTCCTGGAATGCTTCTGTCTAGTTTTTATGTGAAGACATTTCCTTTTCCAGCGTAGGCCTCAAAGCGCTCCAAATATGCACTTGCAGATTCTACCAAAAGAGTGTTTCAAAACTGCTCTATCAAAAGCAAGCTTCAACACTGTGAGTAGAATGCACTCATCACAAAGAAGTTTCTGAGAATGCTTCTGTCTAGTTTTTATGTGAAGATATTTCCTTTTCCAACATAGGCCTCAAAGCGCTCCAAATAAACACTTGCAGATTCTACAAAAGGAGTGTTTCAAAACTGCTCTTTCGAGAGGAACGTTCAAGTCTGTGAGTTGAATGCACTCATCGCACAGAAGTTTCTGAGAATGCTTCCGTCTAGTTGTTATGTGAAGATATTTCCTTTTCCAGCATAGGCCTCAAAACGCTCCAAATAGCCTCTTGCAGATTCTACAAAAAGAGTGTTTCAAAAGTGTTCTATCATAAGGAAGGTTCAACTCCGTGAGTTGAATGAAGGCATCGTGAAGAACTTTCTGAGAATGCTTCTCTGTAGTTTTTAGGTGAAGATATTCCATATCCCAGCACAGGCCTCGAAGGGCTCCAAATAACCACTTGCAGATTTTAGCAAAAGAGTGTTTCAAAACTGCTCTTTCTATAGGTAAGTTCAAGTCTGTGAGTTGAATGCACTCAACACAAAGAAGTTTCTGAGAATGCTTCTGTTCAGTTTTTATGTGAAGATATTTCCTTTTCCAGCATAGGCCTCAAACGGCTCCAAATATCCACTTGCAGATTCTACAAAAAGAGTGTTTCCAAACTTCTCTATCGATTGGTAGGTTCAACTCTGTGAGTTGAATGAACTCATCACAAAGAATTTTCTGAGAATCCTTCTCTCTAGTTTTTATGTGAAGATATTTCCTTTTCCAACATAGGCCTCAAGGTGCTCCGAATAAACACTTGCAGATTCTACAAACGTAATGTTTCAAAACTGTTCTATCCAAAGGAACGTTCAAGTCTGTGAGTTGAATGCAGTCATTGCAAAGAAGTTTCTCAGAATGCTTCTGTCTAGTTTTTAGGTGAAGAGATTTCATGTCCCAGCATAGGCCTCAAAGCGCTCCAAATATCCACTTGAAGATCCTATAAGAAGAGTGTCTCCAAACTGCTCCTTCCAAAGGAAGCTTCAAGTCTGTGAGTTGAATGCACTCATCACAAAGAAGTTTCTGAGAAGGCTTCCGTCTAGTTTTTATATGAAGATATGTCCTTTTCCAACATAGGCCTCAAAGCGCTCCATATAAACACATGCAGATTCTACAAAAGGAGTGTTTCAAAACTGTTCTATCAAAGGGAACGTTCAAGTCTGTGAGTTGAATGCACTCATCACACAGAAGTTTCTCAGAATGCTTCTGTCTAGTTTTTAGGTGAAGAGATTTCATTTCCCAGCATAGGCCTCAAAGCGCTCCAAATATCCCCTTGCAGATTCTACGAAAAGAGTGTTTCAAAGCTGCTCTTTCAAAAGCAAGGTTCAAGTCCGTGTGTTGAATGCACTCATCAGAAAGAAGTTTCTGAGAATGCTTCTGTCTAGTTCTTACGTGTAGATACTTCCTTTTCCAGCTTAGGCCTCAAAGCGCTCCAAATAAACACTTGCAAATTCTACAAAAGGAGTGTTTCAAAAGAGTCCTCTCAAAAGGAACGTTCAAGTCTGTGAGTTGAATGCACTTATCATACAGAAGTTTCCTGGAATGCTTCTGTCTAGTTTTTATGTGAAGACATTTCCTTTTCCAGCATAGGCCTCAAAGCGCTCCAAATATCCACTTGCAGATTCTACCAAAAGAGTGTTTCAAAACTGTTCTATCAAAAGCAAGCTTCAACACTGTGAGTAGAATGCACTCATCACAAAGAAGTTTCTGAGAATGCTTCTGTCTAGTTTTTATGTGAAGATACTTCCTTTTCCAACATAGGCCTCAAAGCTCTCCAAATAAACACTTGCAGATTCTACAAAAGGAGTGTTTCAAAACTGCTCCTTCGAGAGGAACGTTCAAGTCTGTGAGTTGAATGCACTCAACACACAGAAGTTTCTGAGAATGCTTCTGTCTAGTTGTTATGTGAAGATATTTCCTTTTCCAGCATAGGCCTCAAAACGCTCCAAATAGCCTCTTGCAGATTCTACAAAAAGAGTGTTTCAAAAGTGTTCTATCATAAGGAAGGTTCAACTCCGTGAGTTGAATGAAGGCATCGTGAAGAACTTTCTGAGAATGCTTCTGTGTAGTTTTTAGGTGAAGATATTCCATATCCCAGCACAGGCCTCGAAGTGCTCCAAATAACCACTTGCAGATTTTAGCAAAAGAGTGTTTCAAAACTGCTCTTTCTATAGGTAAGTTCAAGTCTGTGAGTTGAATGCACTCAACACAAAGAAGTTTCTGAGAATGCTTCTGTTCAGTTTTTATGTGAAGATATTTCCTTTTCCAGCATAGGCCTCATACGGCTCCAAATATCCACTTGCAGATTCTACAAAAAGAGTGTTTCCAAACTTCTCTATCGATTGGTAGGTTCAACTCTGTGAGTTGAATGAACTCATCACAAAGAATTTTCTGAGAATCCTTCTCTCTAGTTTTTATGTGAAGATATTTCCTTTTCCAACATAGGCCTCAAGGTGCTCCGAATAAACACTTGCAGATTCTACAAACGTAATGTTTCAAAACTGTTCTATCCAAAGGAATGTTCAAGTCTGTGAGTTGAATGCAGTCATTGCAAAGAAGTTTCTCAGAATGCTTCTGTCTAGTTTTTAGGGGAAGAGATTTCATGTCCCAGCATAGGCCTCAAAGCGCTCCAAATATCCACTTGAAGATCCTATAAGAAGAGTGTCTCCAAACTGCTCCTTCCAAAGGAAGCTTCAAGTCTGTGAGTTGAATGCACTCATCACAAAGAAGTTTCTGAGAACGCTTCCGTCTAGTTTTTATATGAAGATATTTCCTTTTCCAACATAGGCCTCAAAGCGCTCCAAATAAACACATGCAGATTCTACAAAAGGAGTGTTTCAAAACTGTTCTATCAAAGGGAACGTTCAAGTCTGTGAGTTGAATGCACTCATCACACAGAAGTTTCTCAGAATGCTTCTGTCTAGTTTTTAGGTGAAGAGATTTCATTTCCCAGCATAGGCCTCAAAGCGCTCCAAATATCCCCTTGCAGATTCTACGAAAAGAGTGTTTCAAAGCTGCTCTTTCAAAAGCAAGGTTCAAGTCCGTGTGTTGAATGCACTCATCAGAAAGAAGTTTCTGAGAATGCTTCTGTCTAGTTCTTACGTGTAGATACTTCCTTTTCCAGCTTAGGCCTCAAAGCGCTCCAAATAAACACTTGCAAATTCTACAAAAGGAGTGTTTCAAAAGAGTCCTCTCAAAAGGAACGTTCAAGTCTGTGAGTTGAATGCACTTATCATACAGAAGTTTCCTGGAATGCTTCTGTCTAGTTTTTATGTGAAGACATTTCCTTTTCCAGCATAGGCCTCAAAGCGCTCCAAATATCCACTTGCAGATTCTACCAAAAGAGTGTTTCAAAACTGTTCTATCAAAAGCAAGCTTCAACACTGTGAGTAGAATGCACTCATCACAAAGAAGTTTCTGAGAATGCTTCTGTCTAGTTTTTATGTGAAGATACTTCCTTTTCCAACATAGGCCTCAAAGCGCTCCAAATAAACACTTGCAGATTCTACAAAAGGAGTGTTTCAAAACTGCTCCTTCGAGAGGAACGTTCAAGTCTGTGAGTTGAATGCACTCATCACACAGAAGTTTCTGAGAATGCTTCTGTCTAGTTGTTATGTGAAGATATTTCCTTTTCCAGCATAGGCCTCAAAACGCTCCAAATAGCCTCTTGCAGATTCTACAAAAAGAGTGTTTCAAAAGTGTTCTATCATAAGGAAGGTTCAACTCCGTGAGTTGAATGAAGGCATCGTGAAGAACTTTCTGAGAATGCTTCTGTGTAGTTTTTAGGTGAAGATATTCCATATCCCAGCACAGGCCTCGAAGTGCTCCAAATAACCACTTGCAGATTTTAGCAAAAGAGTGTTTCAAAACTGCTCTTTCTATAGGTAAGTTCAAGTCTGTGAGTTGAATGCACTCAACACAAAGAAGTTTCTGAGAATGCTTCTGTTCAGTTTTTATGTGAAGATATTTCCTTTTCCAGCATAGGCCTCATACGGCTCCAAATATCCACTTGCAGATTCTACAAAAAGAGTGTTTCCAAACTTCTCTATCGATTGGTAGGTTCAACTCTGTGAGTTGAATGAACTCATCACAAAGAATTTTCTGAGAATCCTTCTCTCTAGTTTTTATGTGAAGATATTTCCTTTTCCAACATAGGCCTCAAGGTGCTCCGAATAAACACTTGCAGATTCTACAAACGTAATGTTTCAAAACTGTTCTATCCAAAGGAACGTTCAAGTCTGTGAGTTGAATGCAGTCATTGCAAAGAAGTTTCTCAGAATGCTTCTGTCTAGTTTTTAGGTGAAGAGATTTCATGTCCCAGCATAGGCCTCAAAGCGCTCCAAATATCCACTTGAAGATCCTATAAGAAGAGTGTCTCCAAACTGCTCCTTCCAAAGGAAGCTTCAAGTCTGTGAGTTGAATGCACTCATCACAAAGAAGTTTCTGAGAAGGCTTCCGTCTAGTTTTTATATGAAGATATTTCCTTTTCCAACATAGGCCTCAAAGCGCTCCAAATAAACACATGCAGATTCTACAAAAGGAGTGTTTCAAAACTGTTCTATCAAAGGGAACGTTCAAGTCTGTGAGTTGAATGCACTCATCACACAGAAGTTTCTCAGAATGCTTCTGTCTAGTTTTTAGGTGAAGAGATTTCATTTCCCAGCATAGGCCTCAAAGCGCTCCAAATATCCCCTTGCAGATTCTACGAAAAGAGTGTTTCAAAGCTGCTCTTTCAAAAGCAAGGTTCAAGTCCGTGTGTTGAATGCACTCATCAGAAAGAAGTTTCTGAGAATGCTTCTGTCTAGTTCTTACGTGTAGATACTTCCTTTTCCAGCTTAGGCCTCAAAGCGCTCCAAATAAACACTCGAAAATTCTACAAAAGGAGTGTTTCAAAGGAGTCCTATCAAAAGGAACGTTCAAGTCTGTGAGTTGAATGCACTTATCATACAGAAGTTTCCTGGAATGCTTCTGTCTAGTTTTTATGTGAAGACATTTCCTTTTCCAGCGTAGGCCTCAAAGCGCTCCAAATATGCACTTGCAGATTCTACCAAAAGAGTGTTTCAAAACTGCTCTATCAAAAGCAAGCTTCAACACTGTGAGTAGAATGCACTCATCACAAAGAAGTTTCTGAGAATGCTTCTGTCTAGTTTTTATGTGAAGATATTTCCTTTTCCAACATAGGCCTCAAAGCGCTCCAAATAAACACTTGCAGATTCTACAAAAGGAGTGTTTCAAAACTGCTCTTTCGAGAGGAACGTTCAAGACTGTGAGTTGAATGCACTCATCGCACAGAAGTTTCTGAGAATGCTTCCGTCTAGTTGTTATGTGAAGATATTTCCTTTTCCAGCATAGGCCTCAAAACGCTCCAAATAGCCTCTTGCAGATTCTACAAAAAGAGTGTTTCAAAAGTGTTCTATCATAAGGAAGGTTCAACTCCGTGAGTTGAATGAAGGCATCATGAAGAACTTTCTGAGAATGCTTCTCTGTAGTTTTTAGGTGAAGATATTCCATATCCCAGCACAGGCCTCGAAGGGCTCCAAATAACCACTTGCAGATTTTAGCAAAAGAGTGTTTCAAAACTGCTCTTTCTATAGGTAAGTTCAAGTCTGTGAGTTGAATGCACTCAACACAAAGAAGTTTCTGAGAATGCTTCTGTTCAGTTTTTATGTGAAGATATTTCCTTTTCCAGCATAGGCCTCAAACGGCTCCAAATATCCACTTGCAGATTCTACAAAAAGAGTGTTTCCAAACTTCTCTATCGATTGGTAGGTTCAACTCTGTGAGTTGAATGAACTCATCACAAAGAATTTTCTGAGAATCCTTCTCTCTAGTTTTTATGTGAAGATATTTCCTTTTCCAACATAGGCCTCAAGGTGCTCCGAATAAACACTTGCAGATTCTACAAACGTAATGTTTCAAAACTGTTCTATCCAAAGGAACGTTCAAGTCTGTGAGTTGAATGCACTCATTGCAAAGAAGTTTCTCAGAATGCTTCTGTCTAGTTTTTTGGTGAAGAGATTTCATGTCCCAGCATAGGCCTCAAAGCGCTCCAAATATCCACTTGAAGATCCTATAAGAAGAGTGTCTCCAAACTGCTCTTTCCAAAGGAAGCTTCAAGTCTGTGAGTTGAATGCACTCATCACAAAGAAGTTTCTGAGAAGGCTTCCGTCTAGTTTTTATATGAAGATATTTCCTTTTCCAACATAGGCCTCAAAGCGCTCCAAATAAACACATGCAGATTCTACAAAAGGAGTGTTTCAAAACTGTTCTATCAAAGGGAACGTTCAAGTCTGTGAGTTGAATGCACTCATCACACAGAAGTTTCTCAGAATGCTTCTGTCTAGTTTTTAGGTGAAGAGATTCCATTTCCCAGCATAGGCCTCAAAGCGCTCCAAATATCCCCTTGCAGATTCTACGAAAAGAGTGTTTCAAAGCTGCTCTTTCAAAAGCAAGGTTCAAGTCTGTGTGTTGAATGCACTCATCAGAAAGAAGTTTCTGAGAATGCTTCTGTCTAGTTCTTACGTGTAGATACTTCCTTTTCCAGCTTAGGCCTCAAAGCGCTCCAAATAAACCCTTGCAAATTCTACAAAAGGAGTGTTTCAAAAGAGTCCTCTCAAAAGGAACGTTCAAGTCTGTGAGTTGAATGCACTTATCATACAGAAGTTTCCTGGAATGCTTCTGTCTAGTTTTTATGTGAAGACATTTCCTTTTCCAGCGTAGGCCTCAAAGCGCTCCAAATATCCACTTGCAGATTCTACCAAAAGAGTGTTTCAAAACTGCTCTATCAAAAGAAAGCTTCAACACTGTGAGTAGAATGCACTCATCACAAAGAAGTTTCTGAGAATGCTTCTGTCTAGTTTTTATGTGAAGATATTTCCTTTTCCAACATAGGCCTCAAAGCGCTCCAAATAAACACTTGCAGATTCTACAAAAGGAGTGTTTCAAAACTGCTCTTTCGAGAGGAACGTTCAAGTCTGTGAGTTGAATGCACTCATCGCACAGAAGTTTCTGAGAATGCTTCCGTCTAGTTGTTATGTGAAGATATTTCCTTTTCCAGCATAGGCCTCAAAACGCTCCAAATAGCCTCTTGCAGATTCTACAAAAAGAGTGTTTCAAAAGTGTTCTATCATAAGGAAGGTTCAACTCCGTGAGTTGAATGAAGGCATCATGAAGAACTTTCTGAGAATGCTTCTGTGTAGTTTTTAGGTGAAGATATTCCATATCCCAGCACAGGCCTCGAAGTGCTCCAAATAACCACTTGCAGATTTTAGCAAAAGAGTGTTTCAAAACTGCTCTTTGTATAGGTAAGTTCAAGTCTGTGAGTTGAATGCACTCAACACAAAGAAGTTTCTGAGAATGCTTCTGTTCAGTTTTTATGTGAAGATATTTCCTTTTCCAGCATAGGCCTCAAACGGCTCCAAATATCCACTTGCAGATTCTACAAAAAGAGTGTTTCCAAACTTCTCTATCGATTGGTAGGTTCAACTCTGTGAGTTGAATGAACTCATCACAAAGAAGTTTCTGAGAATCCTTCTCTCTAGTTTTTATGTGAAGATATTTCCTTTTCCAACATAGGCCTCAAGGTGCTCCGAATAAACACTTGCAGATTCTACAAACGTAATGTTTCGAAACTGTTCTATCCAAAGGAACGTTCAAGTCTGTGAGTTGAATGCAGTCATTGCAAAGAAGTTTCTCAGAATGCTTCTGTCTAGTTTTTAGGTGAAGAGATTTCATGTCCCAGCATAGGCCTCAAAGCGCTCCAAATATCCACTTGAAGATCCTATAAGAAGAGTGTCTCCAAACTGCTCTTTCCAAAGGAAGCTTCAAGTCTGTGAGTTGAATGCACTCATCACAAAGAAGTTTCTGAGAAGGCTTCCGTCTAGTTTTTATATGAAGATATTTCCTTTTCCAACATAGGCCTCAAAGCGCTCCAAATAAACACATGCAGATTCTACAAAAGGAGTGTTTCAAAACTGTTCTATCAAAGGGAACGTTCAAGTCTGTGAGTTGAATGCACTCATCACACAGAAGTTTCTCAGAATGCTTCTGTCTAGTTTTTAGGTGAAGAGATTTCATTTCCCAGCATAGGCCTCAAAGCGCTCCAAATATCCCCTTGCAGATTCTACGAAAAGAGTGTTTCAAAGCTGCTCTTTCAAAAGCAAGGTTCAAGTCTGTGTGTTGAATGCACTCATCAGAAAGAAGTTTCTGAGAATGCTTCTGTCTAGTTCTTACGTGTAGATACTTCCTTTTCCAGCTTAGGCCTCAAAGCGCTCCAAATAAACACTTGCAAATTCTACAAAAGGAGTGTTTCAAAAGAGTCCTCTCAAAAGGAACGTTCAAGTCTGTGAGTTGAATGCACTTATCATACAGAAGTTTCCTGGAATGCTTCTGTCTAGTTTTTATGTGAAGACATTTCCTTTTCCAGCATAGGCCTCAAAGCGCTCCAAATATCCACTTGCAGATTCTACCAAAAGAGTGTTTCAAAACTGTTCTATCAAAAGCAAGCTTCAACACTGTGAGTAGAATGCACTCATCACAAAGAAGTTTCTGAGAATGCTTCTGTCTAGTTTTTATGTGAAGATACTTCCTTTTCCAACATAGGCCTCAAAGCGCTCCAAATAAACACTTGCAGATTCTACAAAAGGAGTGTTTCAAAACTGCTCCTTCGAGAGGAACGTTCAAGTCTGTGAGTTGAATGCACTCATCACACAGAAGTTTCTGAGAATGCTTCTGTCTAGTTGTTATGTGAAGATATTTCCTTTTCCAGCATAGGCCTCAAAACGCTCCAAATAGCCTCTTGCAGATTCTACAAAAAGAGTGTTTCAAAAGTGTTCTATCATAAGGAAGGTTCAACTCCGTGAGTTGAATGAAGGCATCGTGAAGAACTTTCTGAGAATGCTTCTGTGTAGTTTTTAGGTGAAGATATTCCATATCCCAGCACAGGCCTCGAAGTGCTCCAAATAACCACTTGCAGATTTTAGCAAAAGAGTGTTTCAAAACTGCTCTTTCTATAGGTAAGTTCAAGTCTGTGAGTTGAATGCACTCAACACAAAGAAGTTTCTGAGAATGCTTCTGTTCAGTTTTTATGTGAAGATATTTCCTTTTCCAGCATAGGCCTCAAACGGCTCCAAATATCCACTTGCAGATTCTACAAAAAGAATGTTTCCAAACTTCTCTATCGATTGGTAGGTTCAACTCTGTGAGTTGAATGAACTCATCACAAAGAATTTTCTGAGAATCCTTCTCTCTAGTTTTTATGTGAAGATATTTCCTTTTCCAACATAGGCCTCAAGGTGCTCCGAATAAACACTTGCAGATTCTACAAACGTAATGTTTCAAAACTGTTCTATCCAAAGGAACGTTCAAGTCTGTGAGTTGAATGCAGTCATTGCAAAGAAGTTTCTCAGAATGCTTCTGTCTAGTTTTTAGGTGAAGAGATTTCATGTCCCAGCATAGGCCTCAAAGCGCTCCAAATATCCACTTGAAGATCCTATAAGAAGAGTGTCTCCAAACTGCTCCTTCCAAAGGAAGCTTCAAGTCTGTGAGTTGAATGCACTCATCACAAAGAAGTTTCTGAGAAGGCTTCCGTCTAGTTTTTATATGAAGATATTTCCTTTTCCAACATAGGCCTCAAAGCGCTCCAAATAAACACATGCAGATTCTACAAAAGGAGTGTTTCAAAACTGTTCTATCAAAGGGAACGTTCAAGTCTGTGAGTTGAATGCACTCATCACACAGAAGTTTCTCAGAATGCTTCTGTCTAGTTTTTAGGTGAAGAGATTTCATTTCCCAGCATAGGCCTCAAAGCGCTCCAAATATCCCCTTGCAGATTCTACGAAAAGAGTGTTTCAAAGCTGCTCTTTCAAAAGCAAGTTTCAAGTCCGTGTGTTGAATGCACTCATCAGAAAGAAGTTTCTGAGAATGCTTCTGTCTAGTTCTTACGTGTAGATACTTCCTTTTCCAGCTTAGGCCTCAAAGCGCTCCAAATAAACACTTGCAAATTCTACAAAAGGAGTGTTTCAAAAGAGTCCTCTCAAAAGGAACGTTCAAGTCTGTGAGTTGAATGCACTTATCATACAGAAGTTTCCTGGAATGCTTCTGTCTAGTTTTTATGTGAAGACATTTCCTTTTCCAGCATAGGCCTCAAAGCGCTCCAAATATCCACTTGCAGATTCTACCAAAAGAGTGTTTCAAAACTGTTCTATCGAAAGCAAGCTTCAACACTGTGAGTAGAATGCACTCATCACAAAGAAGTTTCTGAGAATGCTTCTGTCTAGTTTTTATGTGAAGATACTTCCTTTTCCAACATAGGCCTCAAAGCGCTCCAAATAAACACTTGCAGATTCTACAAAAGGAGTGTTTCAAAACTGCTCCTTCGAGAGGAACGTTCAAGTCTGTGAGTTGAATGCACTCATCACACAGAAGTTTCTGAGAATGCTTCTGTCTAGTTGTTATGTGAAGATATTTCCTTTTCCAGCATAGGCCTCAAAACGCTCCAAATAGCCTCTTGCAGATTCTACAAAAAGAGTGTTTCAAAAGTGTTCTATCATAAGGAAGGTTCAACTCCATGAGTTGAATGAAGGCATCGTGAAGAACTTTCTGAGAATGCTTCTGTGTAGTTTTTAGGTGAAGATATTCCATATCCCAGCACAGGCCTCGAAGTGCTCCAAATAACCACTTGCAGATTTTAGCAAAAGAGTGTTTCAAAACTGCTCTTTCTATAGGAAAGTTCAAGTCTGTGAGTTGAATGCACTCAACACAAAGAAGTTTCTGAGAATGCTTCTGTTCAGTTTTTATGTGAAGATATTTCCTTTTCCAGCATAGGCCTCAAACGGCTCCAAATATCCACTTGCAGATTCTACAAAAAGAGTGTTTCCAAACTTCTCTATCGATTGGTAGGTTCAACTCTGTGAGTTGAATGAACTCATCACAAAGAATTTTCTGAGAATCCTTCTCTCTAGTTTTTATGTGAAGATATTTCCTTTTCCAACATAGGCCTCAAGGTGCTCCGAATAAACACTTGCAGATTCTACAAACGTAATGTTTCAAAACTGTTCTATCCAAAGGAACGTTCAAGTCTGTGAGTTGAATGCAGTCATTGCAAAGAAGTTTCTCAGAATGCTTCTGTCTAGTTTTTAGGTGAAGAGATTTCATGTCCCAGCATAGGCCTCAAAGCGCTCCAAATATCCACTTGAAGATCCTATAAGAAGAGTGTCTCCAAACTGCTCCTTCCAAAGGAAGCTTCAAGTCTGTGAGTTGAATGCACTCATCACAAAGAAGTTTCTGAGAAGGCTTCCGTCTAGTTTTTATATGAAGATATTTCCTTTTCCAACATAGGCCTCAAAGCGCTCCAAATAAACACATGCAGATTCTACAAAAGGAGTGTTTCAAAACTGTTCTATCAAAGGGAACGTTCAAGTCTGTGAGTTGAATGCACTCATCACACAGAAGTTTCTCAGAATGCTTCTGTCTAGTTTTTAGGTGAAGAGATTTCATTTCCCAGCATAGGCCTCAAAGCGCTCCAAATATCCCCTTGCAGATTCTACGAAAAGAGTGTTTCAAAGCTGCTCTTTCAAAAGCAAGGTTCAAGTCCGTGTGTTGAATGCACTCATCAGAAAGAAGTTTCTGAGAATGCTTCTGTCTAGTTCTTACGTGTAGATACTTCCTTTTCCAGCTTAGGCCTCAAAGCGCTCCAAATAAACACTTGCAAATTCTACAAAAGGAGTGTTTCAAAAGAGTCCTCTCAAAAGGAACGTTCAAGTCTGTGAGTTGAATGCACTTATCATACAGAAGTTTCCTGGAATGCTTCTGTCTAGTTTTTATGTGAAGACATTTCCTTTTCCAGCATAGGCCTCAAAGCGCTCCAAATATCCACTTGCAGATTCTACCAAAAGAGTGTTTCAAAACTGTTCTATCAAAAGCAAGCTTCAACACTGTGAGTAGAATGCACTCATCACAAAGAAGTTTCTGAGAATGCTTCTGTCTAGTTTTTATGTGAAGATACTTCCTTTTCCAACATAGGCCTCAAAGCGCTCCAAATAAACACTTGCAGATTCTACAAAAGGAGTGTTTCAAAACTGCTCCTTCGAGAGGAACGTTCAAGTCTGTGAGTTGAATGCACTCATCACACAGAAGTTTCTGAGAATGCTTCTGTCTAGTTGTTATGTGAAGATATTTCCTTTTCCAGCATAGGCCTCAAAACGCTCCAAATAGCCTCTTGCAGATTCTACAAAAAGAGTGTTTCAAAAGTGTTCTATCATAAGGAAGGTTCAACTCCGTGAGTTGAATGAAGGCATCGTGAAGAACTTTCTGAGAATGCTTCTGTGTAGTTTTTAGGTGAAGATATTCCATATCCCAGCACAGGCCTCGAAGTGCTCCAAATAACCACTTGCAGATTTTAGCAAAAGAGTGTTTCAAAACTGCTCTTTCTATAGGTAAGTTCAAGTCTGTGAGTTGAATGCACTCAACACAAAGAAGTTTCTGAGAATGCTTCTGTTCAGTTTTTATGTGAAGATATTTCCTTTTCCAGCATAGGCCTCATACGGCTCCAAATATCCACTTGCAGATTCTACAAAAAGAGTGTTTCCAAACTTCTCTATCGATTGGTAGGTTCAACTCTGTGAGTTGAATGAACTCATCACAAAGAATTTTCTGAGAATCCTTCTCTCTAGTTTTTATGTGAAGATATTTCCTTTTCCAACATAGGCCTCAAGGTGCTCCGAATAAACACTTGCAGATTCTACAAACGTAATGTTTCAAAACTGTTCTATCCAAAGGAACGTTCAAGTCTGTGAGTTGAATGCAGTCATTGCAAAGAAGTTTCTCAGAATGCTTCTGTCTAGTTTTTAGGGGAAGAGATTTCATGTCCCAGCATAGGCCTCAAAGCGCTCCAAATATCCACTTGAAGATCCTATAAGAAGAGTGTCTCCAAACTGCTCCTTCCAAAGGAAGCTTCAAGTCTGTGAGTTGAATGCACTCATCACAAAGAAGTTTCTGAGAAGGCTTCCGTCTAGTTTTTATATGAAGATATTTCCTTTTCCAACATAGGCCTCAAAGCGCTCCAAATAAACACATGCAGATTCTACAAAAGGAGTGTTTCAAAACTGTTCTATCAAAGGGAACGTTCAAGTCTGTGAGTTGAATGCACTCATCACACAGAAGTTTCTCAGAATGCTTCTGTCTAGTTTTTAGGTGAAGAGATTTCATTTCCCAGCATAGGCCTCAAAGCGCTCCAAATATCCCCTTGCAGATTCTACGAAAAGAGTGTTTCAAAGCTGCTCTTTCAAAAGCAAGGTTCAAGTCCGTGTGTTGAATGCACTCATCAGAAAGAAGTTTCTGAGAATGCTTCTGTCTAGTTCTTACGTGTAGATACTTCCTTTTCCAGCTTAGGCCTCAAAGCGCTCCAAATAAACACTCGAAAATTCTACAAAAGGAGTGTTTCAAAGGAGTCCTATCAAAAGGAACGTTCAAGTCTGTGAGTTGAATGCACTTATCATACAGAAGTTTCCTGGAATGCTTCTGTCTAGTTTTTATGTGAAGACATTTCCTTTTCCAGCGTAGGCCTCAAAGCGCTCCAAATATGCACTTGCAGATTCTACCAAAAGAGTGTTTCAAAACTGCTCTATCAAAAGCAAGCTTCAACACTGTGAGTAGAATGCACTCATCACAAAGAAGTTTCTGAGAATGCTTCTGTCTAGTTTTTATGTGAAGATATTTCCTTTTCCAACATAGGCCTCAAAGCGCTCCAAATAAACACTTGCAGATTCTACAAAAGGAGTGTTTCAAAACTGCTCTTTCGAGAGGAACGTTCAAGACTGTGAGTTGAATGCACTCATCGCACAGAAGTTTCTGAGAATGCTTCCGTCTAGTTGTTATGTGAAGATATTTCCTTTTCCAGCATAGGCCTCAAAACGCTCCAAATAGCCTCTTGCAGATTCTACAAAAAGAGTGTTTCAAAAGTGTTCTATCATAAGGAAGGTTCAACTCCGTGAGTTGAATGAAGGCATCATGAAGAACTTTCTGAGAATGCTTCTCTGTAGTTTTTAGGTGAAGATATTCCATATCCCAGCACAGGCCTCGAAGGGCTCCAAATAACCACTTGCAGATTTTAGCAAAAGAGTGTTTCAAAACTGCTCTTTCTATAGGTAAGTTCAAGTCTGTGAGTTGAATGCACTCAACACAAAGAAGTTTCTGAGAATGCTTCTGTTCAGTTTTTATGTGAAGATATTTCCTTTTCCAGCATAGGCCTCAAACGGCTCCAAATATCCACTTGCAGATTCTACAAAAAGAGTGTTTCCAAACTTCTCTATCGATTGGTAGGTTCAACTCTGTGAGTTGAATGAACTCATCACAAAGAATTTTCTGAGAATCCTTCTCTCTAGTTTTTATGTGAAGATATTTCCTTTTCCAACATAGGCCTCAAGGTGCTCCGAATAAACACTTGCAGATTCTACAAACGTAATGTTTCAAAACTGTTCTATCCAAAGGAACGTTCAAGTCTGTGAGTTGAATGCACTCATTGCAAAGAAGTTTCTCAGAATGCTTCTGTCTAGTTTTTTGGTGAAGAGATTTCATGTCCCAGCATAGGCCTCAAAGCGCTCCAAATATCCACTTGAAGATCCTATAAGAAGAGTGTCTCCAAACTGCTCTTTCCAAAGGAAGCTTCAAGTCTGTGAGTTGAATGCACTCATCACAAAGAAGTTTCTGAGAAGGCTTCCGTCTAGTTTTTATATGAAGATATTTCCTTTTCCAACATAGGCCTCAAAGCGCTCCAAATAAACACATGCAGATTCTACAAAAGGAGTGTTTCAAAACTGTTCTATCAAAGGGAACGTTCAAGTCTGTGAGTTGAATGCACTCATCACACAGAAGTTTCTCAGAATGCTTCTGTCTAGTTTTTAGGTGAAGAGATTCCATTTCCCAGCATAGGCCTCAAAGCGCTCCAAATATCCCCTTGCAGATTCTACGAAAAGAGTGTTTCAAAGCTGCTCTTTCAAAAGCAAGGTTCAAGTCTGTGTGTTGAATGCACTCATCAGAAAGAAGTTTCTGAGAATGCTTCTGTCTAGTTCTTACGTGTAGATACTTCCTTTTCCAGCTTAGGCCTCAAAGCGCTCCAAATAAACCCTTGCAAATTCTACAAAAGGAGTGTTTCAAAAGAGTCCTCTCAAAAGGAACGTTCAAGTCTGTGAGTTGAATGCACTTATCATACAGAAGTTTCCTGGAATGCTTCTGTCTAGTTTTTATGTGAAGACATTTCCTTTTCCAGCGTAGGCCTCAAAGCGCTCCAAATATCCACTTGCAGATTCTACCAAAAGAGTGTTTCAAAACTGCTCTATCAAAAGAAAGCTTCAACACTGTGAGTAGAATGCACTCATCACAAAGAAGTTTCTGAGAATGCTTCTGTCTAGTTTTTATGTGAAGATATTTCCTTTTCCAACATAGGCCTCAAAGCGCTCCAAATAAACACTTGCAGATTCTACAAAAGGAGTGTTTCAAAACTGCTCTTTCGAGAGGAACGTTCAAGTCTGTGAGTTGAATGCACTCATCGCACAGAAGTTTCTGAGAATGCTTCCGTCTAGTTGTTATGTGAAGATATTTCCTTTTCCAGCATAGGCCTCAAAACGCTCCAAATAGCCTCTTGCAGATTCTACAAAAAGAGTGTTTCAAAAGTGTTCTATCATAAGGAAGGTTCAACTCCGTGAGTTGAATGAAGGCATCATGAAGAACTTTCTGAGAATGCTTCTGTGTAGTTTTTAGGTGAAGATATTCCATATCCCAGCACAGGCCTCGAAGTGCTCCAAATAACCACTTGCAGATTTTAGCAAAAGAGTGTTTCAAAACTGCTCTTTGTATAGGTAAGTTCAAGTCTGTGAGTTGAATGCACTCAACACAAAGAAGTTTCTGAGAATGCTTCTGTTCAGTTTTTATGTGAAGATATTTCCTTTTCCAGCATAGGCCTCAAACGGCTCCAAATATCCACTTGCAGATTCTACAAAAAGAGTGTTTCCAAACTTCTCTATCGATTGGTAGGTTCAACTCTGTGAGTTGAATGAACTCATCACAAAGAAGTTTCTGAGAATCCTTCTCTCTAGTTTTTATGTGAAGATATTTCCTTTTCCAACATAGGCCTCAAGGTGCTCCGAATAAACACTTGCAGATTCTACAAACGTAATGTTTCGAAACTGTTCTATCCAAAGGAACGTTCAAGTCTGTGAGTTGAATGCAGTCATTGCAAAGAAGTTTCTCAGAATGCTTCTGTCTAGTTTTTAGGTGAAGAGATTTCATGTCCCAGCATAGGCCTCAAAGCGCTCCAAATATCCACTTGAAGATCCTATAAGAAGAGTGTCTCCAAACTGCTCTTTCCAAAGGAAGCTTCAAGTCTGTGAGTTGAATGCACTCATCACAAAGAAGTTTCTGAGAAGGCTTCCGTCTAGTTTTTATATGAAGATATTTCCTTTTCCAACATAGGCCTCAAAGCGCTCCAAATAAACACATGCAGATTCTACAAAAGGAGTGTTTCAAAACTGTTCTATCAAAGGGAACGTTCAAGTCTGTGAGTTGAATGCACTCATCACACAGAAGTTTCTCAGAATGCTTCTGTCTAGTTTTTAGGTGAAGAGATTTCATTTCCCAGCATAGGCCTCAAAGCGCTCCAAATATCCCCTTGCAGATTCTACGAAAAGAGTGTTTCAAAGCTGCTCTTTCAAAAGCAAGGTTCAAGTCTGTGTGTTGAATGCACTCATCAGAAAGAAGTTTCTGAGAATGCTTCTGTCTAGTTCTTACGTGTAGATACTTCCTTTTCCAGCTTAGGCCTCAAAGCGCTCCAAATAAACACTTGCAAATTCTACAAAAGGAGTGTTTCAAAAGAGTCCTCTCAAAAGGAACGTTCAAGTCTGTGAGTTGAATGCACTTATCATACAGAAGTTTCCTGGAATGCTTCTGTCTAGTTTTTATGTGAAGACATTTCCTTTTCCAGCATAGGCCTCAAAGCGCTCCAAATATCCACTTGCAGATTCTACCAAAAGAGTGTTTCAAAACTGTTCTATCAAAAGCAAGCTTCAACACTGTGAGTAGAATGCACTCATCACAAAGAAGTTTCTGAGAATGCTTCTGTCTAGTTTTTATGTGAAGATACTTCCTTTTCCAACATAGGCCTCAAAGCGCTCCAAATAAACACTTGCAGATTCTACAAAAGGAGTGTTTCAAAACTGCTCCTTCGAGAGGAACGTTCAAGTCTGTGAGTTGAATGCACTCATCACACAGAAGTTTCTGAGAATGCTTCTGTCTAGTTGTTATGTGAAGATATTTCCTTTTCCAGCATAGGCCTCAAAACGCTCCAAATAGCCTCTTGCAGATTCTACAAAAAGAGTGTTTCAAAAGTGTTCTATCATAAGGAAGGTTCAACTCCGTGAGTTGAATGAAGGCATCGTGAAGAACTTTCTGAGAATGCTTCTGTGTAGTTTTTAGGTGAAGATATTCCATATCCCAGCACAGGCCTCGAAGTGCTCCAAATAACCACTTGCAGATTTTAGCAAAAGAGTGTTTCAAAACTGCTCTTTCTATAGGTAAGTTCAAGTCTGTGAGTTGAATGCACTCAACACAAAGAAGTTTCTGAGAATGCTTCTGTTCAGTTTTTATGTGAAGATATTTCCTTTTCCAGCATAGGCCTCAAACGGCTCCAAATATCCACTTGCAGATTCTACAAAAAGAATGTTTCCAAACTTCTCTATCGATTGGTAGGTTCAACTCTGTGAGTTGAATGAACTCATCACAAAGAATTTTCTGAGAATCCTTCTCTCTAGTTTTTATGTGAAGATATTTCCTTTTCCAACATAGGCCTCAAGGTGCTCCGAATAAACACTTGCAGATTCTACAAACGTAATGTTTCAAAACTGTTCTATCCAAAGGAACGTTCAAGTCTGTGAGTTGAATGCAGTCATTGCAAAGAAGTTTCTCAGAATGCTTCTGTCTAGTTTTTAGGTGAAGAGATTTCATGTCCCAGCATAGGCCTCAAAGCGCTCCAAATATCCACTTGAAGATCCTATAAGAAGAGTGTCTCCAAACTGCTCCTTCCAAAGGAAGCTTCAAGTCTGTGAGTTGAATGCACTCATCACAAAGAAGTTTCTGAGAAGGCTTCCGTCTAGTTTTTATATGAAGATATTTCCTTTTCCAACATAGGCCTCAAAGCGCTCCAAATAAACACATGCAGATTCTACAAAAGGAGTGTTTCAAAACTGTTCTATCAAAGGGAACGTTCAAGTCTGTGAGTTGAATGCACTCATCACACAGAAGTTTCTCAGAATGCTTCTGTCTAGTTTTTAGGTGAAGAGATTTCATTTCCCAGCATAGGCCTCAAAGCGCTCCAAATATCCCCTTGCAGATTCTACGAAAAGAGTGTTTCAAAGCTGCTCTTTCAAAAGCAAGTTTCAAGTCCGTGTGTTGAATGCACTCATCAGAAAGAAGTTTCTGAGAATGCTTCTGTCTAGTTCTTACGTGTAGATACTTCCTTTTCCAGCTTAGGCCTCAAAGCGCTCCAAATAAACACTTGCAAATTCTACAAAAGGAGTGTTTCAAAAGAGTCCTCTCAAAAGGAACGTTCAAGTCTGTGAGTTGAATGCACTTATCATACAGAAGTTTCCTGGAATGCTTCTGTCTAGTTTTTATGTGAAGACATTTCCTTTTCCAGCATAGGCCTCAAAGCGCTCCAAATATCCACTTGCAGATTCTACCAAAAGAGTGTTTCAAAACTGTTCTATCGAAAGCAAGCTTCAACACTGTGAGTAGAATGCACTCATCACAAAGAAGTTTCTGAGAATGCTTCTGTCTAGTTTTTATGTGAAGATACTTCCTTTTCCAACATAGGCCTCAAAGCGCTCCAAATAAACACTTGCAGATTCTACAAAAGGAGTGTTTCAAAACTGCTCCTTCGAGAGGAACGTTCAAGTCTGTGAGTTGAATGCACTCATCACACAGAAGTTTCTGAGAATGCTTCTGTCTAGTTGTTATGTGAAGATATTTCCTTTTCCAGCATAGGCCTCAAAACGCTCCAAATAGCCTCTTGCAGATTCTACAAAAAGAGTGTTTCAAAAGTGTTCTATCATAAGGAAGGTTCAACTCCATGAGTTGAATGAAGGCATCGTGAAGAACTTTCTGAGAATGCTTCTGTGTAGTTTTTAGGTGAAGATATTCCATATCCCAGCACAGGCCTCGAAGTGCTCCAAATAACCACTTGCAGATTTTAGCAAAAGAGTGTTTCAAAACTGCTCTTTCTATAGGAAAGTTCAAGTCTGTGAGTTGAATGCACTCAACACAAAGAAGTTTCTGAGAATGCTTCTGTTCAGTTTTTATGTGAAGATATTTCCTTTTCCAGCATAGGCCTCAAACGGCTCCAAATATCCACTTGCAGATTCTACAAAAAGAGTGTTTCCAAACTTCTCTATCGATTGGTAGGTTCAACTCTGTGAGTTGAATGAACTCATCACAAAGAATTTTCTGAGAATCCTTCTCTCTAGTTTTTATGTGAAGATATTTCCTTTTCCAACATAGGCCTCAAGGTGCTCCGAATAAACACTTGCAGATTCTACAAACGTAATGTTTCAAAACTGTTCTATCCAAAGGAACGTTCAAGTCTGTGAGTTGAATGCAGTCATTGCAAAGAAGTTTCTCAGAATGCTTCTGTCTAGTTTTTAGGTGAAGAGATTTCATGTCCCAGCATAGGCCTCAAAGCGCTCCAAATATCCACTTGAAGATCCTATAAGAAGAGTGTCTCCAAACTGCTCCTTCCAAAGGAAGCTTCAAGTCTGTGAGTTGAATGCACTCATCACAAAGAAGTTTCTGAGAAGGCTTCCGTCTAGTTTTTATATGAAGATATTTCCTTTTCCAACATAGGCCTCAAAGCGCTCCAAATAAACACATGCAGATTCTACAAAAGGAGTGTTTCAAAACTGTTCTATCAAAGGGAACGTTCAAGTCTGTGAGTTGAATGCACTCATCACACAGAAGTTTCTCAGAATGCTTCTGTCTAGTTTTTAGGTGAAGAGATTTCATTTCCCAGCATAGGCCTCAAAGCGCTCCAAATATCCCCTTGCAGATTCTACGAAAAGAGTGTTTCAAAGCTGCTCTTTCAAAAGCAAGGTTCAAGTCCGTGTGTTGAATGCACTCATCAGAAAGAAGTTTCTGAGAATGCTTCTGTCTAGTTCTTACGTGTAGATACTTCCTTTTCCAGCTTAGGCCTCAAAGCGCTCCAAATAAACACTTGCAAATTCTACAAAAGGAGTGTTTCAAAAGAGTCCTCTCAAAAGGAACGTTCAAGTCTGTGAGTTGAATGCACTTATCATACAGAAGTTTCCTGGAATGCTTCTGTCTAGTTTTTATGTGAAGACATTTCCTTTTCCAGCATAGGCCTCAAAGCGCTCCAAATATCCACTTGCAGATTCTACCAAAAGAGTGTTTCAAAACTGTTCTATCAAAAGCAAGCTTCAACACTGTGAGTAGAATGCACTCATCACAAAGAAGTTTCTGAGAATGCTTCTGTCTAGTTTTTATGTGAAGATACTTCCTTTTCCAACATAGGCCTCAAAGCGCTCCAAATAAACACTTGCAGATTCTACAAAAGGAGTGTTTCAAAACTGCTCCTTCGAGAGGAACGTTCAAGTCTGTGAGTTGAATGCACTCATCACACAGAAGTTTCTGAGAATGCTTCTGTCTAGTTGTTATGTGAAGATATTTCCTTTTCCAGCATAGGCCTCAAAACGCTCCAAATAGCCTCTTGCAGATTCTACAAAAAGAGTGTTTCAAAAGTGTTCTATCATAAGGAAGGTTCAACTCCGTGAGTTGAATGAAGGCATCGTGAAGAACTTTCTGAGAATGCTTCTGTGTAGTTTTTAGGTGAAGATATTCCATATCCCAGCACAGGCCTCGAAGTGCTCCAAATAACCACTTGCAGATTTTAGCAAAAGAGTGTTTCAAAACTGCTCTTTCTATAGGTAAGTTCAAGTCTGTGAGTTGAATGCACTCAACACAAAGAAGTTTCTGAGAATGCTTCTGTTCAGTTTTTATGTGAAGATATTTCCTTTTCCAGCATAGGCCTCATACGGCTCCAAATATCCACTTGCAGATTCTACAAAAAGAGTGTTTCCAAACTTCTCTATCGATTGGTAGGTTCAACTCTGTGAGTTGAATGAACTCATCACAAAGAATTTTCTGAGAATCCTTCTCTCTAGTTTTTATGTGAAGATATTTCCTTTTCCAACATAGGCCTCAAGGTGCTCCGAATAAACACTTGCAGATTCTACAAACGTAATGTTTCAAAACTGTTCTATCCAAAGGAACGTTCAAGTCTGTGAGTTGAATGCAGTCATTGCAAAGAAGTTTCTCAGAATGCTTCTGTCTAGTTTTTAGGTGAAGAGATTTCATGTCCCAGCATAGGCCTCAAAGCGCTCCAAATATCCACTTGAAGATCCTATAAGAAGAGTGTCTCCAAACTGCTCCTTCCAAAGGAAGCTTCAAGTCTGTGAGTTGAATGCACTCATCACAAAGAAGTTTCTGAGAAGGCTTCCGTCTAGTTTTTATATGAAGATATTTCCTTTTCCAACATAGGCCTCAAAGCGCTCCAAATAAACACATGCAGATTCTACAAAAGGAGTGTTTCAAAACTGTTCTATCAAAGGGAACGTTCAAGTCTGTGAGTTGAATGCACTCATCACACAGAAGTTTCTCAGAATGCTTCTGTCTAGTTTTTAGGTGAAGAGATTTCATTTCCCAGCATAGGCCTCAAAGCGCTCCAAATATCCCCTTGCAGATTCTACGAAAAGAGTGTTTCAAAGCTGCTCTTTCAAAAGCAAGGTTCAAGTCCGTGTGTTGAATGCACTCATCAGAAAGAAGTTTCTGAGAATGCTTCTGTCTAGTTCTTACGTGTAGATACTTCCTTTTCCAGCTTAGGCCTCAAAGCGCTCCAAATAAACACTCGAAAATTCTACAAAAGGAGTGTTTCAAAGGAGTCCTATCAAAAGGAACGTTCAAGTCTGTGAGTTGAATGCACTTATCATACAGAAGTTTCCTGGAATGCTTCTGTCTAGTTTTTATGTGAAGACATTTCCTTTTCCAGCGTAGGCCTCAAAGCGCTCCAAATATGCACTTGCAGATTCTACCAAAAGAGTGTTTCAAAACTGCTCTATCAAAAGCAAGCTTCAACACTGTGAGTAGAATGCACTCATCACAAAGAAGTTTCTGAGAATGCTTCTGTCTAGTTTTTATGTGAAGATATTTCCTTTTCCAACATAGGCCTCAAAGCGCTCCAAATAAACACTTGCAGATTCTACAAAAGGAGTGTTTCAAAACTGCTCTTTCGAGAGGAACGTTCAAGTCTGTGAGTTGAATGCACTCATCGCACAGAAGTTTCTGAGAATGCTTCCGTCTAGTTGTTATGTGAAGATATTTCCTTTTCCAGCATAGGCCTCAAAACGCTCCAAATAGCCTCTTGCAGATTCTACAAAAAGAGTGTTTCAAAAGTGTTCTATCATAAGGAAGGTTCAACTCCGTGAGTTGAATGAAGGCATCATGAAGAACTTTCTGAGAATGCTTCTCTGTAGTTTTTAGGTGAAGATATTCCATATCCCAGCACAGGCCTCGAAGGGCTCCAAATAACCACTTGCAGATTTTAGCAAAAGAGTGTTTCAAAACTGCTCTTTCTATAGGTAAGTTCAAGTCTGTGAGTTGAATGCACTCAACACAAAGAAGTTTCTGAGAATGCTTCTGTTCAGTTTTTATGTGAAGATATTTCCTTTTCCAGCATAGGCCTCAAACGGCTCCAAATATCCACTTGCAGATTCTACAAAAAGAGTGTTTCCAAACTTCTCTATCGATTGGTAGGTTCAACTCTGTGAGTTGAATGAACTCATCACAAAGAATTTTCTGAGAATCCTTCTCTCTAGTTTTTATGTGAAGATATTTCCTTTTCCAACATAGGCCTCAAGGTGCTCCGAATAAACACTTGCAGATTCTACAAACGTAATGTTTCAAAACTGTTCTATCCAAAGGAACGTTCAAGTCTGTGAGTTGAATGCACTCATTGCAAAGAAGTTTCTCAGAATGCTTCTGTCTAGTTTTTTGGTGAAGAGATTTCATGTCCCAGCATAGGCCTCAAAGCGCTCCAAATATCCACTTGAAGATCCTATAAGAAGAGTGTCTCCAAACTGCTCTTTCCAAAGGAAGCTTCAAGTCTGTGAGTTGAATGCACTCATCACAAAGAAGTTTCTGAGAAGGCTTCCGTCTAGTTTTTATATGAAGATATTTCCTTTTCCAACATAGGCCTCAAAGCGCTCCAAATAAACACATGCAGATTCTACAAAAGGAGTGTTTCAAAACTGTTCTATCAAAGGGAACGTTCAAGTCTGTGAGTTGAATGCACTCATCACACAGAAGTTTCTCAGAATGCTTCTGTCTAGTTTTTAGGTGAAGAGATTCCATTTCCCAGCATAGGCCTCAAAGCGCTCCAAATATCCCCTTGCAGATTCTACGAAAAGAGTGTTTCAAAGCTGCTCTTTCAAAAGCAAGGTTCAAGTCTGTGTGTTGAATGCACTCATCAGAAAGAAGTTTCTGAGAATGCTTCTGTCTAGTTCTTACGTGTAGATACTTCCTTTTCCAGCTTAGGCCTCAAAGCGCTCCAAATAAACCCTTGCAAATTCTACAAAAGGAGTGTTTCAAAAGAGTCCTCTCAAAAGGAACGTTCAAGTCTGTGAGTTGAATGCACTTATCATACAGAAGTTTCCTGGAATGCTTCTGTCTAGTTTTTATGTGAAGACATTTCCTTTTCCAGCGTAGGCCTCAAAGCGCTCCAAATATCCACTTGCAGATTCTACCAAAAGAGTGTTTCAAAACTGCTCTATCAAAAGAAAGCTTCAACACTGTGAGTAGAATGCACTCATCACAAAGAAGTTTCTGAGAATGCTTCTGTCTAGTTTTTATGTGAAGATATTTCCTTTTCCAACATAGGCCTCAAAGCGCTCCAAATAAACACTTGCAGATTCTACAAAAGGAGTGTTTCAAAACTGCTCTTTCGAGAGGAACGTTCAAGTCTGTGAGTTGAATGCACTCATCGCACAGAAGTTTCTGAGAATGCTTCCGTCTAGTTGTTATGTGAAGATATTTCCTTTTCCAGCATAGGCCTCAAAACGCTCCAAATAGCCTCTTGCAGATTCTACAAAAAGAGTGTTTCAAAAGTGTTCTATCATAAGGAAGGTTCAACTCCGTGAGTTGAATGAAGGCATCATGAAGAACTTTCTGAGAATGCTTCTGTGTAGTTTTTAGGTGAAGATATTCCATATCCCAGCACAGGCCTCGAAGTGCTCCAAATAACCACTTGCAGATTTTAGCAAAAGAGTGTTTCAAAACTGCTCTTTGTATAGGTAAGTTCAAGTCTGTGAGTTGAATGCACTCAACACAAAGAAGTTTCTGAGAATGCTTCTGTTCAGTTTTTATGTGAAGATATTTCCTTTTCCAGCATAGGCCTCAAACGGCTCCAAATATCCACTTGCAGATTCTACAAAAAGAGTGTTTCCAAACTTCTCTATCGATTGGTAGGTTCAACTCTGTGAGTTGAATGAACTCATCACAAAGAAGTTTCTGAGAATCCTTCTCTCTAGTTTTTATGTGAAGATATTTCCTTTTCCAACATAGGCCTCAAGGTGCTCCGAATAAACACTTGCAGATTCTACAAACGTAATGTTTCGAAACTGTTCTATCCAAAGGAACGTTCAAGTCTGTGAGTTGAATGCAGTCATTGCAAAGAAGTTTCTCAGAATGCTTCTGTCTAGTTTTTAGGTGAAGAGATTTCATGTCCCAGCATAGGCCTCAAAGCGCTCCAAATATCCACTTGAAGATCCTATAAGAAGAGTGTCTCCAAACTGCTCTTTCCAAAGGAAGCTTCAAGTCTGTGAGTTGAATGCACTCATCACAAAGAAGTTTCTGAGAAGGCTTCCGTCTAGTTTTTATATGAAGATATTTCCTTTTCCAACATAGGCCTCAAAGCGCTCCAAATAAACACATGCAGATTCTACAAAAGGAGTGTTTCAAAACTGTTCTATCAAAGGGAACGTTCAAGTCTGTGAGTTGAATGCACTCATCACACAGAAGTTTCTCAGAATGCTTCTGTCTAGTTTTTAGGTGAAGAGATTTCATTTCCCAGCATAGGCCTCAAAGCGCTCCAAATATCCCCTTGCAGATTCTACGAAAAGAGTGTTTCAAAGCTGCTCTTTCAAAAGCAAGGTTCAAGTCTGTGTGTTGAATGCACTCATCAGAAAGAAGTTTCTGAGAATGCTTCTGTCTAGTTCTTACGTGTAGATACTTCCTTTTCCAGCTTAGGCCTCAAAGCGCTCCAAATAAACACTTGCAAATTCTACAAAAGGAGTGTTTCAAAAGAGTCCTCTCAAAAGGAACGTTCAAGTCTGTGAGTTGAATGCACTTATCATACAGAAGTTTCCTGGAATGCTTCTGTCTAGTTTTTATGTGAAGACATTTCCTTTTCCAGCATAGGCCTCAAAGCGCTCCAAATATCCACTTGCAGATTCTACCAAAAGAGTGTTTCAAAACTGTTCTATCAAAAGCACGCTTCAACACTGTGAGTAGAATGCACTCATCACAAAGAAGTTTCTGAGAATGCTTCTGTCTAGTTTTTATGTGAAGATACTTCCTTTTCCAACATAGGCCTCAAAGCGCTCCAAATAAACACTTGCAGATTCTACAAAAGGAGTGTTTCAAAACTGCTCCTTCGAGAGGAACGTTCAAGTCTGTGAGTTGAATGCACTCATCACACAGAAGTTTCTGAGAATGCTTCTGTCTAGTTGTTATGTGAAGATATTTCCTTTTCCAGCATAGGCCTCAAAACGCTCCAAATAGCCTCTTGCAGATTCTACAAAAAGAGTGTTTCAAAAGTGTTCTATCATAAGGAAGGTTCAACTCCGTGAGTTGAATGAAGGCATCGTGAAGAACTTTCTGAGAATGCTTCTGTGTAGTTTTTAGGTGAAGATATTCCATATCCCAGCACAGGCCTCGAAGTGCTCCAAATAACCACTTGCAGATTTTAGCAAAAGAGTGTTTCAAAACTGCTCTTTCTATAGGTAAGTTCAAGTCTGTGAGTTGAATGCACTCAACACAAAGAAGTTTCTGAGAATGCTTCTGTTCAGTTTTTATGTGAAGATATTTCCTTTTCCAGCATAGGCCTCAAACGGCTCCAAATATCCACTTGCAGATTCTACAAAAAGAGTGTTTCCAAACTTCTCTATCGATTGGTAGGTTCAACTCTGTGAGTTGAATGAACTCATCACAAAGAATTTTCTGAGAATCCTTCTCTCTAGTTTTTATGTGAAGATATTTCCTTTTCCAACATAGGCCTCAAGGTGCTCCGAATAAACACTTGCAGATTCTACAAACGTAATGTTTCAAAACTGTTCTATCCAAAGGAACGTTCAAGTCTGTGAGTTGAATGCAGTCATTGCAAAGAAGTTTCTCAGAATGCTTCTGTCTAGTTTTTAGGTGAAGAGATTTCATGTCCCAGCATAGGCCTCAAAGCGCTCCAAATATCCACTTGAAGATCCTATAAGAAGAGTGTCTCCAAACTGCTCCTTCCAAAGGAAGCTTCAAGTCTGTGAGTTGAATGCACTCATCACAAAGAAATTTCTGAGAAGGCTTCCGTCTAGTTTTTATATGAAGATATTTCCTTTTCCAACATAGGCCTCAAAGCGCTCCAAATAAACACATGCAGATTCTACAAAAGGAGTGTTTCAAAACTGTTCTATCAAAGGGAACGTTCAAGTCTGTGAGTTGAATGCACTCATCACACAGAAGTTTCTCAGAATGCTTCTGTCTAGTTTTTAGGTGAAGAGATTTCATTTCCCAGCATAGGCCTCAAAGCGCTCCAAATATCCCCTTGCAGATTCTACGAAAAGAGTGTTTCAAAGCTGCTCTTTCAAAAGCAAGTTTCAAGTCCGTGTGTTGAATGCACTCATCAGAAAGAAGTTTCTGAGAATGCTTCTGTCTAGTTCTTACGTGTAGATACTTCCTTTTCCAGCTTAGGCCTCAAAGCGCTCCAAATAAACACTTGCAAATTCTACAAAAGGAGTGTTTCAAAAGAGTCCTCTCAAAAGGAACGTTCAAGTCTGTGAGTTGAATGCACTTATCATACAGAAGTTTCCTGGAATGCTTCTGTCTAGTTTTTATGTGAAGACATTTCCTTTTCCAGCATAGGCCTCAAAGCGCTCCAAATATCCACTTGCAGATTCTACCAAAAGAGTGTTTCAAAACTGTTCTATCGAAAGCAAGCTTCAACACTGTGAGTAGAATGCACTCATCACAAAGAAGTTTCTGAGAATGCTTCTGTCTAGTTTTTATGTGAAGATACTTCCTTTTCCAACATAGGCCTCAAAGCGCTCCAAATAAACACTTGCAGATTCTACAAAAGGAGTGTTTCAAAACTGCTCCTTCGAGAGGAACGTTCAAGTCTGTGAGTTGAATGCACTCATCACACAGAAGTTTCTGAGAATGCTTCTGTCTAGTTGTTATGTGAAGATATTTCCTTTTCCAGCATAGGCCTCAAAACGCTCCAAATAGCCTCTTGCAGATTCTACAAAAAGAGTGTTTCAAAAGTGTTCTATCATAAGGAAGGTTCAACTCCATGAGTTGAATGAAGGCATCGTGAAGAACTTTCTGAGAATGCTTCTGTGTAGTTTTTAGGTGAAGATATTCCATATCCCAGCACAGGCCTCGAAGTGCTCCAAATAACCACTTGCAGATTTTAGCAAAAGAGTGTTTCAAAACTGCTCTTTCTATAGGAAAGTTCAAGTCTGTGAGTTGAATGCACTCAACACAAAGAAGTTTCTGAGAATGCTTCTGTTCAGTTTTTATGTGAAGATATTTCCTTTTCCAGCATAGGCCTCAAACGGCTCCAAATATCCACTTGCAGATTCTACAAAAAGAGTGTTTCCAAACTTCTCTATCGATTGGTAGGTTCAACTCTGTGAGTTGAATGAACTCATCACAAAGAATTTTCTGAGAATCCTTCTCTCTAGTTTTTATGTGAAGATATTTCCTTTTCCAACATAGGCCTCAAGGTGCTCCGAATAAACACTTGCAGATTCTACAAACGTAATGTTTCAAAACTGTTCTATCCAAAGGAACGTTCAAGTCTGTGAGTTGAATGCAGTCATTGCAAAGAAGTTTCTCAGAATGCTTCTGTCTAGTTTTTAGGTGAAGAGATTTCATGTCCCAGCATAGGCCTCAAAGCGCTCCAAATATCCACTTGAAGATCCTATAAGAAGAGTGTCTCCAAACTGCTCCTTCCAAAGGAAGCTTCAAGTCTGTGAGTTGAATGCACTCATCACAAAGAAGTTTCTGAGAAGGCTTCCGTCTAGTTTTTATATGAAGATATTTCCTTTTCCAACATAGGCCTCAAAGCGCTCCAAATAAACACATGCAGATTCTACAAAAGGAGTGTTTCAAAACTGTTCTATCAAAGGGAACGTTCAAGTCTGTGAGTTGAATGCACTCATCACACAGAAGTTTCTCAGAATGCTTCTGTCTAGTTTTTAGGTGAAGAGATTTCATTTCCCAGCATAGGCCTCAAAGCGCTCCAAATATCCCCTTGCAGATTCTACGAAAAGAGTGTTTCAAAGCTGCTCTTTCAAAAGCAAGGTTCAAGTCCGTGTGTTGAATGCACTCATCAGAAAGAAGTTTCTGAGAATGCTTCTGTCTAGTTCTTACGTGTAGATACTTCCTTTTCCAGCTTAGGCCTCAAAGCGCTCCAAATAAACACTTGCAAATTCTACAAAAGGAGTGTTTCAAAAGAGTCCTCTCAAAAGGAACGTTCAAGTCTGTGAGTTGAATGCACTTATCATACAGAAGTTTCCTGGAATGCTTCTGTCTAGTTTTTATGTGAAGACATTTCCTTTTCCAGCATAGGCCTCAAAGCGCTCCAAATATCCACTTGCAGATTCTACCAAAAGAGTGTTTCAAAACTGTTCTATCAAAAGCAAGCTTCAACACTGTGAGTAGAATGCACTCATCACAAAGAAGTTTCTGAGAATGCTTCTGTCTAGTTTTTATGTGAAGATACTTCCTTTTCCAACATAGGCCTCAAAGCGCTCCAAATAAACACTTGCAGATTCTACAAAAGGAGTGTTTCAAAACTGCTCCTTCAAGAGGAACGTTCAAGTCTGTGAGTTGAATGCACTCATCACACAGAAGTTTCTGAGAATTCTTCTGTCTAGTTGTTATGTGAAGATATTTCCTTTTCCAGCATAGGCCTCAAAACGCTCCAAATAGCCTCTTGCAGATTCTACAAAAAGAGTGTTTCAAAAGTGTTCTATCATAAGGAAGGTTCAACTCCGTGAGTTGAATGAAGGCATCGTGAAGAACTTTCTGAGAATGCTTCTGTGTAGTTTTTAGGTGAAGATATTCCATATCCCAGCACAGGCCTCGAAGTGCTCCAAATAACCACTTGCAGATTTTAGCAAAAGAGTGTTTCAAAACTGCTCTTTCTATAGGTAGGTTCAAGTCTGTGAGTTGAATGCACTCAACACAAAGAAGTTTCTGAGAATGCTTCTGTTCAGTTTTTATGTGAAGATATTTCCTTTTCCAGCATAGGCCTCAAACGGCTCCAAATATCCACTTGCAGATTCTACAAAAAGAGTGTTTCCAAACTTCTCTATCGATTGGTAGGTTCAACTCTGTGAGTTGAATGAACTCATCACAAAGAATTTTCTGAGAATCCTTCTCTCTAGTTTTTATGTGAAGATATTTCCTTTTCCAACATAGGCCTCAAGGTGCTCCGAATAAACACTTGCAGATTCTACAAACGTAATGTTTCAAAACTGTTCTATCCAAAGGAACGTTCAAGTCTGTGAGTTGAATGCAGTCATTGCAAAGAAGTTTCTCAGAATGCTTCTGTCTAGTTTTTAGGTGAAGAGATTTCATGTCCCAGCATAGGCCTCAAAGCGCTCCAAATATCCACTTGAAGATCCTATAAGAAGAGTGTCTCCAAACTGCTCCTTCCAAAGGAAGCTTCAAGTCTGTGAGTTGAATGCACTCATCACAAAGAAGTTTCTGAGAAGGCTTCCGTCTAGTTTTTATATGAAGATATTTCCTTTTCCAACATAGGCCTCAAAGCGCTCCAAATAAACACATGCAGATTCTACAAAAGGAGTGTTTCAAAACTGTTCTATCAAAGGGAACGTTCAAGTCTGTGAGTTGAATGCACTCATCACACAGAAGTTTCTCAGAATGCTTCTGTCTAGTTTTTAGGTGAAGAGATTTCATTTCCCAGCATAGGCCTCAAAGCGCTCCAAATATCCCCTTGCAGATTCTACGAAAAGAGTGTTTCAAAGCTGCTCTTTCAAAAGCAAGGTTCAAGTCCGTGTGTTGAATGCACTCATCAGAAAGAAGTTTCTGAGAATGCTTCTGTCTAGTTCTTACGTGTAGATACTTCCTTTTCCAGCTTAGGCCTCAAAGCGCTCCAAATAAACACTTGCAAATTCTACAAAAGGAGTGTTTCAAAAGAGTCCTCTCAAAAGGAACGTTCAAGTCTGTGAGTTGAATGCACTTATAATACAGAAGTTTCCTGGAATGCTTCTGTCTAGTTTTTATGTGAAGACATTTCCTTTTCCAGCATAGGCCTCAAAGCGCTCCAAATATCCACTTGCAGATTCTACCAAAAGAGTGTTTCAAAACTGTTCTATCAAAAGCAAGCTTCAACACTGTGAGTAGAATGCACTCATCACAAAGAAGTTTCTGAGAATGCTTCTGTCTAGTTTTTATGTGAAGATACTTCCTTTTCCAACATAGGCCTCAAAGCGCTCCAAATAAACACTTGCAGATTCTACAAAAGGAGTGTTTCAAAACTGCTCCTTCGAGAGGAACGTTCAAGTCTGTGAGTTGAATGCACTCATCACACAGACGTTTCTGAGAATGCTTCTGTCTAGTTGTTATGTGAAGATATTTCCTTTTCCAGCATAGGCCTCAAAACGCTCCAAATAGCCTCTTGCAGATTCTACAAAAAGAGTGTTTCAAAAGTGTTCTATCATAAGGAAGGTTCAACTCTGTGAGTTGAATGAAGGCATCGTGAAGAACTTTCTGAGAATGCTTCTGTGTAGTTTTTAGGTGAAGATATTCAATATCCCAGCACAGGCCTCGAAGTGCTCCAAATAACCACTTGCAGATTTTAGCAAAAGAGTGTTTCAAAACTGCTCTTTCTATAGGTAAGTTCAAGTCTGTGAGTTGAATGCACTCAACACAAAGAAGTTTCTGAGAAAGCTTCTGTTCAGTTTTTATGTGAAGATATTTCCTTTTCCAGCATAGGCCTCAAACGGCTCCAAATATCCACTTGCAGATTCTACAAAAAGAGTGTTTCCAAACTTCTCTATCGATTGGTAGGTTCAACTCTGTGAGTTGAATGAACTCATCACAAAGAATTTTCTGAGAATCCTTCTCTCTAGTTTTTATGTGAAGATATTTCCTTTTCCAACATAGGCCTCAAGGTGCTCCGAATAAACACTTGCAGATTCTACAAACGTAATGTTTCAAAACTGTTCTATCCAAAGGAACGTTCAAGTCTGTGAGTTGAATGCACTCATTGCAAAGAAGGTTCTCAGAATGCTTCTGTCTAGTTTTTAGGTGAAGAGATTTCATGTCCCAGCATAGGCCTCAAAGCGCTCCAAATATCCACTTGAAGATCCTATAAGAAGAGTGTCTCCAAACTGCTCCTTCCAAAGGAAGCTTCAAGTCTGTGAGTTGAATGCACTCATCACAAAGAAGTTTCTGAGAAGGCTTCCGTCTAGTTTTTATATGAAGATATTTCCTTTTCCAACATAGGCCTCAAAGCGCTCCAAATAAACACATGCAGATTCTACAAAAGGAGTGTTTCAAAACTGTTCTATCAAAGGGAACGTTCAAGTCTGTGAGTTGAATGCACTCATCACACAGAAGTTTCTCAGAATGCTTCTGTCTAGTTTTTAGGTGAAGAGATTTCATTTCCCAGCATAGGCCTCAAAGCGCTCCAAATATCCCCTTGCAGATTCTACGAAAAGAGTGTTTCAAAGCTGCTCTTTCAAAAGCAAGGTTCAAGTCCGTGTGTTGAATGCACTCATCAGAAAGAAGTTTCTGAGAATGCTTCTGTCTAGTTCTTACGTGTAGATACTTCCTTTTCCAGCTTAGGCCTCAAAGCGCTCCAAATAAACACTTGCAAATTCTACAAAAGGAGTGTTTCAAAAGAGTCCTCTCAAAAGGAACGTTCAAGTCTGTGAGTTGAATGCACTTATAATACAGAAGTTTCCTGGAATGCTTCTGTCTAGTTTTTATGTGAAGACATTTCCTTTTCCAGCATAGGCCTCAAAGCGCTCCAAATATCCACTTGCAGATTCTACCAAAAGAGTGTTTCAAAACTGTTCTATCAAAAGCAAGCTTCAACACTGTGAGTAGAATGCACTCATCACAAAGAAGTTTCTGAGAATGCTTCTGTCTAGTTTTTATGTGAAGATACTTCCTTTTCCAACATAGGCCTCAAAGCGCTCCAAATAAACACTTGCAGATTCTACAAAAGGAGTGTTTCAAAACTGCTCCTTCGAGAGGAACGTTCAAGTCTGTGAGTTGAATGCACTCATCACACAGAAGTTTCTGAGAATGCTTCTGTCTAGTTGTTATGTGAAGATATTTCCTTTTCCAGCATAGGCCTCAAAACGCTCCAAATAGCCTCTTGCAGATTCTACAAAAAGAGTGTTTCAAAAGTGTTCTATCATAAGGAAGGTTCAACTCTGTGAGTTGAATGAAGGCATCGTGAAGAACTTTCTGAGAATGCTTCTGTGTAGTTTTTAGGTGAAGATATTCCATATCCCAGCACAGGCCTCGAAGTGCTCCAAATAACCACTTGCAGATTTTAGCAAAAGAGTGTTTCAAAACTGCTCTTTCTATAGGTAAGTTCAAGTCTGTGAGTTGAATGCACTCAACACAAAGAAGTTTCTGAGAAAGCTTCTGTTCAGTTTTTATGTGAAGATATTTCCTTTTCCAGCATAGGCCTCAAACGGCTCCAAATATCCACTTGCAGATTCTACAAAAAGAGTGTTTCCAAACTTCTCTATCGATTGGTAGGTTCAACTCTGTGAGTTGAATGAACTCATCACAAAGAATTTTCTGAGAATCCTTCTCTCTAGTTTTTATGTGAAGATATTTCCTTTTCCAACATAGGCCTCAAGGTGCTCCGAATAAACACTTGCAGATTCTACAAACGTAATGTTTCAAAACTGTTCTATCCAAAGGAACGTTCAAGTCTGTGAGTTGAATGCACTCATTGCAAAGAAGGTTCTCAGAATGCTTCTGTCTAGTTTTTAGGTGAAGAGATTTCATGTCCCAGCATAGGCCTCAAAGCGCTCCAAATATCCACTTGAAGATCCTATAAGAAGAGTGTCTCCAAACTGCTCCTTCCAAAGGAAGCTTCAAGTCTGTGAGTTGAATGCACTCATCACAAAGAAGTTTCTGAGAAGGCTTCCGTCTAGTTTTTATATGAAGATATTTCCTTTTCCAACATAGGCCTCAAAGCGCTCCAAATAAACACATGCAGATTCTACAAAAGGAGTGTTTCAAAACTGTTCTATCAAAGGGAACGTTCAAGTCTGTGAGTTGAATGCACTCATCACACAGAAGTTTCTCAGAATGCTTCTGTCTAGTTTTTAGGTGAAGAGATTTCATTTCCCAGCATAGGCCTCAAAGCGCTCCAAATATCCCCTTGCAGATTCTACGAAAAGAGTGTTTCAAAGCTGCTCTTTCAAAAGCAAGGTTCAAGTCCGTGTGTTGAATGCACTCATCAGAAAGAAGTTTCTGAGAATGCTTCTGTCTAGTTCTTACGTGTAGATACTTCCTTTTCCAGCTTAGGCCTCAAAGCGCTCCAAATAAACACTTGCAAATTCTACAAAAGGAGTGTTTCAAAAGAGTCCTCTCAAAAGGAACGTTCAAGTCTGTGAGTTGAATGCACTTATCATACAGAAGTTTCCTGGAATGCTTCTGTCTAGTTTTTATGTGAAGACATTTCCTTTTCCAGCATAGGCCTCAAAGCGCTCCAAATATCCACTTGCAGATTCTACCAAAAGAGTGTTTCAAAACTGTTCTATCAAAAGCAAGCTTCAACACTGTGAGTAGAATGCACTCATCACAAAGAAGTTTCTGAGAATGCTTCTGTCTAGTTTTTATGTGAAGATACTTCCTTTTCCAACATAGGCCTCAAAGCGCTCCAAATAAACACTTGCAGATTCTACAAAAGAAGTGTTTCAAAACTGCTCCTTCGAGAGGAACGTTCAAGTCTGTGAGTTGAATGCACTCATCACACAGAAGTTTCTGAGAATGCTTCTGTCTAGTTGTTATGTGAAGATATTTCCTTTTCCAGCATAGGCCTCAAAACGCTCCAAATAGCCTCTTGCAGATTCTACAAAAAGAGTGTTTCAAAAGTGTTCTATCATAAGGAAGGTTCAACTCCATGAGTTGAATGAAGGCATCGTGAAGAACTTTCTGAGAATGCTTCTGTGTAGTTTTTAGGTGAAGATATTCCATATCCCAGCACAGGCCTCGAAGTGCTCCAAATAACCACTTGCAGATTTTAGCAAAAGAGTGTTTCAAAACTGCTCTTTCTATAGGTAGGTTCAAGTCTGTGAGTTGAATGCACTCAACACAAAGAAGTTTCTGAGAATGCTTCTGTTCAGTTTTTATGTGAAGATATTTCCTTTTCCAGCATAGGCCTCAAACGGCTCCAAATATCCACTTGCAGATTCTACAAAAAGAGTGTTTCCAAACTTCTCTATCGATTGGTAGGTTCAACTCTGTGAGTTGAATGAACTCATCACAAAGAATTTTCTGAGAATCCTTCTCTCTAGTTTTTATGTGAAGATATTTCCTTTTCCAACATAGGCCTCAAGGTGCTCCGAATAAACACTTGCAGATTCTACAAACGTAATGTTTCAAAACTGTTCTATCCAAAGGAACGTTCAAGTCTGTGAGTTGAATGCAGTCATTGCAAAGAAGTTTCTCAGAATGCTTCTGTCTAGTTTTTAGGTGAAGAGATTTCATGTCCCAGCATAGGCCTCAAAGCGCTCCAAATATCCACTTGAAGATCCTATAAGAAGAGTGTCTCCAAACTGCTCCTTCCAAAGGAAGCTTCAAGTCTGTGAGTTGAATGCACTCATCACAAAGAAGTTTCTGAGAAGGCTTCCGTCTAGTTTTTATATGAAGATATTTCCTTTTCCAACATAGGCCTCAAAGCGCTCCAAATAAACACATGCAGATTCTACAAAAGGAGTGTTTCAAAACTGTTCTATCAAAGGGAACGTTCAAGTCTGTGAGTTGAATGCACTCATCACACAGAAGTTTCTCAGAATGCTTCTGTCTAGTTTTTAGGTGAAGAGATTTCATTTCCCAGCATAGGCCTCAAAGCGCTCCAAATATCCCCTTGCAGATTCTACGAAAAGAGTGTTTCAAAGCTGCTCTTTCAAAAGCAAGGTTCAAGTCCGTGTGTTGAATGCACTCATCAGAAAGAAGTTTCTGAGAATGCTTCTGTCTAGTTCTTACGTGTAGATACTTCCTTTTCCAGCTTAGGCCTCAAAGCGCTCCAAATAAACACTTGCAAATTCTACAAAAGGAGTGTTTCAAAAGAGTCCTCTCAAAAGGAACGTTCAAGTCTGTGAGTTGAATGCACTTATCATACAGAAGTTTCCTGGAATGCTTCTGTCTAGTTTTTATGTGAAGACATTTCCTTTTCCAGGATAGGCCTCAAAGCGCTCCAAATATCCACTTGCAGATTCTACCAAAAGAGTGTTTCAAAACTGTTCTATCAAAAGCAAGCTTCAACACTGTGAGTAGAATGCACTCATCACAAAGAAGTTTCTGAGAATGCTTCTGTCTAGTTTTTATGTGAAGATACTTCCTTTTCCAACATAGGCCTCAAAGCGCTCCAAATAAACACTTGCAGATTCTACAAAAGGAGTGTTTCAAAACTGCTCCTTCGAGAGGAACGTTCAAGTCTGTGAGTTGAATGCACTCATCACACAGAAGTTTCTGAGAATGCTTCTGTCTAGTTGTTATGTGAAGATATTTCCTTTTCCAGCATAGGCCTCAAAACGCTCCAAATAGCCTCTTGCAGATTCTACAAAAAGAGTGTTTCAAAAGTGTTCTATCATAAGGAAGGTTCAACTCTGTGAGTTGAATGAAGGCATCGTGAAGAACTTTCTGAGAATGCTTCTGTGTAGTTTTTAGGTGAAGATATTCCATATCCCAGCACAGGCCTCGAAGTGCTCCAAATAACCACTTGCAGATTTTAGCAAAAGAGTGTTTCAAAACTGCTCTTTCTATAGGTAAGTTCAAGTCTGTGAGTTGAATGCACTCAACACAAAGAAGTTTCTGAGAAAGCTTCTGTTCAGTTTTTATGTGAAGATATTTCCTTTTCCAGCATAGGCCTCAAACGGCTCCAAATATCCACTTGCAGATTCTACAAAAAGAGTGTTTCCAAACTTCTCTATCGATTGGTAGGTTCAACTCTGTGAGTTGAATGAACTCATCACAAAGAATTTTCTGAGAATCCTTCTCTCTAGTTTTTATGTGAAGATATTTCCTTTTCCAACATAGGCCTCAAGGTGCTCCGAATAAACACTTGCAGATTCTACAAACGTAATGTTTCAAAACTGTTCTATCCAAAGGAACGTTCAAGTCTGTGAGTTGAATGCACTCATTGCAAAGAAGGTTCTCAGAATGCTTCTGTCTAGTTTTTAGGTGAAGAGATTTCATGTCCCAGCATAGGCCTCAAAGCGCTCCAAATATCCACTTGAAGATCCTATAAGAAGAGTGTCTCCAAACTGCTCCTTCCAAAGGAAGCTTCAAGTCTGTGAGTTGAATGCACTCATCACAAAGAAGTTTCTGAGAAGGCTTCCGTCTAGTTTTTATATGAAGATATTTCCTTTTCCAACATAGGCCTCAAAGCGCTCCAAATAAACACATGCAGATTCTACAAAAGGAGTGTTTCAAAACTGTTCTATCAAAGGGAACGTTCAAGTCTGTGAGTTGAATGCACTCATCACACAGAAGTTTCTCAGAATGCTTCTGTCTAGTTTTTAGGTGAAGAGATTTCATTTCCCAGCATAGGCCTCAAAGCGCTCCAAATATCCCCTTGCAGATTCTACGAAAAGAGTGTTTCAAAGCTGCTCTTTCAAAAGCAAGGTTCAAGTCCGTGTGTTGAATGCACTCATCAGAAAGAAGTTTCTGAGAATGCTTCTGTCTAGTTCTTACGTGTAGATACTTCCTTTTCCAGCTTAGGCCTCAAAGCGCTCCAAATAAACACTTGCAAATTCTACAAAAGGAGTGTTTCAAAAGAGTCCTCTCAAAAGGAACGTTCAAGTCTGTGAGTTGAATGCACTTATCATACAGAAGTTTCCTGGAATGCTTCTGTCTAGTTTTTATGTGAAGACATTTCCTTTTCCAGCATAGGCCTCAAAGCGCTCCAAATATCCACTTGCAGATTCTACCAAAAGAGTGTTTCAAAACTGTTCTATCAAAAGCAAGCTTCAACACTGTGAGTAGAATGCACTCATCACAAAGAAGTTTCTGAGAATGCTTCTGTCTAGTTTTTATGTGAAGATACTTCCTTTTCCAACATAGGCCTCAAAGCGCTCCAAATAAACACTTGCAGATTCTACAAAAGAAGTGTTTCAAAACTGCTCCTTCGAGAGGAACGTTCAAGTCTGTGAGTTGAATGCACTCATCACACAGAAGTTTCTGAGAATGCTTCTGTCTAGTTGTTATGTGAAGATATTTCCTTTTCCAGCATAGGCCTCAAAACGCTCCAAATAGCCTCTTGCAGATTCTACAAAAAGAGTGTTTCAAAAGTGTTCTATCATAAGGAAGGTTCAACTCCATGAGTTGAATGAAGGCATCGTGAAGAACTTTCTGAGAATGCTTCTGTGTAGTTTTTAGGTGAAGATATTCCATATCCCAGCACAGGCCTCGAAGTGCTCCAAATAACCACTTGCAGATTTTAGCAAAAGAGTGTTTCAAAACTGCTCTTTCTATAGGTAGGTTCAAGTCTGTGAGTTGAATGCACTCAACACAAAGAAGTTTCTGAGAATGCTTCTGTTCAGTTTTTATGTGAAGATATTTCCTTTTCCAGCATAGGCCTCAAACGGCTCCAAATATCCACTTGCAGATTCTACAAAAAGAGTGTTTCCAAACTTCTCTATCGATTGGTAGGTTCAACTCTGTGAGTTGAATGAACTCATCACAAAGAATTTTCTGAGAATCCTTCTCTCTAGTTTTTATGTGAAGATATTTCCTTTTCCAACATAGGCCTCAAGGTGCTCCGAATAAACACTTGCAGATTCTACAAACGTAATGTTTCAAAACTGTTCTATCCAAAGGAACGTTCAAGTCTGTGAGTTGAATGCAGTCATTGCAAAGAAGTTTCTCAGAATGCTTCTGTCTAGTTTTTAGGTGAAGAGATTTCATGTCCCAGCATAGGCCTCAAAGCGCTCCAAATATCCACTTGAAGATCCTATAAGAAGAGTGTCTCCAAACTGCTCCTTCCAAAGGAAGCTTCAAGTCTGTGAGTTGAATGCACTCATCACAAAGAAGTTTCTGAGAAGGCTTCCGTCTAGTTTTTATATGAAGATATTTCCTTTTCCAACATAGGCCTCAAAGCGCTCCAAATAAACACATGCAGATTCTACAAAAGGAGTGTTTCAAAACTGTTCTATCAAAGGGAACGTTCAAGTCTGTGAGTTGAATGCACTCATCACACAGAAGTTTCTCAGAATGCTTCTGTCTAGTTTTTAGGTGAAGAGATTTCATTTCCCAGCATAGGCCTCAAAGCGCTCCAAATATCCCCTTGCAGATTCTACGAAAAGAGTGTTTCAAAGCTGCTCTTTCAAAAGCAAGGTTCAAGTCCGTGTGTTGAATGCACTCATCAGAAAGAAGTTTCTGAGAATGCTTCTGTCTAGTTCTTACGTGTAGATACTTCCTTTTCCAGCTTAGGCCTCAAAGCGCTCCAAATAAACACTTGCAAATTCTACAAAAGGAGTGTTTCAAAAGAGTCCTCTCAAAAGGAACGTTCAAGTCTGTGAGTTGAATGCACTTATCATACAGAAGTTTCCTGGAATGCTTCTGTCTAGTTTTTATGTGAAGACATTTCCTTTTCCAGCATAGGCCTCAAAGCGCTCCAAATATCCACTTGCAGATTCTACCAAAAGAGTGTTTCAAAACTGTTCTATCAAAAGCAAGCTTCAACACTGTGAGTAGAATGCACTCATCACAAAGAAGTTTCTGAGAATGCTTCTGTCTAGTTTTTATGTGAAGATACTTCCTTTTCCAACATAGGCCTCAAAGCGCTCCAAATAAACACTTGCAGATTCTACAAAAGGAGTGTTTCAAAACTGCTCCTTCGAGAGGAACGTTCAAGTCTGTGAGTTGAATGCACTCATCACACAGAGGTTTCTGAGAATGCTTCTGTCTAGTTGTTATGTGAAGATATTTCCTTTTCCAGCATAGGCCTCAAAACGCTCCAAATAGCCTCTTGCAGATTCTACAAAAAGAGTGTTTCAAAAGTGTTCTATCATAAGGAAGGTTCAACTCCATGAGTTGAATGAAGGCATCGTGAAGAACTTTCTGAGAGTGCTTCTGTGTAGTTTTTAGGTGAAGATATTCCATATCCCAGCACAGGCCTCGAAGTGCTCCAAATAACCACTTGCAGATTTTAGCAAAAGAGTGTTTCAAAACTGCTCTTTCTATAGATAAGTTCAAGTCTGTGAGTTGAATGCACTCAACACAAAGAAGTTTCTGAGAATGCTTCTGTTCAGTTTTTATGTGAAGATATTTCCTTTTCCAGCATAGGCCTCAAACGGCTCCAAATATCCACTTGCAGATTCTACAAAAAGAGTGTTTCCAAACTTCTCTATCGATTGGTAGGTTCAACTCTGTGAGTTGAATGAACTCATCACAAAGAATTTTCTGAGAATCCTTCTCTCTAGTTTTTATGTGAAGATATTTCCTTTTCCAACATAGGCCTCAAGGTGCTCCGAATAAACACTTGCAGATTCTACAAACGTAATGTTTCAAAACTGTTCTATCCAAAGGAACGTTCAAGTCTGTGAGTTGAATGCACTCATTGCAAAGAAGGTTCTCAGAATGCTTCTGTCTAGTTTTTAGGTGAAGAGATTTCATGTCCCAGCATAGGCCTCAAAGCGCTCCAAATATCCACTTGAAGATCCTATAAGAAGAGTGTCTCCAAACTGCTCCTTCCAAAGGAAGCTTCAAGTCTGTGAGTTGAATGCACTCATCACAAAGAAGTTTCTGAGAAGGCTTCCGTCTAGTTTTTATATGAAGATATTTCCTTTTCCAACATAGGCCTCAAAGCGCTCCAAATAAACACATGCAGATTCTACAAAAGGAGTGTTTCAAAACTGTTCTATCAAAGGGAACGTTCAAGTCTGTGAGTTGAATGCACTCATCACACAGAAGTTTCTCAGAATGCTTCTGTCTAGTTTTTAGGTGAAGAGATTTCATTTCCCAGCATAGGCCTCAAAGCGCTCCAAATATCCCCTTGCAGATTCTACGAAAAGAGTGTTTCAAAGCTGCTCTTTCAAAAGCAAGGTTCAAGTCTGTGTGTTGAATGCACTCATCAGAAAGAAGTTTCTGAGAATGCTTCTGTCTAGTTCTTACGTGTAGATACTTCCTTTTCCAGCTTAGGCCTCAAAGCGCTCCAAATAAACCCTTGCAAATTCTACAAAAGGAGTGTTTCAAAAGAGTCCTCTCAAAAGGAACGTTCAAGTCTGTGAGTTGAATGCACTTATCATACAGAAGTTTCCTGGAATGCTTCTGTCTAGTTTTTATGTGAAGACATTTCCTTTTCCAGCATAGGCCTCAAAGCGCTCCAAATATCCACTTGCAGATTCTACCAAAAGAGTGTTTCAAAACTGCTCTATCAAAAGCAAGCTTCAACACTGTGAGTAGAATGCACTCATCACAAAGAAGTTTCTGAGAATGCTTCTGTCTAGTTTTTATATGAAGATATTTCCTTTTCCAACATAGGCCTCAAAGCGCTCCAAATAAACACTTGCAGATTCTACAAAAGGAGTGTTTCAAAACTGCTCTTTCGAGAGGAACGTTCAAGTCTGTGAGTTGAATTCACTCATCGCACAGAAGTTTCTGAGAATGCTTCCGTCTAGTTGTTATATGAAGATATTTCCTTTTCCAGCATAGGCCTCAAAACGCTCCAAATAGCCTCTTGCAGATTCTACAAAAAGAGTGTTTCAAAAGTGTTCTATCATAAGGAAGGTTCAACTCCGTGAGTTGAATGAAGGCATCGTGAAGAACTTTCTGAGAATGCTTCTCTGTAGTTTTTAGGTGAAGATATTCCATATCCCAGCGCAGGCCTCGAAGGGCTCCAAATAACCACTTGCAGATTTTAGCAAAAGAGTGTTTCAAAACTGCTCTTTCTATAGGTAAGTTCAAGTCTGTGAGTTTAATGCACTCAACACAAAGAAGTTTCTGAGAATGCTTCTGTTCAGTTTTTATGTGAAGATATTTCCTTTTCCATCATAGGCCTCAAACGGTTCCAAATATCCACTTTCAGATTCTACAAAAAGAGTGTTTCCAAACTTCTCTATCGATTGGTAGGTTCAACTCTGTGAGTTGAATGAACTCATCACAAAGAAGATTCTGAGAATCCTTCTCTCTAGTTTTTATGTGAAGATATTTCCTTTTCCAACATAGGCCTCAAGGTGCTCCGAATAAACACTTGCAGATTCTACAAACGTAATGTTTCCAAACTGTTCTATCCAAAGGAACGTTCAAGTCTGTGAGTTGAATGCACTCATTGCAAAGAAGTTTCTCAGAATGCTTCTGTCTAGTTTTTAGGTGAAGAGGTTTCATGTCCCAGCATAGGCCTCAAAGCGCTCCAAATATCCACTTGAAGATACTATAAGAAGAGTGTGTCCAAACTGCTCCTTCCAAAGGAAGCTTCAAGTCTGTGAGTTGAATGCACTCATCACAAAGAAGTTTCTGAGAAGGCTTCCGTCTTGTTTTTATATGAAGATATTTCCTTTTCCAACATAGGCCTCAAAGCGCTCCAAATAAACACATGCAGATTCTACAAAAGGAGTGTTTCAAAACTGTTCTATCAAAGGGAACGTTCAAGTCTGTGAGTTGAATGCACTCATCACACAGAAGTTTCTCAGAATGCTTCTGTCTAGTTTTTAGGTGAAGAGATTTCATTTCCCAGCTTAGGCCTCAAAGCGCTCCAAATATCCCCTTGCAAATTCTACGAAAAGAGTGTTTCAAAGCTGCTCTTTCAAAAGCAAGGTTCAAGTCTGTGTGTTGAATGCACTCATCAGAAAGAAGTTTCTGAGAATGCTTCTGTCTAGTTCTTACGTGTAGATACTTCCTTTTCCAGCTTAGGCCTCAAAGCGCTCCAAATAAACACTTGCAAATTCTACAAAAGGAGTGTTTCAAAAGAGTCCTCTCAAAAGGAACGTTCAAGTCTGTGAGTTGAATGCACTTATCATACAGAAGTTTCCTGGAATGCTTCTGTCTAGTTTTTATGTGAAGACATTTCCTTTTCCAGCATAGGCCTCAAAGCGCTCCAAATATCCACTTGCAGATTCTACCAAAAGAGTGTTTCAAAACTGTTCTATCAAAAGCAAGCTTCAACACTGTGAGTAGAATGCACTCATCACAAAGAAGTTTCTGAGAATGCTTCTGTCTAGTTTTTATGTTAAGATATTTCCTTTTCCAACATAGGCCTCAAAGCGCTCCAAATAAACACTTGCAGATTCTACAAAAGGGGTGTTTTAAAACTGGTCCTTCGAGAGGAACGTTCAAGTCTGTGAGTTGAATGCACTCATCACACAGAAGTTTCTGAGAATGCTTCCGTCTAGTTGTTATGTGAAGATATTTCCTTTTCCAGCATAGGCCTCAAAACGCTCCAAATAGCCTCTTGCAGATTCTACAAAAAGAGTGTTTCAAAAGTGTTCTATCATAAGGAAGGTTCAACTCCGTGAGTTGAATGAAGGCATCGTGAAGAACTTTCTGAGAATGCTTCTCTGTAGTTTTTAGGTGAAGATATTCCATATCCCAACACAGGCCTCGAAGTGCTCCAAATAACCACTTGCAGATTTTAGCAAAAGAGTGTTTCAAAACTGCTCTTTGTATAGGTAAGTTCAAGTCTGTGAGTTGAATGCACTCAACACAAAGAAGTTTCTGAGAATGCTTCTGTTCAGTTTTTATGTGAAGATATTTCCTTTTCCAGCATAGGCCTCAAACGGCTCCAAATATCCACTTGCAGATTCTACAAAAAGAGTGTTTCCAAACTTCTCTATCGATTGGTAGGTTCAACTCTGTGAGTTGAATGAACTCATCACAAAGAAGTTTCTGAGAATCCTTCTCTCTAGTTTTTATGTGAAGATATTTCCTTTTCCAACATAGGCCTCAAGGTGCTCCGAATAAACACTTGCAGATTCTACAAACGTAATGTTTCGAAACTGTTCTATGCAAAGAAACGTTCAAGTCTGTGAGTTGAATGCACTCATTGCAAAGAAGTTTCTCAGAATGCTTCTGTCTAGTTTTTAGGTGAAGAGATTTCATGTCCCAGCATAGGCCTCAAAGCGCTCCAAATATCCACTTGAAGATCCTAAAAGAAGAGTGTCTCCAAACTGCTCTTTCCAAAGGAAGCTTCAAGTCTGTGAGTTGAATGCACTCATCACAAAGAAGTTTCTGAGAAGGCTTCCGTCTAGTTTTTATATGAAGATATTTCCGTTTCCAACATAGGCCTCAAAGCGCTCCAAATAAACACATGCAGATTCTACAAAAGGAGTGTTTCAAAACTGTTCTATCAAAGGGAACGTTCAAGTCTGTGAGTTGAATGCACTCATCACACAGAAGTTTCTCAGAATGCTTCTGTCTAGTTTTTAGGTGAAGAGATTTCATTTCCCAGCATAGGCCTCAAAGCGCTCCAAATATCCCCTTGCAGATTCTACGAAAAGAGTGTTTCAAAGCTGCTCTTTCAAAAGCAAGGTTCAAGTCTGTGTGTTGAATGCACTCATCAGAAAGAAGTTTCTGAGAATGCTTCTGTTTAGTTCTTACGTGTAGATACTTCCTTTTCCAGCTTAGGCCTCAAAGCGCTCCAAATAAACACTTGCAAATTCTACAAAAGGACTGTTTCAAAAGAGTCCTCTCAAAAGGAACGTTCAAGTCTGTGAGTTGAATGCACTTATCATACAGAAGTTTCCTGGAATGCTTCTGTCTAGTTTTTATGTGAAGACATTTCCTTTTCCAGCATAGGCCTCAAAGCGCTCCAAATATCCACTTGCAGATTCTACCAAAAGAGTGTTTCAAAACTGCTCTATCAAAAGCAAGCTTCAACACTGTGAGTAGAATGCACTCATCACAAAGAAGTTTCTGAGAATGCTTCTGTCTAGTTTTTATGTGAAGATATTTCCTTTTCCAACATAGACCTCAAAGCGCTCCAAATAAACACTTGCAGATTCTACAAAAGGAGTGTTTCAAAACTGCTCTTTCGAGAGGAACGTTCAAGTCTGTGAGTTGAATGCACTCATCACACAGACGTTTCTGAGAATGCTTCCGTCTAGTTGTTATGTGAAGATATTTCCTTTTCCAGCATAGGCCTCAAAACGCTCCAAATAGCCTCTTGCAGATTCTACAAAAAGAGTGTTTCAAAAGTGTTCTATCATAACGAAGGTTCAACTCCGTGAGTTGAATGAAGGCATCGTGAAGAACTTTCTGAGAATGCTTCTCTGTAGTTTTTAGGTGAAAATATTCCATATCCCAGCACAGGCCTCGAAGTGCTCCAAATAACCACTTGCAGATTTTAGCAAAAGACTGTTTCAAAACTGCTCTTTCTATAGGTAAGTTCAAGTCTGTGAGTTGAATGCACTCAACACAAAGAAGTTTCTGAGAATGCTTCTGTTCAGTTTTTATGTGAAGATATTTCCTTTTCCAGCATAGGCCTCAAACGGCTCCAAATATCCACTTGCAGATTCTACAAAAGGAGTGTTTCCAAACTTCTCTATCGATTGGTAGGTTCAACTCTGTGAGTTGAATGAACTCATCACAAAGAAGTTTCTGAGAATCCTTCTCTCTAGTTTTTATGTGAAGATATTTCCTTTTGCAACATAGGACTCAAGGTGCTCCGAATAAACACTTGCAGATTCTACAAACGTAATGTTTCAAAACTGTTCTATCCAAAGGAACGTTCAAGTCTGTGAGTTGAATGCACTCATTGCAAAGAAGGTTCTCAGAATGCTTCTGTCTAGTTTTTAGGTGAAGAGATTTCATGTCCCAGCACAGGCCTCAAAGCGCTCCAAATATCCACTTGAAGATCCTATAAGAAGATTGTCTCCAAACTGCTCCTTCCAAAGGAAGCTTCAAGTCTGTGAGTTGAATGCACTCATCACAAAGAAGTTTCTGAGAAGGCTTCCGTCTAGTTTTTATATGAAGATATTTCCTTTTCCAACATAGGCCTCAAAGCGCTCCAAATAAACACATGCAGATTCTACAAAAGGAGTGTTTCAAAACTGTTCTATCAAAGGGAACGTTCAAGTCTGTGAGTTGAATGCACTCATCACACAGAAGTTTCTCAGAATGCTTCTGTCTAGTTTTTAGGTGAAGAGATTTCATTTCCCAGCATAGGCCTCAAAGCGCTGCAAATATCCACTTGAAGATTCTATAAGAAGAGTGTCTCCAAACTGCTGTTTACAAAGGAAGCTTCAAGTCTGTGAGTTGAATGCACTCATCACAAAGAAGTTTCTGAGAAGACTTCCGTCTAGTTTTTATATGAAGATATTTCCTTTTCCAACAGAGGCCTCAAAGCGCTCCAAATAAACACATGCAGATTCTACAAAAGGAGTGTTTCAAAACTGTTCTATCAAAGGGAACGTTCAAGTCTGTGAGTTGAATGCACTCATCACACAGAAGTTTCTCAGAATGCTTCTGTCTAGTTTTTAGGTGAGGAGATTTCATTTCCCAGCACAGGCCTCAAAGCGCTCCAAATATCCCCTTGCAGATTGTACGAAAAGAGTGTTTCAAAGCTGCTCTTTCAAAAGCAAAGTTCAAGTCTGTGTGTTGAATGCACTCATCAGAAAGAAGTTTCTGAGAATGCTTCTGTCTAGTTCTTACGTGAAGATATTTCCTTTTCCAGCTGAGGCCCCAAAGTGCTCCAAATAAACACTTGCAAATTCTACAAAAGGTGTGTTTCAAAAGAGTCCTATCAAAAGGAACGTTCAAGTCTGTGAGTTGAATGCACTTATCATACAGAAGTTTCCTGGAATGCTTCTGTCTAGTTTTTATGTGAAGACACTTCCTTTTCCAGCATAGGCCTCAAAGCGCTCCAAATATCCACTTGCAGATTCTACCAAAAGAGTGTTTCAAAACTGCTCTATCAAAAGCAAACTTCAACACTTTGAGTAGAATGAACTCATCACGAAGATGTTTCTGAGAATCCTTCTCTCTAGTTTTCATGTGAAGATATTTCCTTTTCCAACATGGGCCTCAAGGTGCTCCGAATAAACTCTTGCAGATTCTACAAACGTAATGTTTCAAATCTGTTCTATCCAAAGGAACGTTCAAGTCTGTGAGTTGAATGCACTCATTGCAAAGAAGTTTCTCAGAATGCTTCTGTCTAGTTTTTAGGTGAAGAGATTTCATGTCCCAGCATAGGCCTCAAAGTGCTCCAAATATCCACTTGAAGATTCTATAAGAAGAGTGTCTCCAAACTGCTCTTTCCAAAGGAAGCTTCAAGTCTGTGAGTTGAATGCACTCATCACCAAGAAGTTTCTGAGAAGGCTTCCGTCTAGTTTTTATATGAAGATATTTCCTTTTCCAACAGAGGCCTCAAAGCGCTCCAAATAAACACATGCAGATTGTACAAAAGGAGTGTTTCAAAACTGTTCTATCAAAGGGAACGTTCAAGTCTGTGAGTTGAATGCACTCATCACACAGAAGTTTCTCAGAATGCTTCTGCTTAGATTTAGGTGAAGAGATTTCATTTCCCAGGATAGGCCTCAAAGCGCTCCAAATATCCCCTTGCAGATTGTACGAAAAGAGTGTTTCAAAGCTGCTCTTTCATAAGCAAGGTTCAAGTCTGTGTGTTGAATGCACTCATCAGAAAGAAGTTTCTGAGAATGCTTCTGTCTAGTTCTTACGTGAAGATATTTCCTTTTCCAGCTTAGGCCCCAAAGCCCTCCAAATAAACACTTGCAAATTCTACAAAAGGAGTGTTTCAAAAGAGTCCTATCAAAAGGAACGTTCAAGTCTGTGAGTGGAATGCACTTATCATACAGAAGTTTCCTGGAATGCTTCTGTCTAGTTTTTATGTGAAGACACTTCCTTTTCCAGCATAGGCCTCAAAGCGCTCCAAATATCCACTTGCAGATTCTACCGAAAGAGTGTTTCAAAACTGCTCTATCAAAAGCAAACTTCAACACTGTGAGTAGAATGCACTCATCACAAAGAAGTTTCTGAGAATGCTTCTGTCTGGTTCTTATGTGAAGATATTTCCTTTTCCAACATAGGCCTCAAAGCGCTCCAAATAAACACTTGCAGATTCTACAAAAGGAGTGTTTCAAAACTGCTCTTTAGAGAGGAACGGTCAAGTCTGTGAGTTGAATGCACTCATCACACAGAAGTTTCTGAGAATGCTTCCGTCTAGTTGTTATGTCAAGATATTTCCTTTTCCAGCATAGGCCTCAAAACGCTCCAAATATCCCCTTGCAGATTCTACAAAAAGTGTGTTTCAAAAGTGTTCCATCATAAGGAAGTTTCAACTCCATGAGTTGAATGAAGGCATCATGAAGAACTTTCTGAGAATGCTTCTCTGTAGTTTTTAGGTGAAGATATTCCATATCCCAGCACAGGCCTCGAAGTGCTCCAAATAACCACTTGCAGATTTTAGCAAAATAGTGTTTCAAAACTGCTCTTTCTATAGGTAAGTTCAAGTCTGTGAGTTGAATGCACTCAACACAAAGAAGTTTCTGAGAATGCTTCTGTTCAGTTTTTATGTGAAGATATTTCCTTTTCCAGCATAGGCCTCAAACGGCTCCAAATATCCACTTGCAGATTCTACAAAAAGAGTGTTTCCAAACTTCTCTATCAATTGGTAGGTTCAACTCTGTGAGTTGAATGAACTCATCACGAAGAAGTTTCTGAGAATCCTTCTCTCTAGTTTTCATGTGAAGATATTTCCTTTTCCAACATAGGCCTCAAGGTGCTCCGAATAAACACTAGCAGATTCTACAAACGTGATGTTTCAAAACTGTTCTATCCAAAGGAACGTTCAAGTCTGTGAGTTGAATGCACTCATTGCAAAGAAGTTTCTCAGAATGCTTCTGTCTAGTTTTTAGGTGAAGAGATTTCATGTCCCAGCACAGGCCTCAAAGCGCTGCAAATATCCACTTGAAGATTCTATAAGAAGAGTGTCTCCAAACTGCTGTTTACAAAGGAAGCTTCAAGTCTGTGGGTTGAATGCACTCATCACAAAGAAGTTTCTGAGAAGGCTTCCGTCTAGTTTTTATATGAAGATATTTCCTTTTCCAACAGAGGCCTCAAAGCGCTCCAAATAAACACATGCAGATTCTACAAAAGGAGTGTTTCAAAACTGTTCTATCAAAGGGAACGTTCAAGTCTGTGAGTTGAATGCACTCATCACACAGAAGTTTCTCAGAATGCTTCTGTCTAGTTTTTAGGTGAGGAGATTTCATTTCCCAGCACAGGCCTCAAAGCGCTCCAAATATCCCCTTGCAGATTGTACGAAAAGAGTGTTTCAAAGCTGCTCTTTCAAAAGCAAAGTTCAAGTCTGTGTGTTGAATGCACTCATCAGAAAGAAGTTTCTGAGAATGCTTCTGTCTAGTTCTTACGTGAAGATATTTCCTTTTCCAGCTTAGGCCCCAAAGTGCTCCAAATAAACACTTGCAAATTCTACAAAAGGTGTGTTTCAAAAGAGTCCTATCAAAAGGAACGTTCAAGTCTGTGAGTTGAATGCACTTATCATACAGAAGTTTCCTGGAATGCTTCTGTCTAGTTTTTATGTGAAGACACTTCCTTTTCCAGCATAGGCCTCAAAGCGCTCCAAATATCCACTTGCAGATTCTACCAAAAGAGTGTTTCAAAACTGCTCTATCAAAAGCAAACTTCAACACTTTGAGTAGAATGAACTCATCACGAAGATGTTTCTGAGAATCCTTCTCTCTAGTTTTCATGTGAAGATATTTCCTTTTCCAACATGGGCCTCAAGGTGCTCCGAATAAACTCTTGCAGATTCTACAAACGTAATGTTTCAAATCTGTTCTATCCAAAGGAACGTTCAAGTCTGTCAGTTGAATGCACTCATTGCAAAGAAGTTTCTCAGAATGCTTCTGTCTAGTTTTTAGGTGAAGAGATTTCATGTCCCAGCATAGGCCTCAAAGTGCTCCAAATATCCACTTGAAGATTCTATAAGAAGAGTGTCTCCAAACTGCTCTTTCCAAAGGAAGCTTCAAGTCTGTGAGTTGAATGCACTCATCACAAAGAAGTTTCTGAGAAGGCTTCCGTCTAGTTTTTATATGAAGATATTTCCTTTTCCAACAGAGGCCTCAAAGCGCTCCAAATAAACACATGCAGATTGTACAAAAGGAGTGTTTCAAAACTGTTCTATCAAAGGGAACGTTCAAGTCTGTGAGTTGAATGCACTCATCACACAGAAGTTTCTCAGAATGCTTCTGCTTAGATTTAGGTGAAGAGATTTCATTTCCCAGGATAGGCCTCAAAGCGCTCCAAATATCCCCTTGCAGATTGTACGAAAAGAGTGTTTCAAAGCTGCTCTTTCATAAGCAAGGTTCAAGTCTGTGTGTTGAATGCACTCATCAGAAAGAAGTTTCTGAGAATGCTTCTGTCTAGTTCTTACGTGAAGATATTTCCTTTTCCAGCTTAGGCCCCAAAGCCCTCCAAATAAACACTTGCAAATTCTACAAAAGGAGTGTTTCAAAAGAGTCCTATCAAAAGGAACGTTCAAGTCTGTGAGTGGAATGCACTTATCATACAGAAGTTTCCTGGAATGCTTCTGTCTAGTTTTTATGTGAAGACACTTCCTTTTCCAGCATAGGCCTCAAAGCACTCCAAATATCAACTTGCAGATTCTACCGAAAGAGTGTTTCAAAACTGCTCTATCAAAAGCAAACTTCAACACTGTGAGTAGAATGCACTCATCACAAAGAAGTTTCTGAGAATGCTTCTGTCTGGTTCTTATGTGAAGATATTTCCTTTTCCAACATAGGCCTCAAAGCGCTCCAAATAAACACTTGCAGATTCTACAAAAGGAGTGTTTCAAAACTGCTCTTTAGAGAGGAACGGTCAAGTCTGTGAGTTGAATGCACTCATCACAGAGAAGTTCCTGAGAATGCTTCCATCTAGTTGTTATGTGAAGATATTTCCTTTTCCAGCATAGGCCTCAAAACGCTCCAAATATCCCCTTGCAGATTCTACAAAAAGAGTGTTTCGAAAGTGTTCTATCATGAGGAAGGTTCAACTCCGTGAGTTGAATGAAGGCATCGTGAAGAACTTTCTGAGAATGCTTCTCTGTAGTTTTTAGGTGAAGATATTCCATATCCCAGCACAGGCCTCGAAGTGCTCCAAATAACCACTTGCAGATTTTAGCAAAAGAGTGTTTCAAAACTGCTCTTTCTATAGGTAAGTTCAAGTCTGTGAGTTGAATGCACTCAACACAAAGAAGTTTCTGAGAATGCTTCTGTTCAGTTTTTATGTGAAGATATTTCCTTTTCCAGCATAGGCCTCAAACGGCTCCAAATATCCACTTGCAGATTCTACAAAAAGAGTGTTTCCAAACTTCTCTATCAATTGGTAGGTTCAACTCTGTGAGTTGAATGAACTCATCACGAAGAAGTTTCTGAGAATCCTTCTCTCTAGTTTTCATGTGAAGATATTTCCTTTTCCAACATAGGCCTCAAGGTGCTCCGAATAAACACTTGCAGATTCTACAAACGTAATGTTTCAAAACTGTTCTATCCAAAGGAACGTTCAAGTCTGTGAGTTGAATGCACTCATCACACAGAAGTTTCTCAGAATGCTTCTGTCTAGTTTTTAGGTGAAGAGATTTCATTTCCCAGCATAGGCCTCAAAGCGCTCCAAATATCCCCTTGCAGATTCTACGAAAAGAGTGTTTCAAAGCTGCTCTTTCAAAAGCAAGGTTCAAGTCCGTGTGTTGAATGCACTCATCAGAAAGAAGTTTCTGAGAATGCTTCTGTCTAGTTCTTACGTGTAGATACTTCCTTTTCCAGCTTAGGCCTCAAAGCGCTCCAAATAAACACTTGCAAATTCTACAAAAGGAGTGTTTTAAAAGAGTCCTCTCAAAAGGAACGTTCAAGTCTGTGAGTTGAATGCACTTATCATACAGAAGTTTCCTGGAATGCTTCTGTCTAGTTTTTATGTGAAGACATTTCCTTTTCCAGCATAGGCCTCAAAGCGCTCCAAATATCCACTTGCAGATTCTACCAAAAGAGTGTTTCAAAACTGTTCTATCAAAAGCAAGCTTCAACACTGTGAGTAGAATGCACTCATCACAAAGAAGTTTCTGAGAATGCTTCTGTCTAGTTTTTATGTGAAGATACTTCCTTTTCCAACATAGGCCTCAAAGCGCTAAAAATAAACACTTGCAGATTCTACAAAAGGAGTGTTTCAAAACTGCTCCTTCGAGAGGAACGTTCAAGTCTGTGAGTTGAATGCACTCATCACACAGAAGTTTCTGAGAATTCTTCTGTCTAGTTGTTATGTGAAGATATTTCCTTTTCCAGCATAGGCCTCAAAACGCTCCAAATAGCCTCTTGCAGATTCTACAAAAAGAGTGTTTCAAAAGTGTTCTATCATAAGGAAGGTTCAACTCCATGAGTTGAATGAAGGCATCGTGAAGAACTTTCTGAGAATGCTTCTGTGTAGTTTTTAGGTGAAGATATTCCATATCCCAGCACAGGCCTCGAAGTGCTCCAAATAACCACTTGCAGATTTTAGCAAAAGAGTGTTTCAAAACTGCTCTTTCTATAGGTAGGTTCAAGTCTGTGAGTTGAATGCACTCAACACAAAGAAGTTTCTGAGAATGCTTCTGTTCAGTTTTTATGTGAAGATATTTCCTTTTCCAGCATAGGCCTCAAACGGCTCCAAATATCCACTTGCAGATTCTACAAAAAGAGTGTTTCCAAACTTCTCTATCGATTGGTAGGTTCAACTCTGTGAGTTGAATGAACTCATCACAAAGAATTTTCTGAGAATCCTTCTCTCTAGTTTTTATGTGAAGATATTTCCTTTTCCAACATAGGCCTCAAGGTGCTCCGAATAAACACTTGCAGATTCTACAAACGTAATGTTTCAAAACTGTTCTATCCAAAGGAACGTTCAAGTCTGTGAGTTGAATGCAGTCATTGCAAAGAAGTTTCTCAGAATGCTTCTGTCTAGTTTTTAGGTGAAGAGATTTCATGTCCCAGCATAGGCCTCAAAGCGCTCCAAATATCCACTTGAAGATCCTATAAGAAGAGTGTCTCCAAACTGCTCCTTCCAAAGGAAGCTTCAAGTCTGTGAGTTGAATGCACTCATCACAAAGAAGTTTCTGAGAAGGCTTCCGTCTAGTTTTTATATGAAGATATTTCCTTTTCCAACATAGGCCTCAAAGCGCTCCAAATAAACACATGCAGATTCTACAAAAGGAGTGTTTCAAAACTGTTCTATCAAAGGGAACGTTCAAGTCTGTGAGTTGAATGCACTCATCACACAGAAGTTTCTCAGAATGCTTCTGTCTAGTTTTTAGGTGAAGAGATTTCATTTCCCAGCATAGGCCTCAAAGCGCTCCAAATATCCCCTTGCAGATTCTACGAAAAGAGTGTTTCAAAGCTGCTCTTTCAAAAGCAAGGTTCAAGTCCGTGTGTTGAATGCACTCATCAGAAAGAAGTTTCTGAGAATGCTTCTGTCTAGTTCTTACGTGTAGATACTTCCTTTTCCAGCTTAGGCCTCAAAGCGCTCCAAATAAACACTTGCAAATTCTACAAAAGGAGTGTTTCAAAAGAGTCCTCTCAAAAGGAACGTTCAAGTCTGTGAGTTGAATGCACTTATCATACAGAAGTTTCCTGGAATGCTTCTGTCTAGTTTTTATGTGAAGACATTTCCTTTTCCAGCATAGGCCTCAAAGCGCTCCAAATATCCACTTGCAGATTCTACCAAAAGAGTGTTTCAAAACTGTTCTATCAAAAGCAAGCTTCAACACTGTGAGTAGAATGCACTCATCACAAAGAAGTTTCTGAGAATGCTTCTGTCTAGTTTTTATGTGAAGATACTTCCTTTTCCAACATAGGCCTCAAAGCGCTCCAAATAAACACTTGCACATTCTACAAAAGGAGTGTTTCAAAACTGCTCCTTCGAGAGGAACGTTCAAGTCTGTGAGTTGAATGCACTCATCACACAGAGGTTTCTGAGAATGCTTCTGTCTAGTTGTTATGTGAAGATATTTCCTTTTCCAGCATAGGCCTCAAAACGCTCCAAATAGCCTCTTGCAGATTCTACAAAAAGAGTGTTTCAAAAGTGTTCTATCATAAGGAAGGTTCAACTCCGTGAGTTGAATGAAGGCATCGTGAAGAACTTTCTGAGAATGCTTCTCTGTAGTTTTTAGGTGAAGATATTCCATATCCCAGCACAGGCCTCGAAGTGCTCCAAATAACCACTTGCAGATTTTAGCAAAAGAGTGTTTCAAAACTGCTCTTTCTATAGGTAAGTTCAAGTCTGTGAGTTGAATGCACTCAACACAAAGAAGTTTCTGAGAATGCTTCTGTTCAGTTTTTATGTGAAGATATTTCCTTTTCCAGCATAGGCCTCAAACGGCTCCAAATATCCACTTGCAGATTCTACAAAAAGAGTGTTTCCAAACTTCTCTATCGATTGGTAGGTTCAACTCTGTGAGTTGAATGAACTCATCACAAAGAATTTTCTGAGAATCCTTCTCTCGAGTTTTTATGTGAAGATATTTCCTTTTCCAACATAGGCCCCATGGTGCTCCGAATAAACACTTGCAGATTCTACAAACGTAATGTTTCAAAACTGTTCTATCCAAAGGAACGTTCAAGTCTGTGAGTTGAATGCAGTCATTGCAAAGAAGTTTCTCAGAATGCTTCTGTCTAGTTTTTAGGTGAAGAGATTTCATGTAACAGCATAGGCCTCAAAGCGCTCCAAATATCCACTTGAAGATCCTATAAGAAGAGTGTCTCCAAACTGCTCCTTCCAAAGGAAGCTTCAAGTCTGTGAGTTGAATGCACTCATCACAAAGAAGTTTCTGAGAAGGCTTCCGTCTAGTTTTTATATGAAGATATTTCCTTTTCCAACATAGGCCTCAAAGCGCTCCAAATAAACACATGCAGATTCTACAAAAGGAGTGTTTCAAAACTGTTCTATCAAAGGGAACGTTCAAGTCTGTGAGTTGAATGCACTCATCACACAGAAGTTTCTCAGAATGCTTCTGTCTAGTTTTTAGGTGAGGAGATTTCATTTCCCAGCATAGGCCTCAAAGCGCTCCAAATATCCCCTTGCAGATTGTACGAAAAGAGTGTTTCAAAGCTGCTCTTTCAAAAGCAAAGTTCAAGTCTGTGTGTTGAATGCACTCATCAGAAAGAAGTTTCTGAGAATGCTTCTGTCTAGTTCTTACGTGAAGATATTTCCTTTTCCAGCTTAGGCCCCAAAGTGCTCCAAATAAACACTTGCAAATTCTACAAAAGGTGGGTTTCAAAAGAGTCCTATCAAAAGGAACGTTCAAGTCTGTGAGTTGAATGCACTTATCATACAGAAGTTTCCTGGAATGCTTCTGTCTAGTTTTTATTTGAAGACACTTCCTTTTCCAGCATAGGCCTCAAAGCGCTCCAAATATCCACTTGCAGATTCTACCAAAAGAGTGTTTCAAAACTGCTCTATGAAAAGCAAACTTCAACACTGTGAGTAGAATGCACTCATCACAAAGTAGTTTCTGAGACTGCTTCTGTCGGGTTCTTATGTGAATATATTTCCTTTTCCAACATAGGCCTCAAAGCGCTCCAAATAAACACTTGCAGATTCTACAAAAGGAGTGTTTCAAAAGTGCTCTTTTGAGGGGAACGTTCAAGTCTGTGAGTTGAATGCACTCATCACACAGAAGTTTCTGAGAATACTTCCGTCTAGTTGTTATGTGAAGATATTTCCTTTTCCAGCATAGGCCTCAAAACGCTCCAAATATCCCCTTGCAGATTTTACAAAAGGAGTGTTTCAAAAGTATTCTATCATAAGGAAGGTTCAACTCCGTGAGTTGAATGAAGGCATCATGAAGAACTTTCTGAGAATGCTTCTCTGTAGTTTTTAGGTGAAGGTATTCCCTATCCCAGTACTGGGCTCGAAGTGCTCCAAATAACCACTTGCAGATTTTAGCAAAAGAGTGTTTCAAAACTGCTCTTTCTATAGGTAAGTTCAAGTCTGTGAGTTGAATGCACTCAACACAAAGAAGTTTCTGAGAATGCTTCTGTTCAGTTTTTATGTGAAGATATTTTCTTTTCCAGCATAGGCCTCAAACGGCTCCAAATATCCACTTGCAGATTCTACAAAAAGAGTGTTTCCAAACTTCTCTATCAATTGGTAGGTTAAACTCTGTGAGTTGAATGAACTCATCATGAAGAAGTTTCTGAGAATCCTTCTCTCTAGTTTTCATGTGAAGATATTTCCTTTTCCAACATGGGCCTCAAGGTGCTCCGAATAAACACTTGCAGATTCTACAAACGTAATGTTTCAAAACTGTTCTATCCAAAGGAACGTTCAAGTCGGTGAGTTGAATGCACTCATTGCAAAGAAGTTTCTCAGAATGCTTCTGTCTAGTTTTTAGGTGAAGAGATTTCATGTCCCAGCATAGGCCTCAAAGCGCTCCAAATATCCACTTGAACATTCTATAAGAAGAGTGTCTCCAAACTGCCCTTTCCAAAGGAAGCTTCAAGTCTGTGAGTTGAATGCACTCATCACAAAGAAGTTTCTGAGAAGGCTTCCGTCTAGTTTTTATATGAAGATATTTCCTTTTCCAACAGAGGCCCCAAAGCGCTCCAAATAAACACATGCAGATTCTACAAAAGGTGTGTTTCAAAACTGTTCTATCAAAGGGAACGTTCAAGTCTGTGAGTTGAATGCACTCATTGCAAAGAAGTTTCTCAGAATGCTTCTGTCTAGATTTAGGTGAAGAGATTTCATTTCCCAGCATAGGCCTCAAAGCGCTCCAAATATCCCCTTGCAGATTGTACGAAAAGAGTGTTTCAAAGCTCCTCTTTCATAAGCAAGGTTCAAGTCTGTGTGTTGAATGCACTCATCAGAAAGAAGTTTCTGAGAATGCTTCTGTCTAGTTCTTACGTGAAGATATTTCCTTTTCCAGCTTAGGCCCCAAAGCCCTCCAGATAAACACTTGCAAATTCTACAAAAGGAGTGTTTCAAAAGAGTCCTATCAAAAGGAACGTTCAAGTCTGTGAGTTGAATGCACTTATCATACAGAAGTTTCCTGGAATGCTTTTGTCTAGTTTTTATGTGAGGAGATTTCATTTCCCAGCATAGGCCTCAAAGCGCTCCAAATATCCCCTTGCAGATTGTGCGAAAAGAGTGTTTAAAAGCTGCTCTTTCAAAAGCAAAGTTCAAGTCTGTGTGTTGAATGCACTCATCAGAAAGAAGTTTCTGAGAATGCTTCTGTCTAGTTCTTACGTGAAGATATTTCCTTTTCCAGCTTAGGCCCCAAAGTGCTCCAAATAAACACTTGCAAATTCTACAAAAGGTGGGTTTCAAAAGAGTCCTATCAAAAGGAACGTTCAAGCCTGTGAGATGAATGCACTTATCATACAGAAGTTTCCTGGAATGCTTCTGTCTAGTTTTTATTTGAAGACACTTCCTTTTCCAGCATAGGCCTCAAAACGCTCCAAATATCCACTTGCAGATTCTACCAAAAGAGTGTTTCAAAACTGCTCTATCAAAAGCAAACTTCAACACTGTGAGTAGAATGCACTCATCACAAAGAAGTTTCTGAGAATGCTTCTGTCTGGTTCTTATGTGAAGATATTTCCTTTTCCAACATAGGCCTCAAAGCGCTCCAAATAAACACTTGCAGATTCTACAAAAGGAGTGTTTCAAAACTGCTCTTTCGAGAGGAACGTTCAAGTCTGTGAGATGAATGCACTCATCACACAGAAGTTTCTGAGAATGCTTCCTTCTAGTTGTTATGTGAAGATATTTCCTTTTCCAGCATAGGCCTCAAAACGCTCCAAATATCCCCTTGCAGATTCTACAAAAAGAGTGTTTCAAAACTGTTCTATCATAAGGAAGTTTCAACTCCATGAGTTGAATGAAGGCATCGTGAAGAACTTTCTGAGAATGCTTCTCTGTAGTTTTTAGGTGAAGGTATTCCCTATCCCAGTACTGGGCTCGAAGTGCTCCAAATAACCACTTGCAGATTTTAGCAAAAGAGTGTTTCAAAACTGCTCTTTCTATAGGTAAGTTCAAGTCTGTGAGTTGAATGCACTCAACACAAAGAAGTTTCTGAGAATGCTTCTGTTCAGTTTTTATGTGAAGATATTTTCTTTTCCAGCATAGGCCTCAAACGGCTCCAAATATCCACTTGCAGATTCTACAAAAAGAGTGTTTCCAAACTTCTCTATCAATTGGTAGGTTCAACTCTGTGAGTTGAATGAACTCATCATGAAGAAGTTTCTGAGAATCCTTCTCTCTAGTTTTCATGTGAAGATATTTCCTTTTCCAACATGGGCCTCAAGGTGCTCCGAATAAACACTTGCAGATTCTACAAACGTAATGTTTCAAAACTGTTCTATCCAAAGGAACGTTCAAGTCGGTGAGTTGAATGCACTCATTGCAAAGAAGTTTCTCAGAATGCTTCTGTCTAGTTTTTAGGTGAAGAGATTTCATGTCCCAGCATAGGCCTCAAAGCGCTCCAAATATCCACTTGAACATTCTATAAGAAGAGTGTCTCCAAACTGCCCTTTCCAAAGGAAGCTTCAAGTCTGTGAGTTGAATGCACTCATCACAAAGAAGTTTCTGAGAAGGCTTCCGTCTAGTTTTTATATGAAGATATTTCCTTTTCCAACAGAGGCCCCAAAGCGCTCCAAATAAACACATGCAGATTCTACAAAAGGTGTGTTTCAAAACTGTTCTATCAAAGGGAACGTTCAAGTCTGTGAGTTGAATGCACTCAACACACAGAAGTTTCTCAGAATGCTTCTGTCTAGATTTAGGTGAAGAGATTTCATTTCCCAGCATAGGCCTCAAAGCGCTCCAAATATCCCCTTGCAGATTGTACGAAAAGAGTGTTTCAAAGCTCCTCTTTCATAAGCAAGGTTCAAGTCTGTGAGTTGAATGCACTCATCAGAAAGAAGTTTCTGAGAATGCTTCTGTCTAGTTCTTACGTGAAGATATTTCCTTTTCCAGCTTAGGCCCCAAAGCCCTCCAGATAAACACTTGCAAATTCTACAAAAGGAGTGTTTCAAAAGAGTCCTATCAAAAGGAACGTTCAAGTCTGTGAGTTGAATGCACTTATCATACAGAAGTTTCCTGGAATGCTTTTGTCTAGTTTTTATGTGAGGAGATTTCATTTCCCAGCATAGGCCTCAAAGCGCTCCAAATATCCCCTTGCAGATTGTACGAAAAGAGTGTTTAAAAGCTGCTCTTTTAAAAGCAAAGTTGAAGTCTGTGTGTTGAATGCACTCATCAGAAAGAAGTTTCTGAGAATGCTTCTGTCTAGTTCTTACGTGAAGATATTTCCTTTTCCAGCTTAGGCCCCAAAGTGCTCCAAATAAACACTTGCAAATTCTACAAAAGGTGGGTTTCAAAAGAGTCCTATCAAAAGGAACGTTCAAGCCTGTGAGATGAATGCACTTATCATACAGAAGTTTCCTGGAATGCTTCTGTCTAGTTTTTATTTGAAGACACTTCCTTTTCCAGCATAGGCCTCAAAACGCTCCAAATATCCACTTGCAGATTCTACCAAAAGAGTGTTTCAAAACTGCTCTATGAAAAGCAAACTTCAACACTGTGAGTAGAATGAACTCATCACAAAGTAGTTTCTGAGAATGCATCTGTCTGGTTCTTATGTGAAGATATTTCCTTTTCCAACATAGGCCTCAAAGCGCTCCAAATAAACACTTGCAGATTCTACAAAAGGAGTGTTTCAAAAGTGCTCTTTTGAGGGGAACGTTCAAGTCTGTGAGTTGAATGCACTCATCACACAGAAGTTTCTGAGAATGCTTCCGTCTAGTTGTTATGTGAAGATATTTCCTTTTCCAGCATAGGCCTCAAAACGCTCCAAATATCCCCTTGCACATTTTACAAAAAGAGTGTTTCAAAAGTATTCTATCATAAGGAAGGTTCAACTCCGTGAGTTGAATGAAGGCATCATGAAGAACTTTCTGAGAATGCTTCTCTGTAGTTTTTAGGTGAAGGTATTCCATATCCCAGCACAGGCCTCGAAGTGCTCCAAATAACCACTTGCAGATTTTAGCAAAATAGTGTTTCAAAACTGCTCTTTCTATAGGTAAGTTCAAGTCTGTGAGTTGAATGCACTCAACACAAAGAAGTTTCTGAGAATGCTTCTGTTCAGTTTTTATGTGAAGATATTTCCTTTTCCAGCATAGGCCTCAAACGGCTCCAAATATCCACTTGCAGATTCTACAAAAAGAGTGTTTCCAAACTTCTCTATCAATTGGTAGGTTCAACTCTGTGAGTTGAATGAACTCATCACGAAGAAGTTTCTGAGAATCCTTCTCTCTAGTTTTCATGTGAAGATATTTCCTTTTCCAACATAGGCCTCAAGGTGCTCCGAATAAACACTTGCAGATTCTACAAACGTAATGTTTCAAAACTGTTCTATCCAAAGGAACGTTCAAGTCTGTGAGTTGAATGCACTCATCACACAGAAGTTTCTCAGAATGCTTCTGTCTAGTTTTTAGGTGAAGAGATTTCATTTCCCAGCATAGGCCTCAAAGCGCTCCAAATATCCCCTTGCAGATTCTACGAAAAGAGTGTTTCAAAGCTGCTCTTTCAAAAGCAAGGTTCAAGTCCGTGTGTTGAATGCACTCATCAGAAAGAAGTTTCTGAGAATGCTTCTGTCTAGTTCTTACGTGTAGATACTTCCTTTTCCAGCTTAGGCCTCAAAGCGCTCCAAATAAACACTTGCAAATTCTACAAAAGGAGTGTTTTAAAAGAGTCCTCTCAAAAGGAACGTTCAAGTCTGTGAGTTGAATGCACTTATCATACAGAAGTTTCCTGGAATGCTTCTGTCTAGTTTTTATGTGAAGACATTTCCTTTTCCAGCATAGGCCTCAAAGCGCTCCAAATATCCACTTGCAGATTCTACCAAAAGAGTGTTTCAAAACTGTTCTATCAAAAGCAAGCTTCAACACTGTGAGTAGAATGCACTCATCACAAAGAAGTTTCTGAGAATGCTTCTGTCTAGTTTTTATGTGAAGATACTTCCTTTTCCAACATAGGCCTCAAAGCGCTAAAAATAAACACTTGCAGATTCTACAAAAGGAGTGTTTCAAAACTGCTCCTTCGAGAGGAACGTTCAAGTCTGTGAGTTGAATGCACTCATCACACAGAAGTTTCTGAGAATTCTTCTGTCTAGTTGTTATGTGAAGATATTTCCTTTTCCAGCATAGGCCTCAAAACGCTCCAAATAGCCTCTTGCAGATTCTACAAAAAGAGTGTTTCAAAAGTGTTCTATCATAAGGAAGGTTCAACTCCATGAGTTGAATGAAGGCATCGTGAAGAACTTTCTGAGAATGCTTCTGTGTAGTTTTTAGGTGAAGATATTCCATATCCCAGCACAGGCCTCGAAGTGCTCCAAATAACCACTTGCAGATTTTAGCAAAAGAGTGTTTCAAAACTGCTCTTTCTATAGGTAGGTTCAAGTCTGTGAGTTGAATGCACTCAACACAAAGAAGTTTCTGAGAATGCTTCTGTTCAGTTTTTATGTGAAGATATTTCCTTTTCCAGCATAGGCCTCAAACGGCTCCAAATATCCACTTGCAGATTCTACAAAAAGAGTGTTTCCAAACTTCTCTATCGATTGGTAGGTTCAACTCTGTGAGTTGAATGAACTCATCACAAAGAATTTTCTGAGAATCCTTCTCTCTAGTTTTTATGTGAAGATATTTCCTTTTCCAACATAGGCCTCAAGGTGCTCCGAATAAACACTTGCAGATTCTACAAACGTAATGTTTCAAAACTGTTCTATCCAAAGGAACGTTCAAGTCTGTGAGTTGAATGCAGTCATTGCAAAGAAGTTTCTCAGAATGCTTCTGTCTAGTTTTTAGGTGAAGAGATTTCATGTCCCAGCATAGGCCTCAAAGCGCTCCAAATATCCACTTGAAGATCCTATAAGAAGAGTGTCTCCAAACTGCTCCTTCCAAAGGAAGCTTCAAGTCTGTGAGTTGAATGCACTCATCACAAAGAAGTTTCTGAGAAGGCTTCCGTCTAGTTTTTATATGAAGATATTTCCTTTTCCAACATAGGCCTCAAAGCGCTCCAAATAAACACATGCAGATTCTACAAAAGGAGTGTTTCAAAACTGTTCTATCAAAGGGAACGTTCAAGTCTGTGAGTTGAATGCACTCATCACACAGAAGTTTCTCAGAATGCTTCTGTCTAGTTTTTAGGTGAAGAGATTTCATTTCCCAGCATAGGCCTCAAAGCGCTCCAAATATCCCCTTGCAGATTCTACGAAAAGAGTGTTTCAAAGCTGCTCTTTCAAAAGCAAGGTTCAAGTCCGTGTGTTGAATGCACTCATCAGAAAGAAGTTTCTGAGAATGCTTCTGTCTAGTTCTTACGTGTAGATACTTCCTTTTCCAGCTTAGGCCTCAAAGCGCTCCAAATAAACACTTGCAAATTCTACAAAAGGAGTGTTTCAAAAGAGTCCTCTCAAAAGGAACGTTCAAGTCTGTGAGTTGAATGCACTTATCATACAGAAGTTTCCTGGAATGCTTCTGTCTAGTTTTTATGTGAAGACATTTCCTTTTCCAGCATAGGCCTCAAAGCGCTCCAAATATCCACTTGCAGATTCTACCAAAAGAGTGTTTCAAAACTGTTCTATCAAAAGCAAGCTTCAACACTGTGAGTAGAATGCACTCATCACAAAGAAGTTTCTGAGAATGCTTCTGTCTAGTTTTTATGTGAAGATACTTCCTTTTCCAACATAGGCCTCAAAGCGCTCCAAATAAACACTTGCACATTCTACAAAAGGAGTGTTTCAAAACTGCTCCTTCGAGAGGAACGTTCAAGTCTGTGAGTTGAATGCACTCATCACACAGAGGTTTCTGAGAATGCTTCTGTCTAGTTGTTATGTGAAGATATTTCCTTTTCCAGCATAGGCCTCAAAACGCTCCAAATAGCCTCTTGCAGATTCTACAAAAAGAGTGTTTCAAAAGTGTTCTATCATAAGGAAGGTTCAACTCCGTGAGTTGAATGAAGGCATCGTGAAGAACTTTCTGAGAATGCTTCTCTGTAGTTTTTAGGTGAAGATATTCCATATCCCAGCACAGGCCTCGAAGTGCTCCAAATAACCACTTGCAGATTTTAGCAAAAGAGTGTTTCAAAACTGCTCTTTCTATAGGTAAGTTCAAGTCTGTGAGTTGAATGCACTCAACACAAAGAAGTTTCTGAGAATGCTTCTGTTCAGTTTTTATGTGAAGATATTTCCTTTTCCAGCATAGGCCTCAAACGGCTCCAAATATCCACTTGCAGATTCTACAAAAAGAGTGTTTCCAAACTTCTCTATCGATTGGTAGGTTCAACTCTGTGAGTTGAATGAACTCATCACAAAGAATTTTCTGAGAATCCTTCTCTCGAGTTTTTATGTGAAGATATTTCCTTTTCCAACATAGGCCCCATGGTGCTCCGAATAAACACTTGCAGATTCTACAAACGTAATGTTTCAAAACTGTTCTATCCAAAGGAACGTTCAAGTCTGTGAGTTGAATGCAGTCATTGCAAAGAAGTTTCTCAGAATGCTTCTGTCTAGTTTTTAGGTGAAGAGATTTCATGTAACAGCATAGGCCTCAAAGCGCTCCAAATATCCACTTGAAGATCCTATAAGAAGAGTGTCTCCAAACTGCTCCTTCCAAAGGAAGCTTCAAGTCTGTGAGTTGAATGCACTCATCACAAAGAAGTTTCTGAGAAGGCTTCCGTCTAGTTTTTATATGAAGATATTTCCTTTTCCAACATAGGCCTCAAAGCGCTCCAAATAAACACATGCAGATTCTACAAAAGGAGTGTTTCAAAACTGTTCTATCAAAGGGAACGTTCAAGTCTGTGAGTTGAATGCACTCATCACACAGAAGTTTCTCAGAATGCTTCTGTCTAGTTTTTAGGTGAGGAGATTTCATTTCCCAGCATAGGCCTCAAAGCGCTCCAAATATCCCCTTGCAGATTGTACGAAAAGAGTGTTTCAAAGCTGCTCTTTCAAAAGCAAAGTTCAAGTCTGTGTGTTGAATGCACTCATCAGAAAGAAGTTTCTGAGAATGCTTCTGTCTAGTTCTTACGTGAAGATATTTCCTTTTCCAGCTTAGGCCCCAAAGTGCTCCAAATAAACACTTGCAAATTCTACAAAAGGTGGGTTTCAAAAGAGTCCTATCAAAAGGAACGTTCAAGTCTGTGAGTTGAATGCACTTATCATACAGAAGTTTCCTGGAATGCTTCTGTCTAGTTTTTATTTGAAGACACTTCCTTTTCCAGCATAGGCCTCAAAGCGCTCCAAATATCCACTTGCAGATTCTACCAAAAGAGTGTTTCAAAACTGCTCTATGAAAAGCAAACTTCAACACTGTGAGTAGAATGCACTCATCACAAAGTAGTTTCTGAGACTGCTTCTGTCGGGTTCTTATGTGAATATATTTCCTTTTCCAACATAGGCCTCAAAGCGCTCCAAATAAACACTTGCAGATTCTACAAAAGGAGTGTTTCAAAAGTGCTCTTTTGAGGGGAACGTTCAAGTCTGTGAGTTGAATGCACTCATCACACAGAAGTTTCTGAGAATACTTCCGTCTAGTTGTTATGTGAAGATATTTCCTTTTCCAGCATAGGCCTCAAAACGCTCCAAATATCCCCTTGCAGATTTTACAAAAGGAGTGTTTCAAAAGTATTCTATCATAAGGAAGGTTCAACTCCGTGAGTTGAATGAAGGCATCATGAAGAACTTTCTGAGAATGCTTCTCTGTAGTTTTTAGGTGAAGGTATTCCCTATCCCAGTACTGGGCTCGAAGTGCTCCAAATAACCACTTGCAGATTTTAGCAAAAGAGTGTTTCAAAACTGCTCTTTCTATAGGTAAGTTCAAGTCTGTGAGTTGAATGCACTCAACACAAAGAAGTTTCTGAGAATGCTTCTGTTCAGTTTTTATGTGAAGATATTTTCTTTTCCAGCATAGGCCTCAAACGGCTCCAAATATCCACTTGCAGATTCTACAAAAAGAGTGTTTCCAAACTTCTCTATCAATTGGTAGGTTAAACTCTGTGAGTTGAATGAACTCATCATGAAGAAGTTTCTGAGAATCCTTCTCTCTAGTTTTCATGTGAAGATATTTCCTTTTCCAACATGGGCCTCAAGGTGCTCCGAATAAACACTTGCAGATTCTACAAACGTAATGTTTCAAAACTGTTCTATCCAAAGGAACGTTCAAGTCGGTGAGTTGAATGCACTCATTGCAAAGAAGTTTCTCAGAATGCTTCTGTCTAGTTTTTAGGTGAAGAGATTTCATGTCCCAGCATAGGCCTCAAAGCGCTCCAAATATCCACTTGAACATTCTATAAGAAGAGTGTCTCCAAACTGCCCTTTCCAAAGGAAGCTTCAAGTCTGTGAGTTGAATGCACTCATCACAAAGAAGTTTCTGAGAAGGCTTCCGTCTAGTTTTTATATGAAGATATTTCCTTTTCCAACAGAGGCCCCAAAGCGCTCCAAATAAACACATGCAGATTCTACAAAAGGTGTGTTTCAAAACTGTTCTATCAAAGGGAACGTTCAAGTCTGTGAGTTGAATGCACTCATTGCAAAGAAGTTTCTCAGAATGCTTCTGTCTAGATTTAGGTGAAGAGATTTCATTTCCCAGCATAGGCCTCAAAGCGCTCCAAATATCCCCTTGCAGATTGTACGAAAAGAGTGTTTCAAAGCTCCTCTTTCATAAGCAAGGTTCAAGTCTGTGTGTTGAATGCACTCATCAGAAAGAAGTTTCTGAGAATGCTTCTGTCTAGTTCTTACGTGAAGATATTTCCTTTTCCAGCTTAGGCCCCAAAGCCCTCCAGATAAACACTTGCAAATTCTACAAAAGGAGTGTTTCAAAAGAGTCCTATCAAAAGGAACGTTCAAGTCTGTGAGTTGAATGCACTTATCATACAGAAGTTTCCTGGAATGCTTTTGTCTAGTTTTTATGTGAGGAGATTTCATTTCCCAGCATAGGCCTCAAAGCGCTCCAAATATCCCCTTGCAGATTGTGCGAAAAGAGTGTTTAAAAGCTGCTCTTTCAAAAGCAAAGTTCAAGTCTGTGTGTTGAATGCACTCATCAGAAAGAAGTTTCTGAGAATGCTTCTGTCTAGTTCTTACGTGAAGATATTTCCTTTTCCAGCTTAGGCCCCAAAGTGCTCCAAATAAACACTTGCAAATTCTACAAAAGGTGGGTTTCAAAAGAGTCCTATCAAAAGGAACGTTCAAGCCTGTGAGATGAATGCACTTATCATACAGAAGTTTCCTGGAATGCTTCTGTCTAGTTTTTATTTGAAGACACTTCCTTTTCCAGCATAGGCCTCAAAACGCTCCAAATATCCACTTGCAGATTCTACCAAAAGAGTGTTTCAAAACTGCTCTATCAAAAGCAAACTTCAACACTGTGAGTAGAATGCACTCATCACAAAGAAGTTTCTGAGAATGCTTCTGTCTGGTTCTTATGTGAAGATATTTCCTTTTCCAACATAGGCCTCAAAGCGCTCCAAATAAACACTTGCAGATTCTACAAAAGGAGTGTTTCAAAACTGCTCTTTCGAGAGGAACGTTCAAGTCTGTGAGATGAATGCACTCATCACACAGAAGTTTCTGAGAATGCTTCCTTCTAGTTGTTATGTGAAGATATTTCCTTTTCCAGCATAGGCCTCAAAACGCTCCAAATATCCCCTTGCAGATTCTACAAAAAGAGTGTTTCAAAACTGTTCTATCATAAGGAAGTTTCAACTCCATGAGTTGAATGAAGGCATCGTGAAGAACTTTCTGAGAATGCTTCTCTGTAGTTTTTAGGTGAAGGTATTCCCTATCCCAGTACTGGGCTCGAAGTGCTCCAAATAACCACTTGCAGATTTTAGCAAAAGAGTGTTTCAAAACTGCTCTTTCTATAGGTAAGTTCAAGTCTGTGAGTTGAATGCACTCAACACAAAGAAGTTTCTGAGAATGCTTCTGTTCAGTTTTTATGTGAAGATATTTTCTTTTCCAGCATAGGCCTCAAACGGCTCCAAATATCCACTTGCAGATTCTACAAAAAGAGTGTTTCCAAACTTCTCTATCAATTGGTAGGTTCAACTCTGTGAGTTGAATGAACTCATCATGAAGAAGTTTCTGAGAATCCTTCTCTCTAGTTTTCATGTGAAGATATTTCCTTTTCCAACATGGGCCTCAAGGTGCTCCGAATAAACACTTGCAGATTCTACAAACGTAATGTTTCAAAACTGTTCTATCCAAAGGAACGTTCAAGTCGGTGAGTTGAATGCACTCATTGCAAAGAAGTTTCTCAGAATGCTTCTGTCTAGTTTTTAGGTGAAGAGATTTCATGTCCCAGCATAGGCCTCAAAGCGCTCCAAATATCCACTTGAACATTCTATAAGAAGAGTGTCTCCAAACTGCCCTTTCCAAAGGAAGCTTCAAGTCTGTGAGTTGAATGCACTCATCACAAAGAAGTTTCTGAGAAGGCTTCCGTCTAGTTTTTATATGAAGATATTTCCTTTTCCAACAGAGGCCCCAAAGCGCTCCAAATAAACACATGCAGATTCTACAAAAGGTGTGTTTCAAAACTGTTCTATCAAAGGGAACGTTCAAGTCTGTGAGTTGAATGCACTCAACACACAGAAGTTTCTCAGAATGCTTCTGTCTAGATTTAGGTGAAGAGATTTCATTTCCCAGCATAGGCCTCAAAGCGCTCCAAATATCCCCTTGCAGATTGTACGAAAAGAGTGTTTCAAAGCTCCTCTTTCATAAGCAAGGTTCAAGTCTGTGAGTTGAATGCACTCATCAGAAAGAAGTTTCTGAGAATGCTTCTGTCTAGTTCTTACGTGAAGATATTTCCTTTTCCAGCTTAGGCCCCAAAGCCCTCCAGATAAACACTTGCAAATTCTACAAAAGGAGTGTTTCAAAAGAGTCCTATCAAAAGGAACGTTCAAGTCTGTGAGTTGAATGCACTTATCATACAGAAGTTTCCTGGAATGCTTTTGTCTAGTTTTTATGTGAGGAGATTTCATTTCCCAGCATAGGCCTCAAAGCGCTCCAAATATCCCCTTGCAGATTGTACGAAAAGAGTGTTTAAAAGCTGCTCTTTTAAAAGCAAAGTTGAAGTCTGTGTGTTGAATGCACTCATCAGAAAGAAGTTTCTGAGAATGCTTCTGTCTAGTTCTTACGTGAAGATATTTCCTTTTCCAGCTTAGGCCCCAAAGTGCTCCAAATAAACACTTGCAAATTCTACAAAAGGTGGGTTTCAAAAGAGTCCTATCAAAAGGAACGTTCAAGCCTGTGAGATGAATGCACTTATCATACAGAAGTTTCCTGGAATGCTTCTGTCTAGTTTTTATTTGAAGACACTTCCTTTTCCAGCATAGGCCTCAAAACGCTCCAAATATCCACTTGCAGATTCTACCAAAAGAGTGTTTCAAAACTGCTCTATGAAAAGCAAACTTCAACACTGTGAGTAGAATGAACTCATCACAAAGTAGTTTCTGAGAATGCATCTGTCTGGTTCTTATGTGAAGATATTTCCTTTTCCAACATAGGCCTCAAAGCGCTCCAAATAAACACTTGCAGATTCTACAAAAGGAGTGTTTCAAAAGTGCTCTTTTGAGGGGAACGTTCAAGTCTGTGAGTTGAATGCACTCATCACACAGAAGTTTCTGAGAATGCTTCCGTCTAGTTGTTATGTGAAGATATTTCCTTTTCCAGCATAGGCCTCAAAACGCTCCAAATATCCCCTTGCACATTTTACAAAAAGAGTGTTTCAAAAGTATTCTATCATAAGGAAGGTTCAACTCCGTGAGTTGAATGAAGGCATCATGAAGAACTTTCTGAGAATGCTTCTCTGTAGTTTTTAGGTGAAGGTATTCCATATCCCAGTACTGGGCTCGAAGTGCTCCAAATAACCACTTGCAGATTTTAGCAAAAGAGTGTTTCAAAACTGCTCTTTCTATAGGTAAGTTCAAGTCTGTGAGTTGAATGCACTCAACACAAAGAAGTTTCTGAGAATGCTTCTGTTCAGTTTTTATGTGAAGATATTTTCTTTTCCAGCATAGGCCTCAAACGGCTCCAAATATCCACTTGCAGATTCTACAAAAAGAGTGTTTCCAAACTTCTCTATCAATTGGTAGGTTCAACTCTGTGAGTTGAATGAACTCATCATGAAGAAGTTTCTGAGAATCCTTCTCTCTAGTTTTCATGTGAAGATATTTCCTTTTCCAACATGGGCCTCAAGGTGCTCCGAATAAACACTTGCAGATTCTACAAACGTAATGTTTCAAAACTGTTCTATCCAAAGGAACGTTCAAGTCGGTGAGTTGAATGCACTCATTGCAAAGAAGTTTCTCAGAATGCTTCTGTCTAGTTTTTAGGTGAAGAGATTTCATGTCCCAGCATAGGCCTCAAAGCGCTCCAAATATCCACTTGAAGATTCTATAAGAAGAGTGTCTCCAAACTGCTCTTTCCAAAGGAAGCTTCAAGTCTGTGAGTTGAATGCACTCATCACAAAGACGTTTCTGAGAAGGCTTCCGTCTAGTTTTTATATGAAGATATTTCCTTTTCCAACAGAGGCCCCAAAGCGCTCCAAATAAACACATGCAGATTCTACAAAAGGAGTGTTTCAAAACTGTTCTATCAAAGGGAACGTTCAAGTCTGTGAGTTGAATGCACTCAACACAAAGAAGTTTCTCAGAATGCTTCTGTCTAGATTTAGGTGAAGAGATTTCATTTCCCAGCATAGGCCTCAAAGCGCTCCAAATATCCCCTTGCAGATTGTACGAAAAGAGTGTTTCAAAGCTCCTCTTTCATAAGCAAGGTTCAAGTCTGTGTTTTGAATGCACTCATCCGAAAGAAGTTTCTGAGAATGCTTCTGTCTAGTTCTTACGTGAAGATATTTCCTTTTCCAGCTTAGGCCCCAAAGCCCTCCAAATAAACACTTGCAAATTCTACAAAAGGAGTGTTTCAAAAGAGTCCTATCAAAAGGAACGTTCAAGTCTGTGAGTTGAATGCACTTATCATACAGAAGTTTCCTGGAATGCTTCTGTCTAGTTTTTATGTGAAGACACTTCCTTTTCCAGCATAGGCCTCAAAGCGCTCCAAATATCCACTTGCAGACTCTACCAAAAGAGTGTTTCAAAACTGCTCTATCAAAAGCAAACTTCAACACTGTGAGTAGAATGCACTCATCACAAAGAAGTTTCTGAGAATGCTTCTGTCTGGTTCTTATGTGAAGATATTTCCTTTTCCAACATTGGCCTCAAAGCGCTCCAAATAAACACTTGCAGATTCTACAAAAGGAGTGTTTCAAAACTGCTCTTTCGAGAGGAACGTTCAAGTCTGTGAGATGAATGCACTCATCACACAGAAGTTTCTGAGAATGCTTCCGTCTAGTTGTTATGTGAAGATATTTCCTTTTCCAGCATAGGCCTCAAAACGCTCCAAATATCCCCTTGCAGATTCTACAAAAAGAGTGTTTCAAAACTGTTCTATCATAAGGAAGTTTCAACTCCATGAGTTGAATGAAGGCATCGTGAAGAACTTTCTGAGAATGCTTCTCTGTAGTTTTTAGGTGAAGATATTCCATATCCCAGCACAGGCCTCGAAGTGCTCCAAATAACCACTTGCAGATTTTAGCAAAAGAGTGTTTCAAAACTGCTCTTTCTATAGGTAAGTTCAAGTCTGTGAGTTGAATGCACTCAACACAAAGAAGTTTCTGGGAATGATTCTGTTCAGTTTTTATGTGAAGATATTTTCTTTTCCAGCATAGGCCTCAAACGGCTCCAAATATCCACTTGCAGATTCTACAGAAACAGTGTTTCCAAACTTCTCTATCAATTGGTAGGTTCAACTCTGTGAGTTGAATGAACTCATCATGAAGAAGTTTCTGAGAATCCTTCTCTCTAGTTTTCATTTGAAGGTATTTCCTTTTCCAACATGGGTCTCAAGGTGCTCCGAATAAACACTTGCAGATTCTACAAACGTAATGTTTCAAAACTGTTCTATCCAAAGGAACGTTCAAGTCTGTGAGTTGAATGCACTCATTGCAAAATGTTTCTCAGAATGCTTCTGTCTAGTTTTTAGGTGAAGAGATTTCATGTCCCAGCATAGGCCTCAAATCGCTCCAAATATCCACTTGAAGATTCTATAAGAAAAGTGTCTCCAAACTGCTCTTTCCAAAGGAAGCTTCAAGTCTGTGAGTTGAATGCACTCATCACAAAGAAGTTTCTGAGAAGGCTTCCGTCTTGTTTTTATATGAAGGTATTTCCTTTTCCAACAGATTCCTCAAAGCGCTCCAAATAAACACATGCAGATTCTACAAAAGGAGTGTTTCAAAACTGTTCTATCAAAGGGAACGTTCAAGTCTGTGAGTTGAATGCACTCATCACACAGAAGTTTCTCAGAATGCTTCTGTCTAGTTTTTAGGTGAGGAGATTACATTTCCCAGCATAGGCCTCAAAGCGCTCCAAATATCCCCTTGCAGATTGTACGAAAAGAGTGTTTCAAAGCTGCTCTTTCAAAAGCAAAGTTCAAGTCTGTGTGTTGAATGCACTCATCAGAAAGAAGTTTCTGAGAATGCTTCTGTCTAGTTCTTACGTGAAGATATTTCCTTTTCCAGCTTAGGCCCCAAAGTGCTCCAAATAAACACTTGCAAATTCTACAAAAGGTGTGTTTCAAAAGAGTCCTATCAAAAGGAACGTTCAAGTCTGTGAGTTGAATGCACTTATCATACAGAAGTTTCCTGGAATGCTTCTGTCTAGTTTTTATGTGAAGACACTTCCTTTTCCAGCATAGGCCTCAAAGCGCTCCAAATATCCACTTGCAGATTCTACCAAAAGAGTGTTTCAAAACTGCTCTATGAAAAGCAAACTTCAACACTGTGAGTAGAATGCACTCATCACAAAGTAGTTTCTGAGAATGCTTCTGTCTGGTTCTTATGTGAAGATATTTCCTTTTCCAACATAGGCCTCAAAGCGCTCCAAATAAACACTTGCAGATTCTACAAAAGGAGTGTTTCAAAACTGCTCTTTTGAGGGGAACGTTCAAGTCTGTGAGTTGAATGCACTCATCACACAGAAGTTTCTGAGAATGCTTCCGTCTAGTTGTTATGTGAAGATATTTCCTTTTCCAGCATAGGCCTCAAAACGCTCCAAATATCCCCTTGCAGATTTTACAAAAAGAGTGTTTCAAAAGTATTCTATCATAAGGAAGGTTCAACTCCGTGAGTTGAATGAAGGCATCATGAAGAACTTTCTGAGAATGCTTCTCTGTAGTTTTTAGGTGAAGGTATTCCATATCCCAGTACTGGGCTCGAAGTGCTCCAAATAACCACTTGCAGATTTTAGCAAAAGAGTGTTTCAAAACTGCTCTTTCTATAGGTAAGTTCAAGTCTGTGAGTTGAATGCACTCAACACAAAGAAGTTTCTGAGAATGGTTCTGTTCAGTTTTTATGTGAAGATATTTTCTTTTCCAGCATAGGCCTCAAACGGCTCCAAATATCCACTTGCAGATTCTACAAAAAGAGTGTTTCCAAACTTCTCTATCAATTGGTAGGTTCAACTCTGTGAGTTGAATGAACTCATCATGAAGAAGTTTCTGAGAATCCTTCTCTCTAGTTTTCATGTGAAGATATTTCCTTTTCCAACATGGGCCTCAAGGTGCTCCGAATAAACACTTGCAGATTCTACAAACGTAATGTTTCAAAACTGTTCTATCCAAAGGAACGTTCAAGTCGGTGAGTTGAATGCACTCATTGCAAAGAAGTTTCTCAGAATGCTTCTGTCTAGTTTTTAGGTGAAGAGATTTCATGTCCCAGCATAGGCCTCAAAGCGCTCCAAATATCCACTTGAAGATTCTATAAGAAGAGTGTCTCCAAACTGCTCTTTCCAAAGGAAGCTTCAAGTCTGTGAGTTGAATGCACTCATCACAAAGAAGTTTCTGAGAAGGCTTCCGTCTAGTTTTTATATGAAGATATTTCCTTTTCCAACAGAGGCCTCAAAGCGCTCCAAATAAACACATGCAGATTCTACAAAAGGAGTGTTTCAAAACTGTTCTATCAAAGGGAACGTTCAAGTCTGTGAGTTGAAAGCACTCAACACACAGAAGTTTCTCAGAATGCTTCTGTCTAGATTTAGGTGAAGAGATTTCATTTCCCAGCATAGGCCTCAAAGCGCTCCAAATATCCCCTTGCAGATTGTACGAAAAGAGTGTTTCAAAGCTCCTCTTTCATAAGCAAGGTTCAACTCTGTGTGTTGAATGCACTCATCAGAAAGAAGTTTCTGAGAATGCGTCTGTCTAGTTCTTACGTGAAGATATTTCCTTTTCCAGCTTAGGCCCCAAAGCCCTCCAAATAAACACTTGCAAATTCTACAAAAGGAGTGTTTCAAAAGAGTCCTATCAAAAGGAACGTTCAAGTCTGTGAGTTGAATGCACTTATCATAAAGAAGTTTCCTGGAATGCTTCTGTCTAGTTTTTATGTGAAGACACTTCCTTTTCCAGCATAGGCCTCAAAGCGCTCCAAATATCCACTTGCAGACTCTACCAAAAGAGTGTTTCAAAACTGCTCTATCAAAAGCAAACTTCAACACTGTGAGTAGAATGCACTCATCACAAAGAAGTTTCTGAGAATGCTTCTGTCTGGTTCTTATGTGAAGATATTTCCTTTTCCAACATTGGCCTCAAAGCGCTCCAAATAAACACTTGCAGATTCTACAAAAGGAGTGTTTCAAAACTGCTCTTTCGAGAGGAACGTTCAAGTCTGTGAGATGAATGCACTCATCACACAGAAGTTTCTGAGAATGCTTCCGTCTAGTTGTTATGTGAAGATATTTCCTTTTCCAGCATAGGCCTCAAAACGCTCCAAATATCCCCTTGCAGATTCTACAAAAAGAGTGTTTCAAAACTGTTCTATCATGAGGAAGTTTCAACTCCATGAGTTGAATGAAGGCATCGTGAAGAACTTTCTGAGAATGCTTCTCTGTAGTTTTTAGGTGAAGATATTCCATATCCCAGCACAGGCCTCGAAGTGCTCCAAATAACCACTTGCAGATTTTAGCAAAAGAGTGTTTCAAAACTGCTCTTTCTATAGGTAAGTTCAAGTCTGTGAGTTGAATGCACTCAACACAAAGAAGTTTCTGGGAATGATTCTGTTCAGTTTTTATGTGAAGATATTTTCTTTTCCAGCATAGGCCTCAAACGGCTCCAAATATCCACTTGCAGATTCTACAGAAACAGTGTTTCCAAACTTCTCTATCAATTGGTAGGTTCAACTCTGTGAGTTGAATGAACTCATCATGAAGAAGTTTCTGAGAATCCTTCTCTCTAGTTTTCATTTGAAGGTATTTCCTTTTCCAACATGGGTCTCAAGGTGCTCCGAATAAACACTTGCAGATTCTACAAACGTAATGTTTCAAAACTGTTCTATCCAAAGGAACGTTCAAGTCTGTGAGTTGAATGCACTCATTGCAAAATGTTTCTCAGAATGCTTCTGTCTAGTTTTTAGGTGAAGAGATTTCATGTCCCAGCATAGGCCTCAAATCGCTCCAAATATCCACTTGAAGATTCTATAAGAAAAGTGTCTCCAAACTGCTCTTTCCAAAGGAAGCTTCAAGTCTGTGAGTTGAATGCACTCATCACAAAGAAGTTTCTGAGAAGGCTTCCGTCTTGTTTTTATATGAAGGTATTTCCTTTTCCAACAGATTCCTCAAAGCGCTCCAAATAAACACATGCAGATTCTACAAAAGGAGTGTTTCAAAACTGTTCTATCAAAGGGAACGTTCAAGTCTGTGAGTTGAATGCACTCATCACACAGAAGTTTCTCAGAATGCTTCTGTCTAGTTTTTAGGTGAGGAGATTACATTTCCCAGCATAGGCCTCAAAGCGCTCCAAATATCCCCTTGCAGATTGTACGAAAAGAGTGTTTCAAAGCTGCTCTTTCAAAAGCAAAGTTCAAGTCTGTGTGTTGAATGCACTCATCAGAAAGAAGTTTCTGAGAATGCTTCTGTCTAGTTCTTACGTGAAGATATTTCCTTTTCCAGCTTAGGCCCCAAAGTGCTCCAAATAAACACTTGCAAATTCTACAAAAGGTGTGTTTCAAAAGAGTCCTATCAAAAGGAACGTTCAAGTCTGTGAGTTGAATGCACTTATCATACAGAAGTTTCCTGGAATGCTTCTGTCTAGTTTTTATGTGAAGACACTTCCTTTTCCAGCATAGGCCTCAAAGCGCTCCAAATATCCACTTGCAGATTCTACCAAAAGAGTGTTTCAAAACTGCTCTATGAAAAGCAAACTTCAACACTGTGAGTAGAATGCACTCATCACAAAGTAGTTTCTGAGAATGCTTCTGTCTGGTTCTTATGTGAAGATATTTCCTTTTCCAACATAGGCCTCAAAGCGCTCCAAATAAACACTTGCAGATTCTACAAAAGGAGTGTTTCAAAACTGCTCTTTTGAGGGGAACGTTCAAGTCTGTGAGTTGAATGCACTCATCACACAGAAGTTTCTGAGAATGCTTCCGTCTAGTTGTTATGTGAAGATATTTCCTTTTCCAGCATAGGCCTCAAAACGCTCCAAATATCCCCTTGCAGATTTTACAAAAAGAGTGTTTCAAAAGTATTCTATCATAAGGAAGGTTCAACTCCGTGAGTTGAATGAAGGCATCATGAAGAACTTTCTGAGAATGCTTCTCTGTAGTTTTTAGGTGAAGGTATTCCATATCCCAGTACTGGGCTCGAAGTGCTCCAAATAACCACTTGCAGATTTTAGCAAAAGAGTGTTTCAAAACTGCTCTTTCTATAGGTAAGTTCAAGTCTGTGAGTTGAATGCACTCAACACAAAGAAGTTTCTGAGAATGGTTCTGTTCAGTTTTTATGTGAAGATATTTTCTTTTCCAGCATAGGCCTCAAACGGCTCCAAATATCCACTTGCAGATTCTACAAAAAGAGTGTTTCCAAACTTCTCTATCAATTGGTAGGTTCAACTCTGTGAGTTGAATGAACTCATCATGAAGAAGTTTCTGAGAATCCTTCTCTCTAGTTTTCATGTGAAGATATTTCCTTTTCCAACATGGGCCTCAAGGTGCTCCGAATAAACACTTGCAGATTCTACAAACGTAATGTTTCAAAACTGTTCTATCCAAAGGAACGTTCAAGTCGGTGAGTTGAATGCACTCATTGCAAAGAAGTTTCTCAGAATGCTTCTGTCTAGTTTTTAGGTGAAGAGATTTCATGTCCCAGCATAGGCCTCAAAGCGCTCCAAATATCCACTTGAAGATTCTATAAGAAGAGTGTCTCCAAACTGCTCTTTCCAAAGGAAGCTTCAAGTCTGTGAGTTGAATGCACTCATCACAAAGAAGTTTCTGAGAAGGCTTCCGTCTAGTTTTTATATGAAGATATTTCCTTTTCCAACAGAGGCCTCAAAGCGCTCCAAATAAACACATGCAGATTCTACAAAAGGAGTGTTTCAAAACTGTTCTATCAAAGGGAACGTTCAAGTCTGTGAGTTGAAAGCACTCAACACACAGAAGTTTCTCAGAATGCTTCTGTCTAGATTTAGGTGAAGAGATTTCATTTCCCAGCATAGGCCTCAAAGCGCTCCAAATATCCCCTTGCAGATTGTACGAAAAGAGTGTTTCAAAGCTCCTCTTTCATAAGCAAGGTTCAACTCTGTGTGTTGAATGCACTCATCAGAAAGAAGTTTCTGAGAATGCGTCTGTCTAGTTCTTACGTGAAGATATTTCCTTTTCCAGCTTAGGCCCCAAAGCCCTCCAAATAAACACTTGCAAATTCTACAAAAGGAGTGTTTCAAAAGAGTCCTATCAAAAGGAACGTTCAAGTCTGTGAGTTGAATGCACTTATCATAAAGAAGTTTCCTGGAATGCTTCTGTCTAGTTTTTATGTGAAGACACTTCCTTTTCCAGCATAGGCCTCAAAGCGCTCCAAATATCCACTTGCAGATTCTACCAAAAGAGTGTTTCAAAACTGCTCTATCAAAAGCAAGCTTCAACACTGTGAGTAGAATGCACTCATCACAAAGAAGTTTCTGAGAATGCTTCTGTCTGGTTCTTATGTGAAGATATTTCCTTTTCCAACATAGGCCTCAAAGCGCTCCAAATAAACACTTGCAGATTCTACAAAAGGAGTGTTTCAAAACTGCTCTTTCGAGAGGAACGTTCAAGTCTGTGAGATGAATGCACTGATCACACAGAAGCTTCTGAGAATGCTTCCGTCTAGTTGTTATGTGAAGATATTTCCTTTTCCAGCATAGGCCTCAAAACGCTCCAAATATCCCCTTGCAAATTCTACAAAAAGAGTGTTTCAAAACTGTTCTATCATAAGGAAGGTTCAACTCCGTGAGTTGAATGAAGGCATCGTGAAGAACTTTCTGAGAATGCTTCTCTGTAGTTTTTAGGTGAAGATATTCCATATCCCAGCACAGGCCTCGAAGTGCTCCAAATAACCACTTGCAGATTTTAGCAAAAGAGTGTTTCAAAACTGCTCTTTCTATAGATAAGTTCAAGTCTGTGAGTTGAATGCACTCAACACAAAGAAGTTTCTGAGAATGCTTCTGTTCAGTATTTATGTGAAGATATTTTCTTTTCCAGCATAGGCCTCAAACGGCTCTAAATATCCACTTGCAGATTCTACAAAAAGAGTGTTTCCAAACTTCTCTATCAATTGGTAGGTTCAACTCTGTGAGTTGAATGAACTCATCACGAAGAAGTTTCTGAGAATCCTTCTCTCTAGTTTTCATATGAAGATATTTCCTTTTCCAACATAGGCCTCAAGGTGCTCCGAATAAACACTTGCAGATTCTACAAACGTAATGTTTCAAAACTGTTCTATCAAAGGGAACGTTCAAGTCTGCGAGTTGAATGCACTCATCACACAGAAGTTTCTCAGAATGCTTCTGTCTAGTTTTTAGGTGAGGAGATTTCATTTCCAGGCATAGGCCTCAAAGCGCTCCAAATATCCCCTTGAAGATTGTACGAAAAGAGTGTTTCAAAGCTGCTCTTTCAAAAGCAAAGTTCAAGTCTGTGTGTTGAATGCACTCATTGGAAAGAAGTTTCTGAGAATGCTTCTGTCTAGTTCTTACGTGAAGATATTTCCTTTTCCAGCTTAGGCCCCAAAGTGCTCCAAATAAACACTTGCAAATTCTACAAAAGCTGTGTTTCAAAAGAGTCCTATCAAAAGGAACGTTCAAGTCTGTCAGTTGAATGCACTTTATATACAGAAGTTTCCTGGAATGCTTCTGTCTAGTTTTTATGTGAAGACACTTCCTTTTCCAGCATAGGCCTCAAAGCGCTCCAAATATCCACTTGCAGATTCTACCAAAAGAGTGTTTCAAAACTGCTCTATCAAAAGCAAACTTCAACACTGTGAGTAGAATGCACTCATCACAAAGAAGTTTCTGAGAATGCTTCTGTCTGGTTCTTATGTGAAGATATTTCCTTTTCCAACATAGGCCTCAAATCGCTCCAAATAAACACTTCCAGATTCTACAAAACGAGTGTTTCAAAACTGCTCTTTTGAGAGGAACGTTCAAGTCTGTGAGTTGAATGCACTCATTACAAAGAAGTTTCTCAGAATGCTTCTGTCTTGTTTTTAGGTGAAGAAATTTCATGTCCCAGCGTAGGCCTCAAAGCGCTCCAAATATCCACTTGAAGATTCTATAAGAAGAGTGTCTCCAAACTGCTCTTTCCAAAGGAAGCTTCAAGTCTGTGAGTTGAATGCACTCATCGCAAAGAAGTTTCTGAGAAGGCTTCCGTCTAGTTTTTATATGAAGATATTTCCTTTTCCAACAGAGGCCTCAAAGCGCTCCAAATAAACACATGCAGATTCTACAAAAGGAGTGTTTCAAAACTGTTCTATCAAAGGGAACGTTCAAGTCTGTGAGTTGAATGTACTCATCACACAGAAGTTTCTCAGAATGCTTCTGTCTAGTTTTTAGGTGAGGAGATTTCATTTCCCAGCATAGGCCTCAAAGCGCTCCAAATATCCCCTTGCAGATTGTACGAAAAGAGTGTTTCAAAGCTGCCCTTTCAAAAGCAAGGTTCAAGTCTGTGTGCTGAATGCACTCATCAGAAAGAAGTTTCTGAGAATGCTTCTGTCTAGTTCTTACGTGAAGATATTTCCTTTTCCAGCTTAGGCCCCAAAGCCCTCCAAATAAACACTTGCAAATTCTACAAAAGGAGTGTTTCAAAAGAGTCCTATCAAAAGGAACGTTCAAGTCTGTGAGTTGAATGCACTTATCATACAGAAGTTTCCTGGAATGCTTCTGTCTAGTTTTTATGTGAAGACACTTCCTTTTCCAGCATAGGCCTCAAAGCGCTCCAAATATCCACTTGCAGATTCTACCAAAAGAGTGTTTCAAAACTGCTCTATCAAAAGCAAACTTCAACACTGTGAGTAGAATGCACTCATCACAAAGAAGTTTCTGAGAATGCTTCTGTCTGGTTCTTATGTGAAGATATTTCCTTTTCCAACATAGGCCTCAAAGCGCTCCAAATAAACACTTGCAGATTCTACAAAAGGAGTGTTTCAAAACTGCTCTTTCGAGAGGAACGTTCAAGTCTGTGAGATGAATGCACTCATCACACAGAAGTTTCTGAGAATGCTTCCGTCTAGTTGTTATGTGAAGATATTTCCTTTTCCAGCATAGGCCTCAAAACGCTCCAAATATCCCCTTGCAGATTCTACAAAAAGAGTGTTTCAAAACTGTTCTATCATAAGGAAGGTTCAACTCCGTGAGTTGAATGAAGTCATCGTGAAGAACTTTCTGAGAATGCTTCTCTGTAGTTTTTAGGTGAAGATATTCCATATCCCAGCACAGGCCTCGAAGTGCTCCAAATAACCACTTGCAGATTTTAGCAAAAGAGTGTTTCAAAACTGCTCTTTCTATAGGTAAGTTCAAGTCTGTGAGTTGAATGCACTCAACACAAAGAAGTTTCTGAGAATGCTTCTGTTCAGTTTTTATGTGAAGATATTTCCTTTTCCAGCATAGGCCTCAAACGGCTCCAAATATCCACTTGCAGATTCTACAAAAAGAGTGTTTCCAAACTTCTCTATCAATTGGTAGGTTCAACTCTGTGAGTTGAATGAACTCAGCATGAAGGAGTTTCTGAGAATCCTTCTCTCTAGTTTTCATGTGAAGATATTTCCTTTTCCAACATAGGCCTCAAGGTGCTCCGAATAAACACTTGCAGATTCTACAAACGTGATGTTTCAAAACTGTTCTATCCAAAGGAACGTTCAAGTCTGTGAGTTGAATGCACTCATTGCAAAGAAGTTTCTCAGAATGCTTCTGTCTAGTTTTTAGTTGAAGAGATTTCATGTCCCAGCATAGGCCTCAAAGCGCTCCAAATATCCACTTGAAGATTCTATAAGAAGAGTGTCTCCAAACTGCTCTTTCCAAAGGAAGCTTCAAGTCTGTGAGTTGAATGCACTCATCACAAAGAAGTTTCTGAGAAGGCTTCCGTCTAGTTTTTATATGAAGATATTTCCTTTTCCAACAGATGCCTCAAAGCGCTCCAAATAAACACATGCAGATTCTACAAAAGGAGTGTTTCAAAACTGTTCTATCAAAGGGAACGTTCAAGTCTGTGAGTTGAATGCACTCATCACACAGAAGTTTCTCAGAATGCTTCTGTCTAGTTTTTAGGTGAGGAGATTTCATTTCCCAGCATAGGCCTCAAAGCGCTCCAAATATCCCCTTGCAGATTGTACGAAAAGAGTGTTTCAAAGCTGCTCTTTCAAAAGCAAAGTTCAAGTCTGTGTGTTGAATGCACTCATCAGAAAGAAGTTTCTGAGAATGCTTCTGTCTAGTTCTTACGTGAAGATATTTCCTTTTCCAGCTTAGGCCCCAAAGTGCTCCAAATAAACACTTGCAAATTCTACAAAAGGTGTGTTTCAAAAGAGTCCTATCAAAAGGAACGTTCAAGTCTGTGAGTTGAATGCACTTATCATACAGAAGTTTCCTGGAATGCTTCTGTCTAGTTTTTATGTGAAGACACTTCCTTTTCCAGCATAGGCCTCAAAGCGCTCGAAATATCCACTTGCAGATTCTACCAAAAGAGTGTTTCAAAACTGCTCTATCAAAAGCAAACTTCAACACTTTGAGTAGAATGCACTCATCACAAAGAAGTTTCTGAGAATGCTTCTGTCTGGTTCTTATGTGAAGATATTTCCTTTTCCAACATAGGCCTCAAAGCGCTCCAAATAAACACTTGCACATTCTACAAAAGGAGTGTTTCAAAACTGCTCTTTCGAGAGGAACGTTCAAGTCTGTGAGTTGAATGCACTCATCACACAGAAGTTTCTGAGAATGCTTCCGTCTAGTTGTTATGTGAAGATATTTCCTTTTCCAGCATAGGCCTCGAAACGCTCCAAATATCCCCTTGCAGATTCTACAAAAAGAGTGTTTCAAAAGTGTTCTATCATAAGGAAGGTTCAACTCCATGAGTTGAATGAAGGCATCGTGAAGAACTTTCTGAGAATGCTTCTCTGTAGTTTTTAGGTGAAGTTATTCCATATCCCAGCACAGGCCTCGAAGTGCTCCAAATAACCACTTGCAGATTTTAGCAAAAGAGTGTTTCAAAACTGCTCTTTCTATAGGTAAGTTCAAGTCTGTGAGTTGAATGCACTCAACACAAAGAAGTTTCTGAGAATGCTTCTGTTCAGTTTTTATGTGAAGATGTTTCCTTTTCCAGCATAGGCCTCAAACGACTCCAAATATCCATTTGCAGATTCTACAAAAAGAGTGTTTCCAAACTTCTCTATCAATTGGTAGGTTCAACTCTGTGAGTTGAATGAACTCATCACGAAGAAGTTTCTGAGAATCCTTCTCTCTAATTTTCATGTGAAGATATTTCCTTTTCCAACATAGGCCTCAAGGTGCTCCGAATAAACACTTGCAGATTCTACAAACGTGATGTTTCAAAACTGTTCTATCCAAAGAACGTTCAAGTCTGTGAGTTAAATGCACTCATTGCAAAGAAGTTTCTCAGAATGCTTCTGTCTTGTTTTTAGGTGAAGAGATTTCATGTCCCAGCATAGGCCTCAAAGCGCTCCAAATATCCACTTAAAGATTCTATAAGAAGAGTCTCTCCAAACTGCTCTTTCCAAAGGAAGCTTCAAGTCTGTGAGTTGAATGCACTCATCACAAAGAAGTTTCTGAGAATGCTTCCGTCTAGTTGTTATGTGAAGATATTTCCTTTTCCAGCATAGGCCTCAAAACGCTCCAAATATCCCCTTGCACATTTTACAAAAAGAGTGTTTCAAAAGTATTCTATCATAAGGAAGGTTCAACTCCGTGAGTTGAATGAAGGCATCATGAAGAACTTTCTGAGAATGCTTCTCTGTAGTTTTTAGGTGAAGGTATTCCATATCCCAGTACTGGGCTCGAAGTGCTCCAAATAACCACTTGCAGATTTTAGCAAAAGAGTGTTTCAAAACTGCTCTTTCTATAGGTAAGTTCAAGTCTGTGAGTTGAATGCACTCAACACAAAGAAGTTTCTGAGAATGCTTCTGTTCAGTTTTTATGTGAAGATATTTTCTTTTCCAGCATAGGCCTCAAACGGCTCCAAATATCCACTTGCAGATTCTACAAAAAGAGTGTTTCCAAACTTCTCTATCAATTGGTAGGTTCAACTCTGTGAGTTGAATGAACTCATCATGAAGAAGTTTCTGAGAATCCTTCTCTCTAGTTTTCATGTGAAGATATTTCCTTTTCCAACATGGGCCTCAAGGTGCTCCGAATAAACACTTGCAGATTCTACAAACGTAATGTTTCAAAACTGTTCTATCCAAAGGAACGTTCAAGTCGGTGAGTTGAATGCACTCATTGCAAAGAAGTTTCTCAGAATGCTTCTGTCTAGTTTTTAGGTGAAGAGATTTCATGTCCCAGCATAGGCCTCAAAGCGCTCCAAATATCCACTTGAAGATTCTATAAGAAGAGTGTCTCCAAACTGCTCTTTCCAAAGGAAGCTTCAAGTCTGTGAGTTGAATGCACTCATCACAAAGACGTTTCTGAGAAGGCTTCCGTCTAGTTTTTATATGAAGATATTTCCTTTTCCAACAGAGGCCCCAAAGCGCTCCAAATAAACACATGCAGATTCTACAAAAGGAGTGTTTCAAAACTGTTCTATCAAAGGGAACGTTCAAGTCTGTGAGTTGAATGCACTCAACACAAAGAAGTTTCTCAGAATGCTTCTGTCTAGATTTAGGTGAAGAGATTTCATTTCCCAGCATAGGCCTCAAAGCGCTCCAAATATCCCCTTGCAGATTGTACGAAAAGAGTGTTTCAAAGCTCCTCTTTCATAAGCAAGGTTCAAGTCTGTGTTTTGAATGCACTCATCAGAAAGAAGTTTCTGAGAATGCTTCTGTCTAGTTCTTACGTGAAGATATTTCCTTTTCCAGCTTAGGCCCCAAAGCCCTCCAAATAAACACTTGCAAATTCTACAAAAGGAGTGTTTCAAAAGAGTCCTATCAAAAGGAACGTTCAAGTCTGTGAGTTGAATGCACTTATCATACAGAAGTTTCCTGGAATGCTTCTGTCTAGTTTTTATGTGAAGACACTTCCTTTTCCAGCATAGGCCTCAAAGCGCTCCAAATATCCACTTGCAGACTCTACCAAAAGAGTGTTTCAAAACTGCTCTATCAAAAGCAAACTTCAACACTGTGAGTAGAATGCACTCATCACAAAGAAGTTTCTGAGAATGCTTCTGTCTGGTTCTTATGTGAAGATATTTCCTTTTCCAACATTGGCCTCAAAGCGCTCCAAATAAACACTTGCAGATTCTACAAAAGGAGTGTTTCAAAACTGCTCTTTCGAGAGGAACGTTCAAGTCTGTGAGATGAATGCACTCATCACACAGAAGTTTCTGAGAATGCTTCCGTCTAGTTGTTATGTGAAGATATTTCCTTTTCCAGCATAGGCCTCAAAACGCTCCAAATATCCCCTTGCAGATTCTACAAAAAGAGTGTTTCAAAACTGTTCTATCATAAGGAAGTTTCAACTCCATGAGTTGAATGAAGGCATCGTGAAGAACTTTCTGAGAATGCTTCTCTGTAGTTTTTAGGTGAAGATATTCCATATCCCAGCACAGGCCTCGAAGTGCTCCAAATAACCACTTGCAGATTTTAGCAAAAGAGTGTTTCAAAACTGCTCTTTCTATAGGTAAGTTCAAGTCTGTGAGTTGAATGCACTCAACACAAAGAAGTTTCTGGGAATGATTCTGTTCAGTTTTTATGTGAAGATATTTTCTTTTCCAGCATAGGCCTCAAACGGCTCCAAATATCCACTTGCAGATTCTACAGAAACAGTGTTTCCAAACTTCTCTATCAATTGGTAGGTTCAACTCTGTGAGTTGAATGAACTCATCATGAAGAAGTTTCTGAGAATCCTTCTCTCTAGTTTTCATTTGAAGGTATTTCCTTTTCCAACATGGGTCTCAAGGTGCTCCGAATAAACACTTGCAGATTCTACAAACGTAATGTTTCAAAACTGTTCTATCCAAAGGAACGTTCAAGTCTGTGAGTTGAATGCACTCATTGCAAAATGTTTCTCAGAATGCTTCTGTCTAGTTTTTAGGTGAAGAGATTTCATGTCCCAGCATAGGCCTCAAATCGCTCCAAATATCCACTTGAAGATTCTATAAGAAAAGTGTCTCCAAACTGCTCTTTCCAAAGGAAGCTTCAAGTCTGTGAGTTGAATGCACTCATCACAAAGAAGTTTCTGAGAAGGCTTCCGTCTTGTTTTTATATGAAGGTATTTCCTTTTCCAACAGATTCCTCAAAGCGCTCCAAATAAACACATGCAGATTCTACAAAAGGAGTGTTTCAAAACTGTTCTATCAAAGGGAACGTTCAAGTCTGTGAGTTGAATGCACTCATCACACAGAAGTTTCTCAGAATGCTTCTGTCTAGTTTTTAGGTGAGGAGATTACATTTCCCAGCATAGGCCTCAAAGCGCTCCAAATATCCCCTTGCAGATTGTACGAAAAGAGTGTTTCAAAGCTGCTCTTTCAAAAGCAAAGTTCAAGTCTGTGTGTTGAATGCACTCATCAGAAAGAAGTTTCTGAGAATGCTTCTGTCTAGTTCTTACGTGAAGATATTTCCTTTTCCAGCTTAGGCCCCAAAGTGCTCCAAATAAACACTTGCAAATTCTACAAAAGGTGTGTTTCAAAAGAGTCCTATCAAAAGGAACGTTCAAGTCTATGAGTTGAATGCACTTATCATACAGAAGTTTCCTGGAATGCTTCTGTCTAGTTTTTATGTGAAGACACTTCCTTTTCCAGCATAGGCCTCAAAGCGCTCCAAATATCCACTTGCAGATTCTACCAAAAGAGTGTTTCAAAACTGCTCTATGAAAAGCAAACTTCAACACTGTGAGTAGAATGCACTCATCACAAAGTAGTTTCTGAGAATGCTTCTGTCTGGTTCTTATGTGAAGATATTTCCTTTTCCAACATAGGCCTCAAAGCGCTCCAAATAAACACTTGCAGATTCTACAAAAGGAGTGTTTCAAAACTGCTCTTTTGAGGGGAACGTTCAAGTCTGTGAGTTGAATGCACTCATCACACAGAAGTTTCTGAGAATGCTTCCGTCTAGTTGTTATGTGAAGATATTTCCTTTTCCAGCATAGGCCTCAAAACGCTCCAAATATCCCCTTGCAGATTTTACAAAAAGAGTGTTTCAAAAGTATTCTATCATAAGGAAGGTTCAACTCCGTGAGTTGAATGAAGGCATCATGAAGAACTTTCTGAGAATGCTTCTCTGTAGTTTTTAGGTGAAGGTATTCCATATCCCAGTACTGGGCTCGAAGTGCTCCAAATAACCACTTGCAGATTTTAGCAAAAGAGTGTTTCAAAACTGCTCTTTCTATAGGTAAGTTCAAGTCTGTGAGTTGAATGCACTCAACACAAAGAAGTTTCTGAGAATGGTTCTGTTCAGTTTTTATGTGAAGATATTTTCTTTTCCAGCATAGGCCTCAAACGGCTCCAAATATCCACTTGCAGATTCTACAAAAAGAGTGTTTCCAAACTTCTCTATCAATTGGTAGGTTCAACTCTGTGAGTTGAATGAACTCATCATGAAGAAGTTTCTGAGAATCCTTCTCTCTAGTTTTCATGTGAAGATATTTCCTTTTCCAACATGGGCCTCAAGGTGCTCCGAATAAACACTTGCAGATTCTACAAACGTAATGTTTCAAAACTGTTCTATCCAAAGGAACGTTCAAGTCGGTGAGTTGAATGCACTCATTGCAAAGAAGTTTCTCAGAATGCTTCTGTCTAGTTTTTAGGTGAAGAGATTTCATGTCCCAGCATAGGCCTCAAAGCGCTCCAAATATCCACTTGAAGATTCTATAAGAAGAGTGTCTCCAAACTGCTCTTTCCAAAGGAAGCTTCAAGTCTGTGAGTTGAATGCACTCATCACAAAGAAGTTTCTGAGAAGGCTTCCGTCTAGTTTTTATATGAAGATATTTCCTTTTCCAACAGAGGCCTCAAAGCGCTCCAAATAAACACATGCAGATTCTACAAAAGGAGTGTTTCAAAACTGTTCTATCAAAGGGAACGTTCAAGTCTGTGAGTTGAAAGCACTCAACACACAGAAGTTTCTCAGAATGCTTCTGTCTAGATTTAGGTGAAGAGATTTCATTTCCCAGCATAGGCCTCAAAGCGCTCCAAATATCCCCTTGCAGATTGTACGAAAAGAGTGTTTCAAAGCTCCTCTTTCATAAGCAAGGTTCAACTCTGTGTGTTGAATGCACTCATCAGAAAGAAGTTTCTGAGAATGCGTCTGTCTAGTTCTTACGTGAAGATATTTCCTTTTCCAGCTTAGGCCCCAAAGCCCTCCAAATAAACACTTGCAAATTCTACAAAAGGAGTGTTTCAAAAGAGTCCTATCAAAAGGAACGTTCAAGTCTGTGAGTTAAATGCACTTATCATAAAGAAGTTTCCTGGAATGCTTCTGTCTAGTTTTTATGTGAAGACACTTCCTTTTCCAGCATAGGCCTCAAAGCGCTCCAAATATCCACTTGCAGACTCTACCAAAAGAGTGTTTCAAAACTGCTCTATCAAAAGCAAACTTCAACACTGTGAGTAGAATGCACTCATCACAAAGAAGTTTCTGAGAATGCTTCTGTCTGGTTCTTATGTGAAGATATTTCCTTTTCCAACATTGGCCTCAAAGCGCTCCAAATAAACACTTGCAGATTCTACAAAAGGAGTGTTTCAAAACTGCTCTTTCGAGAGGAACGTTCAAGTCTGTGAGATGAATGCACTCATCACACAGAAGTTTCTGAGAATGCTTCCGTCTAGTTGTTATGTGAAGATATTTCCTTTTCCAGCATAGGCCTCAAAACGCTCCAAATATCCCCTTGCAGATTCTACAAAAAGAGTGTTTCAAAACTGTTCTATCATAAGGAAGTTTCAACTCCATGAGTTGAATGAAGGCATCGTGAAGAACTTTCTGAGAATGCTTCTCTGTAGTTTTTAGGTGAAGATATTCCATATCCCAGCACAGGCCTCGAAGTGCTCCAAATAACCACTTGCAGATTTTAGCAAAAGAGTGTTTCAAAACTGCTCTTTCTATAGGTAAGTTCAAGTCTGTGAGTTGAATGCACTCAACACAAAGAAGTTTCTGGGAATGATTCTGTTCAGTTTTTATGTGAAGATATTTTCTTTTCCAGCATAGGCCTCAAACGGCTCCAAATATCCACTTGCAGATTCTACAGAAACAGTGTTTCCAAACTTCTCTATCAATTGGTAGGTTCAACTCTGTGAGTTGAATGAACTCATCATGAAGAAGTTTCTGAGAATCCTTCTCTCTAGTTTTCATTTGAAGGTATTTCCTTTTCCAACATGGGTCTCAAGGTGCTCCGAATAAACACTTGCAGATTCTACAAACGTAATGTTTCAAAACTGTTCTATCCAAAGGAACGTTCAAGTCTGTGAGTTGAATGCACTCATTGCAAAATGTTTCTCAGAATGCTTCTGTCTAGTTTTTAGGTGAAGAGATTTCATGTCCCAGCATAGGCCTCAAATTGCTCCAAATATCCACTTGAAGATTCTATAAGAAAAGTGTCTCCAAACTGCTCTTTCCAAAGGAAGCTTCAAGTCTGTGAGTTGAATGCACTCATCACAAAGAAGTTTCTGAGAAGGCTTCCGTCTTGTTTTTATATGAAGGTATTTCCTTTTCCAACAGATTCCTCAAAGCGCTCCAAATAAACACATGCAGATTCTACAAAAGGAGTGTTTCAAAACTGTTCTATCAAAGGGAACGTTCAAGTCTGTGAGTTGAATGCACTCATCACACAGAAGTTTCTCAGAATGCTTCTGTCTAGTTTTTAGGTGAGGAGATTACATTTCCCAGCATAGGCCTCAAAGCGCTCCAAATATCCCCTTGCAGATTGTACGAAAAGAGTGTTTCAAAGCTGCTCTTTCAAAAGCAAAGTTCAAGTCTGTGTGTTGAATGCACTCATCAGAAAGAAGTTTCTGAGAATGCTTCTGTCTAGTTCTTACGTGAAGATATTTCCTTTTCCAGCTTAGGCCCCAAAGTGCTCCAAATAAACACTTGCAAATTCTACAAAAGGTGTGTTTCAAAAGAGTCCTATCAAAAGGAACGTTCAAGTCTGTGAGTTGAATGCACTTATCATACAGAAGTTTCCTGGAATGCTTCTGTCTAGTTTTTATGTGAAGACACTTCCTTTTCCAGCATAGGCCTCAAAGCACTCCAAATATCCACTTGCAGATTCTACCAAAAGAGTGTTTCAAAACTGCTCTATGAAAAGCAAACTTCAACACTGTGAGTAGAATGCACTCATCACAAAGTAGTTTCTGAGAATGCTTCTGTCTGGTTCTTATGTGAAGATATTTCCTTTTCCAACATAGGCCTCAAAGCGCTCCAAATAAACACTTGCAGATTCTACAAAAGGAGTGTTTCAAAACTGCTCTTTTGAGGGGAACGTTCAAGTCTGTGAGTTGAATGCACTCATCACACAGAAGTTTCTGAGAATGCTTCCGTCTAGTTGTTATGTGAAGATATTTCCTTTTCCAGCATAGGCCTCAAAACGCTCCAAATATCCCCTTGCAGATTTTACAAAAAGAGTGTTTCAAAAGTATTCTATCATAAGGAAGGTTCAACTCCGTGAGTTGAATGAAGGCATCATGAAGAACTTTCTGAGAATGCTTCTCTGTAGTTTTTAGGTGAAGGTATTCCATATCCCAGTACTGGGCTCGAAGTGCTCCAAATAACCACTTGCAGATTTTAGCAAAAGAGTGTTTCAAAACTGCTCTTTCTATAGGTAAGTTCAAGTCTGTGAGTTGAATGCACTCAACACAAAGAAGTTTCTGAGAATGGTTCTGTTCAGTTTTTATGTGAAGATATTTTCTTTTCCAGCATAGGCCTCAAACGGCTCCAAATATCCACTTGCAGATTCTACAAAAAGAGTGTTTCCAAACTTCTCTATCAATTGGTAGGTTCAACTCTGTGAGTTGAATGAACTCATCATGAAGAAGTTTCTGAGAATCCTTCTCTCTAGTTTTCATGTGAAGATATTTCCTTTTCCAACATGGGCCTCAAGGTGCTCCGAATAAACACTTGCAGATTCTACAAACGTAATGTTTCAAAACTGTTCTATCCAAAGGAACGTTCAAGTCGGTGAGTTGAATGCACTCATTGCAAAGAAGTTTCTCAGAATGCTTCTGTCTAGTTTTTAGGTGAAGAGATTTCATGTCCCAGCATAGGCCTCAAAGCGCTCCAAATATCCACTTGAAGATTCTATAAGAAGAGTGTCTCCAAACTGCTCTTTCCAAAGGAAGCTTCAAGTCTGTGAGTTGAATGCACTCATCACAAAGAAGTTTCTGAGAAGGCTTCCGTCTAGTTTTTATATGAAGATATTTCCTTTTCCAACAGAGGCCTCAAAGCGCTCCAAATAAACACATGCAGATTCTACAAAAGGAGTGTTTCAAAACTGTTCTATCAAAGGGAACGTTCAAGTCTGTGAGTTGAAAGCACTCAACACACAGAAGTTTCTCAGAATGCTTCTGTCTAGATTTAGGTGAAGAGATTTCATTTCCCAGCATAGGCCTCAAAGCGCTCCAAATATCCCCTTGCAGATTGTACGAAAAGAGTGTTTCAAAGCTCCTCTTTCATAAGCAAGGTTCAACTCTGTGTGTTGAATGCACTCATCAGAAAGAAGTTTCTGAGAATGCGTCTGTCTAGTTCTTACGTGAAGATATTTCCTTTTCCAGCTTAGGCCCCAAAGCCCTCCAAATAAACACTTGCAAATTCTACAAAAGGAGTGTTTCAAAAGAGTCCTATCAAAAGGAACGTTCAAGTCTGTGAGTTGAATGCACTTATCATAAAGAAGTTTCCTGGAATGCTTCTGTCTAGTTTTTATGTGAAGACACTTCCTTTTCCAGCATAGGCCTCAAAGCGCTCCAAATATCCACTTGCAGATTCTACCAAAAGAGTGTTTCAAAACTGCTCTATCAAAAGCAAGCTTCAACACTGTGAGTAGAATGCACTCATCACAAAGAAGTTTCTGAGAATGCTTCTGTCTGGTTCTTATGTGAAGATATTTCCTTTTCCAACATAGGCCTCAAAGCGCTCCAAATAAACACTTGCAGATTCTACAAAAGGAGTGTTTCAAAACTGCTCTTTCGAGAGGAACGTTCAAGTCTGTGAGATGAATGCACTGATCACACAGAAGCTTCTGAGAATGCTTCCGTCTAGTTGTTATGTGAAGATATTTCCTTTTCCAGCATAGGCCTCAAAACGCTCCAAATATCCCCTTGCAAATTCTACAAAAAGAGTGTTTCAAAACTGTTCTATCATAAGGAAGGTTCAACTCCGTGAGTTGAATGAAGGCATCGTGAAGAACTTTCTGAGAATGCTTCTCTGTAGTTTTTAGGTGAAGATATTCCATATCCCAGCACAGGCCTCGAAGTGCTCCAAATAACCACTTGCAGATTTTAGCAAAAGAGTGTTTCAAAACTGCTCTTTCTATAGATAAGTTCAAGTCTGTGAGTTGAATGCACTCAACACAAAGAAGTTTCTGAGAATGCTTCTGTTCAGTATTTATGTGAAGATATTTTCTTTTCCAGCATAGGCCTCAAACGGCTCTAAATATCCACTTGCAGATTCTACAAAAAGAGTGTTTCCAAACTTCTCTATCAATTGGTAGGTTCAACTCTGTGAGTTGAATGAACTCATCACGAAGAAGTTTCTGAGAATCCTTCTCTCTAGTTTTCATATGAAGATATTTCCTTTTCCAACATAGGCCTCAAGGTGCTCCGAATAAACACTTGCAGATTCTACAAACGTAATGTTTCAAAACTGTTCTATCAAAGGGAACGTTCAAGTCTGCGAGTTGAATGCACTCATCACACAGAAGTTTCTCAGAATGCTTCTGTCTAGTTTTTAGGTGAGGAGATTTCATTTCCAGGCATAGGCCTCAAAGCGCTCCAAATATCCCCTTGAAGATTGTACGAAAAGAGTGTTTCAAAGCTGCTCTTTCAAAAGCAAAGTTCAAGTCTGTGTGTTGAATGCACTCATTGGAAAGAAGTTTCTGAGAATGCTTCTGTCTAGTTCTTACGTGAAGATATTTCCTTTTCCAGCTTAGGCCCCAAAGTGCTCCAAATAAACACTTGCAAATTCTACAAAAGCTGTGTTTCAAAAGAGTCCTATCAAAAGGAACGTTCAAGTCTGTGAGTTGAATGCACTTTATATACAGAAGTTTCCTGGAATGCTTCTGTCTAGTTTTTATGTGAAGACACTTCCTTTTCCAGCATAGGCCTCAAAGCGCTCCAAATATCCACTTGCAGATTCTACCAAAAGAGTGTTTCAAAACTGCTCTATCAAAAGCAAACTTCAACACTGTGAGTAGAATGCACTCATCACAAAGAAGTTTCTGAGAATGCTTCTGTCTGGTTCTTATGTGAAGATATTTCCTTTTCCAACATAGGCCTCAAATCGCTCCAAATAAACACTTCCAGATTCTACAAAACGAGTGTTTCAAAACTGCTCTTTTGAGAGGAACGTTCAAGTCTGTGAGTTGAATGCACTCATTACAAAGAAGTTTCTCAGAATGCTTCTGTCTTGTTTTTAGGTGAAGAAATTTCATGTCCCAGCGTAGGCCTCAAAGCGCTCCAAATATCCACTTGAAGATTCTATAAGAAGAGTGTCTCCAAACTGCTCTTTCCAAAGGAAGCTTCAAGTCTGTGAGTTGAATGCACTCATCGCAAAGAAGTTTCTGAGAAGGCTTCCGTCTAGTTTTTATATGAAGATATTTCCTTTTCCAACAGAGGCCTCAAAGCGCTCCAAATAAACACATGCAGATTCTACAAAAGGAGTGTTTCAAAACTGTTCTATCAAAGGGAACGTTCAAGTCTGTGAGTTGAATGTACTCATCACACAGAAGTTTCTCAGAATGCTTCTGTCTAGTTTTTAGGTGAGGAGATTTCATTTCCCAGCATAGGCCTCAAAGCGCTCCAAATATCCCCTTGCAGATTGTACGAAAAGAGTGTTTCAAAGCTGCCCTTTCAAAAGCAAGGTTCAAGTCTGTGTGCTGAATGCACTCATCAGAAAGAAGTTTCTGAGAATGCTTCTGTCTAGTTCTTACGTGAAGATATTTCCTTTTCCAGCTTAGGCCCCAAAGCCCTCCAAATAAACACTTGCAAATTCTACAAAAGGAGTGTTTCAAAAGAGTCCTATCAAAAGGAACGTTCAAGTCTGTGAGTTGAATGCACTTATCATACAGAAGTTTCCTGGAATGCTTCTGTCTAGTTTTTATGTGAAGACACTTCCTTTTCCAGCATAGGCCTCAAAGCGCTCCAAATATCCACTTGCAGATTCTACCAAAAGAGTGTTTCAAAACTGCTCTATCAAAAGCAAACTTCAACACTGTGAGTAGAATGCACTCATCACAAAGAAGTTTCTGAGAATGCTTCTGTCTGGTTCTTATGTGAAGATATTTCCTTTTCCAACATAGGCCTCAAAGCGCTCCAAATAAACACTTGCAGATTCTACAAAAGGAGTGTTTCAAAACTGCTCTTTCGAGAGGAACGTTCAAGTCTGTGAGATGAATGCACTCATCACACAGAAGTTTCTGAGAATGCTTCCGTCTAGTTGTTATGTGAAGATATTTCCTTTTCCAGCATAGGCCTCAAAACGCTCCAAATATCCCCTTGCAGATTCTACAAAAAGAGTGTTTCAAAACTGTTCTATCATAAGGAAGGTTCAACTCCGTGAGTTGAATGAAGTCATCGTGAAGAACTTTCTGAGAATGCTTCTCTGTAGTTTTTAGGTGAAGATATTCCATATCCCAGCACAGGCCTCGAAGTGCTCCAAATAACCACTTGCAGATTTTAGCAAAAGAGTGTTTCAAAACTGCTCTTTCTATAGGTAAGTTCAAGTCTGTGAGTTGAATGCACTCAACACAAAGAAGTTTCTGAGAATGCTTCTGTTCAGTTTTTATGTGAAGATATTTCCTTTTCCAGCATAGGCCTCAAACGGCTCCAAATATCCACTTGCAGATTCTACAAAAAGAGTGTTTCCAAACTTCTCTATCAATTGGTAGGTTCAACTCTGTGAGTTGAATGAACTCAGCATGAAGGAGTTTCTGAGAATCCTTCTCTCTAGTTTTCATGTGAAGATATTTCCTTTTCCAACATAGGCCTCAAGGTGCTCCGAATAAACACTTGCAGATTCTACAAACGTGATGTTTCAAAACTGTTCTATCCAAAGGAACGTTCAAGTCTGTGAGTTGAATGCACTCATTGCAAAGAAGTTTCTCAGAATGCTTCTGTCTAGTTTTTAGTTGAAGAGATTTCATGTCCCAGCATAGGCCTCAAAGCGCTCCAAATATCCACTTGAAGATTCTATAAGAAGAGTGTCTCCAAACTGCTCTTTCCAAAGGAAGCTTCAAGTCTGTGAGTTGAATGCACTCATCACAAAGAAGTTTCTGAGAAGGCTTCCGTCTAGTTTTTATATGAAGATATTTCCTTTTCCAACAGATGCCTCAAAGCGCTCCAAATAAACACATGCAGATTCTACAAAAGGAGTGTTTCAAAACTGTTCTATCAAAGGGAACGTTCAAGTCTGTGAGTTGAATGCACTCATCACACAGAAGTTTCTCAGAATGCTTCTGTCTAGTTTTTAGGTGAGGAGATTTCATTTCCCAGCATAGGCCTCAAAGCGCTCCAAATATCCCCTTGCAGATTGTACGAAAAGAGTGTTTCAAAGCTGCTCTTTCAAAAGCAAAGTTCAAGTCTGTGTGTTGAATGCACTCATCAGAAAGAAGTTTCTGAGAATGCTTCTGTCTAGTTCTTACGTGAAGATATTTCCTTTTCCAGCTTAGGCCCCAAAGTGCTCCAAATAAACACTTGCAAATTCTACAAAAGGTGTGTTTCAAAAGAGTCCTATCAAAAGGAACGTTCAAGTCTGTGAGTTGAATGCACTTATCATACAGAAGTTTCCTGGAATGCTTCTGTCTAGTTTTTATGTGAAGACACTTCCTTTTCCAGCATAGGCCTCAAAGCGCTCCAAATATCCACTTGCAGATTCTACCAAAAGAGTGTTTCAAAACTGCTCTATGAAAAGCAAACTTCAACACTGTGAGTAGAATGCACTCATCAAAAAAGTAGTTTCTGAGAATGCTTCTGTCTGGTTCTTATGTGAAGATATTTCCTTTTCCAACATAGGCCTCAAAGCGCTCCAAATAAACACTTGCAGATTCTACAAAAGGAGTGTTTCAAAAGTGCTCTTTTGAGGGGAACGTTCAAGTCTGTGAATTGAATGCACTCATCACACAGAAGTTTCTGAGAATGCTTCCGTCTAGTTGTTATGTGAAGATATTTCCTTTTCCAGCATAGGCCTCAAAACGCTCCAAATATCCCCTTGCAGATTTTACAAAAAGAGTGTTTCAAAAGTATTCTATCATAAGGAAGGTTCAACTCCGTGAGTTGAATGAAGGCATCATGAAGAACTTTCTGAGAATGCTTCTCTGTAGTTTTTAGGTGAAGGTATTCCATATCCCAGTACTGGGCTCGAAGTGCTCCAAATAACCACTTGCAGATTTTAGCAAAAGAGTGTTTCAAAACTGCTCTTTCTATAGGTAAGTTCAAGTCTGTGAGTTGAATGCACTCAACACAAAGAAGTTTCTGAAAATGCTTCTGTTCAGTTTTTATGTGAAGATATTTTCTTTTCCAGCATAGGCCTCAAACGGCTCTAAATATCCACTTGCAGATTCTACAAAAAGAGTGTTTCCAAACTTCTCTATCAATTGGTAGGTTCAACTCTGTGAGTTGAATGAACTCATCACGAAGAAGTTTCTGAGAATCCTTCTCTCTAGTTTTCATGTGAAGATATTTCCTTTTCCAGCTTAGGCCCCAAAGTGCTCCAAATAAACACTTGCAAATTCTACAAAAGGTGTGTTTCAAAAGAGTCCTATCAAAACGAACGTTCAAGTCTGTGAGTTGAATGCACTTATCATACAGAGGTTTCCTGGAATGCTTCTGTCTAGTTTTTATGTGAAGACACTTCCTTTTCCAGCATAGGCCTCAAAGCGCTCCAAATATCCACTTGCAGATTCTACCAAAAGAGTGTTTCAAAACTGCTCTATCAAAAGCAAACTTCAACACTGTGAGTAGAATGCACTCTTCACAAAGAAGTTTCTGAGAATGCTTCTGTCTGGTTCTTATGTGAAGATATTTCCTTTTCCAACATAGGCCTCAAAGCGCTCCAAATAAACACTTGCAGATTCTACAAAAGGAGTGTTTCAAAACTGTTCTATCCAAAGGAACGTTCAAGTCTGTGAGTTGAATGAACTCATTGCAAAGAAGTTTCTCAGAATGCTTCTGTCTTGTTTTTAGGTGAAGAGATTTCATGTCCCAGCGTAGGCCTCAAAGCGCTCCAAATATCCACTTGAAGATTCTATAAGAAGAGTGTCTCCAAACTGCTCTTTCCAAAGGAAGCTTCAAGTCTGTGAGTTGAATGCACTCATCACAAAGAAGTTTCTGAGAAAGCTTCCGTCTAGTTTTTATATGAAGATATTTCCTTTTCCAACAGAGGCCTCAAAGCGCTCCAAATAAACACATGCAGATTCTACAAAAGGAGTGTTTCAAAACTGTTCTATCAAAGGGAACGTTCAAGTCTGTGAGTTGAATGCACTCATCACACAGAAGTTTCTCAGAATGCTTCCGTCTAGTTTTTAGGTGAGGAGATTTCATTTCCCAGCATAGGCCTCAAAGCGCTCCAAATATCCCCTTGCAGATTGTACGAAAAGAGTGTTTCAAAGCTGCTCTTTCAAAAGCAAAGTTCAAGTCTGTGTGTTGAATGCACTCATCAGAAAGAAGTTTCTGAGAATGCTTCTGTCTAGTTCTTACGTGAAGATATTTCCTTTTCCAGCTTAGGCCCCAAAGTGCTCCAAATAAACACTTGCAAATTCTACAAAAGGTGTGTTTCAAAAGAGTCCTATCAAAAGGAACGTTCAAGTCTGTGAGTTGAATGCACTTATCATACAGAAGTTTCCTGGAATGCTTCTGTCTAGTTTTTATGTGAAGACACTTCCTTTTCCAGCATAGGCCTCAAAGCGCTCGAAATATCCACTTGCAGATTCTACCAAAAGAGTGTTTCAAAACTGCTCTATCAAAAGCAAACTTCAACACTGTGAGTAGAATGCACTCATCACAAAGAAGTTTCTGAGAATGCTTCTGTCTGGTTCTTATGTGAAGATATTTCCTTTTCCAACATAGGCCTCAAAGCGCTCCAAATAAACACTTGCAGATTCTACAAAAGGAGTGTTTCAAAACTGCTCTTTTGAGGGGAACGTTCAAGTCTGTGAGTTGAATGCACTCATCACACAGAAGTTTCTGAGAATGCTTCCGTCTAGTTGTTATGTGAAGATATTTCCTTTTCCAGCATAGGCCTCAAAACGCTCCAAATATCCCCTTGCAGATTTTACAAAAAGAGTGTTTCAAAAGTGTTCTATCATAAGGAAGGTTCAACTCTGTGAGTTGAATGAAGGCATCGTGAAGAACTTTCTGAGAATGCTTCTCTGTAGTTTTTAGGTGAAGGTATTCCATATCCCAGTACTGGGCTCGAAGTGCTCCAAATAACCACTTGCAGATTTTAGCAAAAGAGTGTTTCAAAACTGCTCTTTCTATAGGTAAGTTCAAGTCTGTGAGTTGAATGCACTCAACACAAAGAAGTTTCTGAGAATGGTTCTGTTCAGTTTTTATGTGAAGATATTTTCTTTTCCAGCATAGGCCTCAAACGGCTCCAAATATCCACTTGCAGATTCTACAAAAAGAGTGTTTCCAAACTTCTCTATCAATTGGTAGGTTCAACCCTGTGAGTTGAATGAAATCCTCATGAAGAAGTTTCTGAGAATCCTTCTCTCTAGTTTTCATGTGAAGATATTTCCTTTTCCAACATGGGCCTCAAGGTGCTCCGAATAAACACTTGCAGATTCTACAAACGTAATGTTTCAAAACTGTTCTATCCAAAGGAACGTTCAAGTCGGTGAGTTGAATGCACTCATTGCAAAGAAGTTTCTCAGAATGCTTCTGTCTAGTTTTTAGGTGAAGAGATTTCATGTCCCAGCATAGGCCTCAAAGCGCTCCAAATATCCACTTGAAGATTCTATAAGAAGAGTGTCTCCAAACTGCTCTTTCCAAAGGAAGCTTCAAGTCTGTGAGTTGAATGCACTCATCACAAAGAAGTTTCTGAGAAGGCTTCCGTCTAGTTTTTATATGAAGATATTTCCTTTTCCAACTGATGCCTCAAAGCGCTCCAAATAAACACATGCAGATTCTACAAAAGGAGTGTTTCGAAACTGTTCTATCAAAGGGAACGTTCAAGTCTGTGAGTTGAATGCACTCATCACACAGAAGTTTCTCAGAATGCTTCTGTCTAGTTTTTAGGTGAGGAGATTTCATTTCCCAGCATAGGCCTCAAAGCGCTCCAAATATCCCCTTGCAGATTGTACGAAAAGAGTGTTTCAAAGCTACCCTTTCAAAAGCAACGTTCAAGTCTGTGTGTTGAATGCACTCATCAGAAAGAAGTTTCTGAGAATGCTTCTGTGTAGTTCTTACGTGAAGATATTTCCTTTTCCAGCTTAGGCCCCAAAGTGCTCCAAATAAACACTTGCAAATTCTACAAAAGGTGTGTTTCAAACGAGTCCTATCAAAAGGAACGTTCAAGTCTGTGAGTTGAATGCACTTATCATACAGAGGTTTCCTGGAATGCTTCTGTCTAGTTTTTATGTGAAGACACTTCCTTTTCCAGCATAGGCCTCAAAGCGCTCCAAATATCCACTTGCAGATTCTACCAAAAGAGTGTTTCAAAACTGCTCTATCAAAAGCAAACTTCAACACTGTGAGTAGAATGCACTCTTCACAAAGAAGTTTCTGAGAATGCTTCTGTCTGGTTCTTATGTGAAGATATTTCCTTTTCCAACATAGGCCTCAAAGCGCTCCAAATAAACACTTGCAGATTCTACAAAAGGAGTGTTTCAAAACTGTTCTATCCAAAGGAACGTTCAAGTCTGTGAGTTGAATGAACTCATTGCAAAGAAGTTTCTCAGAATGCTTCTGTCTTGTTTTTAGGTGAAGAGATTTCATGTCCCAGCGTAGGCCTCAAAGCGCTCCAAATATCCACTTGAAGATTCTATAAGAAGAGTGTCTCCAAACTGCTCTTTCCAAAGGAAGCTTCAAGTCTGTGAGTTGAATGCACTCATCACAAAGAAGTTTCTGAGAAAGCTTCCGTCTAGTTTTTATATGAAGATATTTCCTTTTCCAACAGAGGCCTCAAAGCGCTCCAAATAAACACATGCAGATTCTACAAAAGGAGTGTTTCAAAACTGTTCTATCAAAGGGAACGTTCAAGTCTGTGAGTTGAATGCACTCATCACACAGAAGTTTCTCAGAATGCTTCCGTCTAGTTTTTAGGTGAGGAGATTTCATTTCCCAGCATAGGCCTCAAAGCGCTCCAAATATCCCCTTGCAGATTGTACGAAAAGAGTGTTTCAAAGCTGCTCTTTCAAAAGCAAAGTTCAAGTCTGTGTGTTGAATGCACTCATCAGAAAGAAGTTTCTGAGAATGCTTCTGTCTAGTTCTTACGTGAAGATATTTCCTTTTCCAGCTTAGGCCCCAAAGTGCTCCAAATAAACACTTGCAATTTCTACAAAAGGTGTGTTTCAAAAGAGTCCCATCAAAAGGAACGTTCAAGTCTGTGAGTTGAATGCACTTATCATACAGAAGTTTCCTGGAATGCTTCTGTCTAGTTTTTATGTGAAGACACTTCCTTTTCCAGCATAGGCCTCAAAGCGCTCGAAATATCCACTTGCAGATTCTACCAAAAGAGTGTTTCAAAACTGCTCTATCAAAAGCAAACTTCAACACTGTGAGTAGAATGCACTCATCACAAAGAAGTTTCTGAGAATGCTTCTGTCTGGTTCTTATGTGAAGATATTTCCTTTTCCAACATAGGCCTCAAAGCGCTCCAAATAAACACTTGCAGATTCTACAAAAGGAGTGTTTCAAAACTGCTCTTTTGAGGGGAACGTTCAAGTCTGTGAGTTGAATGCACTCATCACACAGAAGTTTCTGAGAATGCTTCCGTCTAGTTGTTATGTGAAGATATTTCCTTTTCCAGCATAGGCCTCTAAACGCTCCAAATATCCCCTTGCAGATTTTACAAAAAGAGTGTTTCAAAAGTGTTCTATCATAAGGAAGGTTCAACTCCGTGAGTTGAATGAAGGCATCGTGAAGAACTTTCTGAGAATGCTTCTCTGTAGTTTTTAGGTGAAGGTATTCCATATCCCAGTACTGGGCTCGAAGTGCTCCAAATAACCACTTGCAGATTTTAGCAAAAGAGTGTTTCAAAACTGCTCTTTCTATAGGTAAGTTCAAGTCTGTGAGTTGAATGCACTCAACACAAAGAAGTTTCTGAGAATGGTTCTGTTCAGTTTTTACGTGAAGATATTTTCTTTTCCAGCATAGGCCTCAAACGGCTCCAAATATCCACTTGCAGATTCTACAAAAAGAGTGTTTCCAAACTTCTCTATCAATTGGTAGGTTCAACCCTGTGAGTTGAATGAAATCCTCATGAAGAAGTTTCTGAGAATCCTTCTCTCTAGTTTTCATGTGAAGATATTTCCTTTTCCAACATGGGCCTCAAGGTGCTCCGAATAAACACTTGCAGATTCTACAAACGTAATGTTTCAAAACTGTTCTATCCAAAGGAACGTTCAAGTCGGTGAGTTGAATGCACTCATTGCAAAGAAGTTTCTCAGAATGCTTCTGTCTAGTTTTTAGGTGAAGAGATTTCATGTCCCAGCATAGGCCTCAAAGCGCTCCAAATATCCACTTGAAGATTCTATAAGAAGAGTGTCTCCAAACTGCTCTTTCCAAAGGAAGCTTCAAGTCTGTGAGTTGAATGCACTCATCACAAAGAAGTTTCTGAGAAGGCTTCCGTCTAGTTTTTATATGAAGATATTTCCTTTTCCAACTGATGCCTCAAAGCGCTCCAAATAAACACATGCAGATTCTACAAAAGGAGTGTTTCGAAACTGTTCTATCAAAGGGAACGTTCAAGTCTGTGAGTTGAATGCACTCATCACACAGAAGTTTCTCAGAATGCTTCTGTCTAGTTTTTAGGTGAGGAGATTTCATTTCCCAGCATAGGCCTCAAAGCGCTCCAAATATCCCCTTGCAGATTGTACGAAAAGAGTGTTTCAAAGCTACCCTTTCAAAAGCAACGTTCAAGTCTGTGTGTTGAATGCACTCATCAGAAAGAAGTTTCTGAGAATGCTTCTGTGTAGTTCTTACGTGAAGATATTTCCTTTTCCAGCTTAGGCCCCAAAGTGCTCCAAATAAACACTTGCAAATTCTACAAAAGGTGTGTTTCAAACGAGTCCTATCAAAAGGAACGTTCAAGTCTGTGAGTTGAATGCACTTATCATACAGAGGTTTCCTGGAATGCTTCTGTCTAGTTTTTATGTGAAGACACTTCCTTTTCCAGCATAGGCCTCAAAGCGCTCCAAATATCCACTTGCAGATTCTACCAAAAGAGTGTTTCAAAACTGCTCTATCAAAAGCAAACTTCAACACTGTGAGTAGAATGCACTCTTCACAAAGAAGTTTCTGAGAATGCTTCTGTCTGGTTCTTATGTGAAGATATTTCCTTTTCCAACATAGGCCTCAAAGCGCTCCAAATAAACACTTGCAGATTCTACAAAAGGAGTGTTTCAAAACTGTTCTATCCAAAGGAACGTTCAAGTCTGTGAGTTGAATGAACTCATTGCAAAGAAGTTTCTCAGAATGCTTCTGTCTTGTTTTTAGGTGAAGAGATTTCATGTCCCAGCGTAGGCCTCAAAGCGCTCCAAATATCCACTTGAAGATTCTATAAGAAGAGTGTCTCCAAACTGCTCTTTCCAAAGGAAGCTTCAAGTCTGTGAGTTGAATGCACTCATCACAAAGAAGTTTCTGAGAAAGCTTCCGTCTAGTTTTTATATGAAGATATTTCCTTTTCCAACAGAGGCCTCAAAGCGCTCCAAATAAACACATGCAGATTCTACAAAAGGAGTGTTTCAAAACTGTTCTATCAAAGGGAACGTTCAAGTCTGTGAGTTGAATGCACTCATCACACAGAAGTTTCTCAGAATGCTTCTGTCTAGTTTTTAGGTGAGGAGATTTCATTTCCCAGCATAGGCCTCAAAGCGCTCCAAATATCCCCTTGCAGATTGTACGAAAAGAGTGTTTCAAAGCTGCTCTTTCAAAAGCAAAGTTCAAGTCTGTGTGTTGAATGCACTCATCAGAAAGAAGTTTCTGAGAATGCTTCTGTCTAGTTCTTACGTGAAGATATTTCCTTTTCCAGCTTAGGCCCCAAAGTGCTCGAAATAAACACTTGCAAATTCTACAAAAGGTGTGTTTCAAAAGAGTCCCATCAAAAGGAACGTTCAAGTCTGTGAGTTGAATGCACTTATCATACAGAAGTTTCCTGGAATGCTTCTGTCTAGTTTTTATGTGAAGACACTTCCTTTTCCAGCATAGGCCTCAAAGCGCTCCAAATATCCACTTGCAGATTCTACCAAAAGAGTGTTTCAAAACTGCTCTATCAAAAGCAAACTTCAACACTGTGAGTAGAATGCACTCATCACAAAGAAGTTTCTGAGAATGCTTCTGTCTGGTTCTTATGTGAAGATATTTCCTTTTCCAACATAGGCCTCAAAGCGCTCCAAATAAACACTTGCAGATTCTACAAAAGGAGTGTTTCAAAACTGCTCTTTTGAGGGGAACGTTCAAGTCTGTGAGTTGAATGCACTCATCACACAGAAGTTTCTGAGAATGCTTCCGTCTAGTTGTTATGTGAAGATATTTCCTTTTCCAGCATAGGCCTCAAAACGCTCCAAATATCCCCTTGCAGATTTTACAAAAAGAGTGTTTCAAAAGTGTTCTATCATAAGGAAGGTTCAACTCCGTGAGTTGAATGAAGGCATCGTGAAGAACTTTCTGAGAATGCTTCTCTGTAGTTTTTAAGTGAAGATATTCCATATCCCAGCACAGGCCTCGAAGTGCTCCAAATAACCACTTGCAGATTTTAGCAAAAGAGTGTTTCAAAAACTGCTCTTTCTACAGGTAAGTTCAAGTCTGTGAGTTGAATGCACTCAACACAAAGAAGTTTCTGAGAATGCTTCTGTTCAGTTTTTATGTGAAGATATTTTCTTTTCCAGCATAGGCCTCAAACGGCTCCAAATATCCACTTGCAGATTCTACAAAAAGAGTGTTTCCAAACTTCTCTATCAATTGGTAGGTTCAACTCTGTGAGTTGAATGAACTCCTCATGAAGAAGTTTCTGAGAATCCTTCTCTCTAGTTTTCATGTGAAGATATTTCCTTTTCCAACATGGGCCTCAAGGTGCTCCGAATAAACACTTGCAGATTCTACAAACGTAATGTTTCAAAACTGTTCTATCCAAAGGAACGTTCAAGTCGGTGAGTTGAATGCACTCATTGCAAAGAAGTTTCTCAGAATGCTTCTGTCTAGTTTTTAGGTGAAGAGATTTCATGTCCCAGCATAGGCCTCAAAGCGCTCCAAATATCCACTTGAAGATTCTATAAGAAGAGTGTCTCCAAACTGCTCTTTCCAAAGGAAGCTTCAAGTCTGTGAGTTGAATGCACTCATCACAAAGAAGTTTCTGAGAAGGCTTCCGTCTAGCTTTTATATGAAGATATTTCCTTTTCCAACAGAGGCCTCAAAGCGCTCCAAATAAACACATGCAGATTCTGCAAAAGGAGTGTTTCAAAACTGTTCTATCAAAGGGAACATTCAAGTCTGTGAGTTGAATGCACTCATCACACAGAAGTTTCTCAGAATGCTTCTGTCTAGTTTTAAGGTGAAGAGATTTCATTTCCCAGCATAGGCCTCAAAGCGCTCCAAATATCCCCTTGCAGATTCTACGAAAGGAGTGTTTCAAAGCTGCTCTTTCAAAAGCAAGGTTCAAGTCTGTGTGTTGAATGCACTCATCAGAAAGAAGTTTCTGAGAATGCTTCTGTCTAGTTCTTACGTGAAGATATTTCCTTTTCCAGCTTAGGCCCCAAAGTGCTCCAAATAAACACTTGCAAATTCTACAAAAGGAGTGTTTCAAAAGAGTCCTATCAAAAGGAACGTTCAAGTCTGTGAGTTGAATGCACTTATCATACAGATGTTTCCTGGAATGCTTCTGTCTAGTTTTTATGTGAAGACATTTCCTTTTCCAGCATAGGCCTCAAAGCACTCCAAATATCCACTTGCAGATTCTACAAAAAGAGTGTTTCCAAACTTCTCTATCAACTGGTAGGTTCAACTCTGTGAGTTGAATGAACTCATCACGAAGAAGTTTCCGAGAATCCTTCTCTCTAGTTTTCATGTGAAGATATTTCATTTTCCAACATAGGCCTCAAGGTGCTCCGAATAAACACTTGCAGATTCTACAAACGTAATGTTTCAAAACTGTTCTATCCAAAGGAACGTTCAAGTCTGTGAGTTGAATGCACTCATTGCAAAGAAGTTTCTCAGAATGCTTCTGCCTAGTTTTTAGGTGAGGAGATTTCATGTCCCAGCATAGGCCTCAAAGCGCTCCAAATATCCACTTGAAGATTCTATAAGAAGAGTGTCTCCAAACTGCTCTTTCCAAAGGAAGCTTCAAGTCTGTGAGTTGAATGCACTCATCACAAAGAAGTTTCTGAGAAGGCTCCCGTCTAGTTTTTATATGAAGATATTTCCTTTTCCAACAGAGGCCTCAAAGCGCTCCAAATAAACACATGCAGATTCTACAAAAGGAGTGTTTCAAAACTGTTCTATTGAAGGGAACGTTCAAGTCTGTGTGTTGAATGCTCTCATCAGAAAGAAGTTTCTGAGAATGCTTCTGTCTAGTTCTTACGTGAAGATATTTCCTTTTCCAGCTTAGGCCCCAAAGCGCTCCAAATAAACACTTGCAAATTCTACAAAAGGAGTGTTACAAAAGAGTCCTATCAAAAGGAACGTTCAAGTCTGTGAGTTGAATGCACTTATCATACAGATGTTTCCTGGAATGCTTCTGTCTAGTTTTTATGTGAAGACATTTCCTTTTCCAGCATAGGCCTCAAAGCACTCCAAATATCCACTTGCAGATTCTACAAAAAGAGTGTTTCCAAACTTCTCTATCAACTGGTAGGTTCAACTCTGTGAGTTGAATGAACTCATCACGAAGAAGTTTCTGAGAATCCTTCTCTCTAGTTTTCATGTGAAGATATTTCCTTTTCCAACATAGGCCTCAAGGTGCTCCGAAAAAACACTTGCAGATTCTACAAACGTAATGTTTCAAAACTGTTCTATCCAAAGGAACGTTCAAGTCTGTGAGTTGAATGCACTCATTGCAAAGAAGTTTCTCAGAATGCTTCTGTCTAGTTTTTAGGTGAAGAGATTTCATGTCCCAGCATAGGCCTCAAAACGCTCCAAATATCCACTTGAAGATTCTATAAGAAGAGTGTCTCCAAACTGCTCTTTCCAAAGGAAGCTTCAAGTCTGTGAGTTGAATGCACTCATCACAAAGAAGTTTCTGAGAAGGCTTCTGTCTAGTTTTTATATGAAGATATTTCCTTTTCCAACAGAGGCCTCATAGCGCTCCAAATAAACACATGCAGATTCTACAAAAGGAGTGTTTCAAAACTGTTCTATCAAAGGGAACATTCAAGTCTGTGAGTTGAATGCACTCATCACACAGAAGTTTCTCAGAATGCTTCTGTCTAGTTTTAAGGTGAAGAGATTTCATTTCCCAGCATAGGCCTCAAAGCGCTCCAAATATCCCCTTGCAGATTCTACGAAAGGAGTGTTTCAAAGCTGCTCTTTCAAAAGCAAGGTTCAAGTCTGTGTGTTGAATGCACTCATCAGAAAGAAGTTTCTGAGAATGCTTCTGTCTAGTTCTTACGTGAAGATATTTCCTTTTCCAGCTTAGGCCACAAAGCGCTCCAAATAAACACTTGCAAATTCTACAAAAGGAGTGTTTCAAAAGAGTCCTATCAAAAGGAACGTTCAAGTCTGTGAGTTGAATGCACTTATCATACAGATGTTTCCTGGAATGCTTCTGTCTAGTTTTTATGTGAAGACATTTCCTTTTCCAGCATAGGCCTCAAAGCACTCCAAATATCCACTTGAAGATTCTATAAGAAGAGTGTCTCCAAACTGCTCTTTCCAAAGGAAGCTTCAAGTCTGTGAGTTGAATGCACTCATCACAAAGAAGTTTCTGAGAAGGCTTCCGTCTAGTTTTTATATGAAGATATTTCCTTTTCCAACAGAGGCCTCAAAGCGCTCCAAATAAACACATGCAGATTCTACAAAAGGAGTGTTTCAAAACTGTTCTATCAAAGGGAACATTCAAGTCTGTGAGTTGCATGCACTCATCACACAGAAGTTTCTCAGAATGCTTCTGTCTAGTTTTAAGGTGAAAAGATTTCATTTCCCAGCATAGGCCTCAAAGCGCTCCAAATATCCCCTTGCAGATTCTACGAAAGGAGTGTTTCAAAGCTGCTCTTTCAAAAGCAAGGTTCAAGTGTGTGTGTTGAATGCACTCATCAGAAAGAAGTTTCTGAGAATGCTTCTGTCTAGTTCTTACGTGAAGATATTTCCTTTTCCAGCTTAGGCCCCAAAGCGCTCCAAATAAACACTTCCAAATTCTACAAAAGGAGTGTTTCAAAAGAGTCCTATCAAAAGGAACGTTCAAGTCTCTGAGTTGAATGCACTTATCATACAGATGTTTCCTGGAATGCTTCTGTCTAGTTTTTATGTGAAGACATTTCCTTTTCCAGCATAGGCCTCAAAGCACTCCAAATATCCACTTGCAGATTCTACAAAAAGAGTGTTTCCAAACTTCTCTATCAACTGGTAGGTTCAACTCTGTGAGTTGAATGAACTCATCACGAAGAAGTTTCTGAGAATCCTTCTCTCTAGTTTTCATGTGAAGATATTTCCTTTTCCAACATAGGCCTCAAGGTGCTCCGAATAAACACTTGCAGATTCTACAAACGTAATGTTTCAAAACTGTTCTATCCAAAGGAACGTTCAAGTCTGTGAGTTGAATGCACTCATTGCAAAGAAGTTTCTCAGAATGCTTCTGTCTAGTTTTTAGGTGAAGAGATTTCATGTCCCAGCATAGGCCTCAAAGCGCTCCAAATATCCACTTGAAGATTCTATAAGAAGAGTGTCTCCAAACTGCTCTTTCCAAAGGAAGCTTCAAGTCTGTGAGTTGAATGCACTCATCACAAAGAAGTTTCTGAGAAGGCTTCCGTCTAGTTTTTATATGAAGATATTTCCTTTTCCAACATAGGCCTCAAAGCGCTCCAAATAAACACATGCAGATTCTACAAAAGCAGTGTTTCAAAACTGTTCTATCAAAGGGAACGTTCAAGTCTGTGAGTTGAATACACTCATCACACAGAAGTTTCTCAGAATGCTTCTGTCTAGTTTTTAGGTGAGGAGATTTCATTTCCCAGCATAGGCCTCAAAGCGCTCCAAATATCCCCTTGCAGATTGTACGAAAAGAGTGTTTCAAAGCTGCCCTTTCAAAAGCAAAGTTCAAGTCTGTGTGTTGAATGCACTCATCAGAAAGAAGTTTCTGAGAATGCTTCTGTCTAGTTCTTACGGGAAGATATTTCCTTTCCAGCTTAGGCCCCAAAGTGCTCCAAATAAACACTTGCAAATTCTACAAAAGGATTGTTTCAAAAGAGTCCTATCAAAAGGAACGTTCATGTCTGTGAGTTGAATGCACTCATCAGACAGAAGTTTCTGAGAATGCTTCCGTCTAGTTGTTATGTGAAGATATTTCCTTTTCCAGCATAGGCCTCAAAACGCTCCAAATATCCCCTTGCAGATTCTACAAAAAGAGTGTTTCAAAAGTGTTCTATCTTAAGGAAGGTTCAACTCCGTGAGTTGAATGAAGGCATCGTGAAGAACTTTCTGAGAACGCTTCTCTGTAGTTTTTAGGTGAAGATATTCCATATCCAAGCACAGGCCTCGAAGTGCTCCAAATAACCACTTGCAGATTTTTGCAAAAGAGTGTTTCAAAACTGCTCTTCCTATAGGTAAGTTCAAGTCTGTGAGTTGAATGCAGTCAACACAAAGAAGTTTCTGAGAATGCTTCTGTTCAGTTTTTATGTGCAGATATTTCCTTTTCCAGCATAGGCCTCAAACGGCTCCAAATATCCATTTGCAGATTCTTCAAAAAGAGTGTTTCCAAACTTCTCTATCAATTGGTAGGTTCAACTCTGTGAGTTGAATGAACTCATCATGAAGAAGTTTCTGAGAATCCTTCTCTCTAGTTTTCATGTGAAGATATTTCCTTTTCCAACATGGGCCTCAAGGTGCTCCGAATAAACACTTGCAGATTCTACAAACGTAATGTTTCAAAACTGTTCTATCCAAAGGAACGTTCAAGTCTGTGAGTTGAATGCACTCATTGCAAAGAAGTTTCTCAGAATGCTTCTGTCTAGTTTTTAGGTGAAGAGATTTCATGTCCCAGCATAGGCCTCAAAGCGCACCAAATATCCACTTGAAGATTCTATAAGAAGAGTGTCTCCAAACTGCTCTTTCCAAAGGAAGCTTCAAGTCTGTGAGTTGAATGCACTCATCACAAAGAAGTTTCTGAGAAGGCTTCCGTCTAGTTTTTATATGAAGATATTTCCTTTTCCAACATAGGCCTCAAAGCGCTCCAAATAAACACATGCAGATTCTACAAAAGGAGTGTTTCAAAACTGTTCTATCAAAAGGAACGTTCAAGTCTGTGAGTTGAATACACTCATCACACAGAAGTTTCTCAGAATGCTTCTGTCTAGTTTTTAGGTGAAGAGATTTCATTTCCCAGCATAGGCCTCAAAGCGCTCCAAATATCCACTTGAAGATTCTATAAGAAGAGTGTCTCCAAACTGCTCTTTCCAAAGGAAGCTTCAAGTCTGTGAGTTGAATGCACTCATCACAAAGAAGTTTCTGAGAAGGCTTCCGTCTAGTTTTTATATGAAGATATTTCCTTTTCCAACATAGGCCTCAAAGCGCTCCAAATAAACACATGCAGATTCTACAAAAGGAGTGTTTCAAAACTGTTCTATCAAAAGGAACGTTCAAGTCTGTGAGTTGAATACACTCATCACACAGAAGTTTCTCAGAATGCTTCTGTCTAGTTTTTAGGTGAAGAGATTTCATTTCCCAGCATAGGCCTCAAAGCGCTCCAAATATCCCTTTGCAGATTGTACGAAAAGAGTGTTTCAAAGCTGCTCTTTCAAAAGCAAGGTTCAAGTCTGTGTGTTGAATGCACTCATCAGAAAGAAGTTTCTGAGAATGCTTCTGTCTAGTTCTTACGTGAAGATATTTCCTTTTCCAGCTTAGGCCCCAAAGTGCTCCAAATAAACACTTGCAAATTCTACAAAAGGTGTGTTTCAAAAGAGTCCCATCAAAAGGAACGTTCAAGTCTGTGAGTTGAATGCACTTATCATACAGAAGTTTCCTGGAATGCTTCTGTCTAGTTTTTATGTGAAGACACTTCCTTTTCAAGCATAGGCCTCAAAGCGCTCCAAATATCCACTTGCAGATTCTACCAAAAGAGTGTTTCAAAACTGCTCTATGAAAAGCAAGCTTCAACACTGTGAGTAGAATGCACTCATCACAAAGAAGTTTCTGAGAATGCTTCTGTCTGGTTCTTATGTGAAGATATTTCCTTTTCCAACATAGGCCTCAAAGCGCTCCAAGTAAACACTTGCAGATTCTACAAAAGGAGTGTTTCAAAACTGCTCTTTTGAGAGGAACGTTCAAGTCTCTGAGTTGAATGCACTCATCACACAGAAGTTTCTGAGAATGCTTCCGTCTAGTTGTTATGTGAAGATATTTCCTTTTCCAGCATAGGCCTCAAAACGCTCCAAATATCCCCTTGCAGATTTTACAAAAAGAGTGTTTCAAAAGTGTTCTATCATAAGGAAGGTTCAACTCCATGAGTTGAATGAAGGCATCGTGAAGAACTTTCTGAGAATGCTTCTCTGTAGTTTTTAGGTGAAGATATTCCATATCCCAGCACAGGCCTCGAAGTGCTCCAAATAACCACTTGCAGATTTTGGCAAAAGAGTGTTTCAAAACTGCTCTTTCTACAGGTAAGTTCAAGTCTGTGAGTTGAATGCACTCAACACAAAGAAGTTTCTGAGAATGCTTCTGTTCAGTTTTTATGTGAAGATATTTTCTTTTCCAGCATAGGCCTCAAACGGCTCCAAATATCCACTTGCAGATTCTACAAAAAGAGTGTTTCCAAACTTCTCTATCAATTAGTAGGTTCAACTCTGTGAGTTGAATGAACTCATCACGAAGAAGTTTCTGAGAATCCTTCTCTCTAGTTTTCATGTGAAGATATTTCCTTTTCCAACATAGGCCTCAAGGTGCTCCGAATAAACACTTGCAGATTCTACAAACGTAATGTTTCAAAACTGTTCTATCCAAAGGAACGTTCATGTCTGTGAGTTGAATGCACTCATTGCAAAGAAGTTTCTCAGAATGCTTCTGTCTAGTTTTTAGGTGAAGAGATTTCATGTCCCAGCATAGGCCTCAAAGCGCTCCAAATATCCACTTGAAGATTCTATAAGAAGAGTGTCTCCAAACTGCTCTTTCCAAAGGAAGCTTCAAGTCTGTGAGTTGAATGCACTCATCACAAAGAAGTTTCTGAGAAGGCTTCCGTCTAGTTTTTATATGAAGATATTTCCTTTTCCAACAGAGGCCTCAAAGCGCTCCAAATAAACACATGCAGATTCTACAAAAGGAGTGTTTCAAAACTGTTCTATCAAAGGGAACATTCAAGTCTGTGAGTTGAATGCACTCATCACACAGAAGTTTCTCAGAATGCTTCTGTCTAGTTTTAAGGTGAAAAGATTTCATTTCCCTGCATAGGCCTCAAAGCGCTCCAAATATCCCCTTACAGATTCTACGAAAGGAGTGTTTCAAAGCTGCTCTTTCAAAAGCAAGGTTCAAGTGTGTGTGTTGAATGCACTCATCAGAAAGAAGTTTCTGAGAATGCTTCTGTCTAGTTCTTACGTGAAGATATTTCCTTTTCCAGCTTAGGCCCCAAAGCGCTCCAAATAAACACTTCCAAATTCTACAAAAGGAGTGTTTCAAAAGAGTCCTATCAAAAGGAACGTTCAAGTCTCTGAGTTGAATGCACTTATCATACAGATGTTTCCTGGAATGCTTCTGTCTAGTTTTTATGTGAAGACATTTCCTTTTCCAGCATAGGCCTCAAAGCACTCCAAATATCCACTTGCAGATTCTACAAAAAGAGTGTTTCCAAACTTCTCTATCAACTGGTAGGTTCAACTCTGTGAGTTGAATGAACTCATCACGAAGAAGTTTCTGAGAATCCTTCTCTCTAGTTTTCATGTGAAGATATTTCCTTTTCCAACATAGGCCTCAAGGTGCTCCGAATAAACACTTGCAGATTCTACAAACGTAATGTTTCAAAACTGTTCTATCCAAAGGAACGTTCAAGTCTGTGAGTTGTATGCACTCATTGCAAAGAAGTTTCTCAGAATGCTTCTGTCTAGTTTTTAGGTGAACAGATTTCATGTCCCAGCATAGGCCTCAAAGTGCTCCAAATATCCACTTGAAGATTCTATAAGAAGAGTGTCTCCAAACTGCTCTTTCCAAAGGAAGCTTCAAGTCTGTGAGATGAATGCACTCATCACAAAGAAGTTTCTGAGAAGGCTTCCGTCTAGTTTTTATATGAAGATATTTCCTTTTCCAACATAGGCCTCAAAGCGCTCCAAATAAACACATGCAGATTCTACAAAAGCAGTGTTTCAAAACTGTTCTATCAAAGGGAACGTTCAAGTCTGTGAGTTGAATACACTCATCACACAGAAGTTTCTCAGAATGCTTCTGTCTAGTTTTTAGGTGAAGAGATTTCATTTCCCAGCATAGGCCTCAAAGCGCTCCAAATATCCCTTTGCAGATTGTACGAAAAGAGTGTTTCAAAGCTGCTCTTTCAAAAGCAAGGTTCAAGTCTGTGTGTTGAATGCACTCATCAGAAAGAAGTTTCTGAGAATGCTTCTGTCCAGTTCTTACGTGAAGATATTTCCTTTTCCAGCTTAGGCCCCAAATTGCTCCAAATAAACACTTGCAAATTCTACAAAAGGTGTGTTTCAAAAGAGTCCCATCAAAAGGAACGTTCAAGTCTGTGAGTTGAATGCACTTATCATACAGAAGTTTCCTGGAATGCTTCTGTCTAGTTTTTATGTGAAGACACTTCCTTTTCAAGCATAGGCCTCAAAGCGCTCCAAATATCCACTTGCAGATTCTACCGAAAGAGTGTTTCAAAACTGCTCTATGAAAAGCAAGCTTCAACACAGTGAGTAGAATGCACTCATCACAAAGAAGTTTCTGAGAATGCTTCTGTCTGGTTCTTATGTGAATATATTTCCTTTTCCAACATAGGCCTCAAAGCGCTCCAAGTAAACACTTGCTGATTCTACAAAAGGAGTGTTTCAAAACTGCCCTTTTGAGAGGAACGTTCAAGTCTGTGAGTTGAATGCACTCATCACACAGAAGTTTCTGAGAATGCTTCCGTCTAGTTGTTATGTGAAGATATTTCCTTTTCCAGCATAGGCCTCAAAACGCTCCAAATATCCCCTTGCAGATTTTACAAAAAGAGTGTTTCAAAAGTGTTCTATCATAAGGAAGGTTCAACTCCGTGAGTTGAATGAAGGCATCGTGAAGAACTTTCTGAGAATGCTTCTCTGTAGTTTTTAGGTGAAGATATTCCATATCCCAGCACAGGCCTCGAAGTGCTCCAAATAACCACTTGCAGATTTTGGCAAAAGAGTGTTTCAAAACTGCTCTTTCTACAGGTAAGTTCAAGTCTGTGAGTTGAATGCACTCAACACAAAGAAGTTTCTGAGAATGCTTCTGTTCAGTTTTTATGTGAAGATATTTTCTTTTCCAGCATAGGCCTCAAACGGCTCCAAATATCCACTTGCAGATTCTACAAAAAGAGTGTTTCCAAACTTCTCTATCAATTGGTAGGTTCAACCCTGTGAGTTGAATGAAATCCTCATGAAGAAGTTTCTGAGAATCCTTCTCTCTAGTTTTCATGTGAAGATATTTCCTTTTCCAACATGGGCCTCAAGGTGCTCCGAATAAACACTTGCAGATTCTACAAACGTAATGTTTCAAAACTGTTCTATCCAAAGGAACGTTCAAGTCGGTGAGTTGAATGCACTCATTGCAAAGAAGTTTCTCAGAATGCTTCTGTCTAGTTTTTAGGTGAAGAGATTTCATGTCCCAGCATAGGCCTCAAAGCGCTCCAAATATCCACTTGAAGATTCTATAAGAAGAGTGTCTCCAAACTGCTCTTTCCAAAGGAAGCTTCAAGTCTGTGAGTTGAATGCACTCATCACAAAGAAGTTTCTGAGAAGGCTTCCGTCTAGTTTTTATATGAAGATATTTCCTTTTCCAACTGATGCCTCAAAGCGCTCCAAATAAACACATGCAGATTCTACAAAAGGAGTGTTTCGAAACTGTTCTATCAAAGGGAACGTTCAAGTCTGTGAGTTGAATGCACTCATCACACAGAAGTTTCTCAGAATGCTTCTGTCTAGTTTTTAGGTGAGGAGATTTCATTTCCCAGCATAGGCCTCAAAGCGCTCCAAATATCCCCTTGCAGATTGTACGAAAAGAGTGTTTCAAAGCTACCCTTTCAAAAGCAACGTTCAAGTCTGTGTGTTGAATGCACTCATCAGAAAGAAGTTTCTGAGAATGCTTCTGTGTAGTTCTTACGTGAAGATATTTCCTTTTCCAGCTTAGGCCCCAAAGTGCTCCAAATAAACACTTGCAAATTCTACAAAAGGTGTGTTTCAAACGAGTCCTATCAAAAGGAACGTTCAAGTCTGTGAGTTGAATGCACTTATCATACAGAGGTTTCCTGGAATGCTTCTGTCTAGTTTTTATGTGAAGACACTTCCTTTTCCAGCATAGGCCTCAAAGCGCTCCAAATATCCACTTGCAGATTCTACCAAAAGAGTGTTTCAAAACTGCTCTATCAAAAGCAAACTTCAACACTGTGAGTAGAATGCACTCTTCACAAAGAAGTTTCTGAGAATGCTTCTGTCTGGTTCTTATGTGAAGATATTTCCTTTTCCAACATAGGCCTCAAAGCGCTCCAAATAAACACTTGCAGATTCTACAAAAGGAGTGTTTCAAAACTGTTCTATCCAAAGGAACGTTCAAGTCTGTGAGTTGAATGAACTCATTGCAAAGAAGTTTCTCAGAATGCTTCTGTCTTGTTTTTAGGTGAAGAGATTTCATGTCCCAGCGTAGGCCTCAAAGCGCTCCAAATATCCACTTGAAGATTCTATAAGAAGAGTGTCTCCAAACTGCTCTTTCCAAAGGAAGCTTCAAGTCTGTGAGTTGAATGCACTCATCACAAAGAAGTTTCTGAGAAAGCTTCCGTCTAGTTTTTATATGAAGATATTTCCTTTTCCAACAGAGGCCTCAAAGCGCTCCAAATAAACACATGCAGATTCTACAAAAGGAGTGTTTCAAAACTGTTCTATCAAAGGGAACGTTCAAGTCTGTGAGTTGAATGCACTCATCACACAGAAGTTTCTCAGAATGCTTCCGTCTAGTTTTTAGGTGAGGAGATTTCATTTCCCAGCATAGGCCTCAAAGCGCTCCAAATATCCCCTTGCAGATTGTACGAAAAGAGTGTTTCAAAGCTGCTCTTTCAAAAGCAAAGTTCAAGTCTGTGTGTTGAATGCACTCATCAGAAAGAAGTTTCTGAGAATGCTTCTGTCTAGTTCTTACGTGAAGATATTTCCTTTTCCAGCTTAGGCCCCAAAGTGCTCCAAATAAACACTTGCAATTTCTACAAAAGGTGTGTTTCAAAAGAGTCCCATCAAAAGGAACGTTCAAGTCTGTGAGTTGAATGCACTTATCATACAGAAGTTTCCTGGAATGCTTCTGTCTAGTTTTTATGTGAAGACACTTCCTTTTCCAGCATAGGCCTCAAAGCGCTCGAAATATCCACTTGCAGATTCTACCAAAAGAGTGTTTCAAAACTGCTCTATCAAAAGCAAACTTCAACACTGTGAGTAGAATGCACTCATCACAAAGAAGTTTCTGAGAATGCTTCTGTCTGGTTCTTATGTGAAGATATTTCCTTTTCCAACATAGGCCTCAAAGCGCTCCAAATAAACACTTGCAGATTCTACAAAAGGAGTGTTTCAAAACTGCTCTTTTGAGGGGAACGTTCAAGTCTGTGAGTTGAATGCACTCATCACACAGAAGTTTCTGAGAATGCTTCCGTCTAGTTGTTATGTGAAGATATTTCCTTTTCCAGCATAGGCCTCTAAACGCTCCAAATATCCCCTTGCAGATTTTACAAAAAGAGTGTTTCAAAAGTGTTCTATCATAAGGAAGGTTCAACTCCGTGAGTTGAATGAAGGCATCGTGAAGAACTTTCTGAGAATGCTTCTCTGTAGTTTTTAGGTGAAGGTATTCCATATCCCAGTACTGGGCTCGAAGTGCTCCAAATAACCACTTGCAGATTTTAGCAAAAGAGTGTTTCAAAACTGCTCTTTCTATAGGTAAGTTCAAGTCTGTGAGTTGAATGCACTCAACACAAAGAAGTTTCTGAGAATGGTTCTGTTCAGTTTTTACGTGAAGATATTTTCTTTTCCAGCATAGGCCTCAAACGGCTCCAAATATCCACTTGCAGATTCTACAAAAAGAGTGTTTCCAAACTTCTCTATCAATTGGTAGGTTCAACCCTGTGAGTTGAATGAAATCCTCATGAAGAAGTTTCTGAGAATCCTTCTCTCTAGTTTTCATGTGAAGATATTTCCTTTTCCAACATGGGCCTCAAGGTGCTCCGAATAAACACTTGCAGATTCTACAAACGTAATGTTTCAAAACTGTTCTATCCAAAGGAACGTTCAAGTCGGTGAGTTGAATGCACTCATTGCAAAGAAGTTTCTCAGAATGCTTCTGTCTAGTTTTTAGGTGAAGAGATTTCATGTCCCAGCATAGGCCTCAAAGCGCTCCAAATATCCACTTGAAGATTCTATAAGAAGAGTGTCTCCAAACTGCTCTTTCCAAAGGAAGCTTCAAGTCTGTGAGTTGAATGCACTCATCACAAAGAAGTTTCTGAGAAGGCTTCCGTCTAGTTTTTATATGAAGATATTTCCTTTTCCAACTGATGCCTCAAAGCGCTCCAAATAAACACATGCAGATTCTACAAAAGGAGTGTTTCGAAACTGTTCTATCAAAGGGAACGTTCAAGTCTGTGAGTTGAATGCACTCATCACACAGAAGTTTCTCAGAATGCTTCTGTCTAGTTTTTAGGTGAGGAGATTTCATTTCCCAGCATAGGCCTCAAAGCGCTCCAAATATCCCCTTGCAGATTGTACGAAAAGAGTGTTTCAAAGCTACCCTTTCAAAAGCAACGTTCAAGTCTGTGTGTTGAATGCACTCATCAGAAAGAAGTTTCTGAGAATGCTTCTGTGTAGTTCTTACGTGAAGATATTTCCTTTTCCAGCTTAGGCCCCAAAGTGCTCCAAATAAACACTTGCAAATTCTACAAAAGGTGTGTTTCAAACGAGTCCTATCAAAAGGAACGTTCAAGTCTGTGAGTTGAATGCACTTATCATACAGAGGTTTCCTGGAATGCTTCTGTCTAGTTTTTATGTGAAGACACTTCCTTTTCCAGCATAGGCCTCAAAGCGCTCCAAATATCCACTTGCAGATTCTACCAAAAGAGTGTTTCAAAACTGCTCTATCAAAAGCAAACTTCAACACTGTGAGTAGAATGCACTCTTCACAAAGAAGTTTCTGAGAATGCTTCTGTCTGGTTCTTATGTGAAGATATTTCCTTTTCCAACATAGGCCTCAAAGCGCTCCAAATAAACACTTGCAGATTCTACAAAAGGAGTGTTTCAAAACTGTTCTATCCAAAGGAACGTTCAAGTCTGTGAGTTGAATGAACTCATTGCAAAGAAGTTTCTCAGAATGCTTCTGTCTTGTTTTTAGGTGAAGAGATTTCATGTCCCAGCGTAGGCCTCAAAGCGCTCCAAATATCCACTTGAAGATTCTATAAGAAGAGTGTCTCCAAACTGCTCTTTCCAAAGGAAGCTTCAAGTCTGTGAGTTGAATGCACTCATCACAAAGAAGTTTCTGAGAAAGCTTCCGTCTAGTTTTTATATGAAGATATTTCCTTTTCCAACAGAGGCCTCAAAGCGCTCCAAATAAACACATGCAGATTCTACAAAAGGAGTGTTTCAAAACTGTTCTATCAAAGGGAACGTTCAAGTCTGTGAGTTGAATGCACTCATCACACAGAAGTTTCTCAGAATGCTTCTGTCTAGTTTTTAGGTGAGGAGATTTCATTTCCCAGCATAGGCCTCAAAGCGCTCCAAATATCCCCTTGCAGATTGTACGAAAAGAGTGTTTCAAAGCTGCTCTTTCAAAAGCAAAGTTCAAGTCTGTGTGTTGAATGCACTCATCAGAAAGAAGTTTCTGAGAATGCTTCTGTCTAGTTCTTACGTGAAGATATTTCCTTTTCCAGCTTAGGCCCCAAAGTGCTCCAAATAAACACTTGCAAATTCTACAAAAGGTGTGTTTCAAAAGAGTCCCATCAAAAGGAACGTTCAAGTCTGTGAGTTGAATGCACTTATCATACAGAAGTTTCCTGGAATGCTTCTGTCTAGTTTTTATGTGAAGACACTTCCTTTTCCAGCATAGGCCTCAAAGCGCTCCAAATATCCACTTGCAGATTCTACCAAAAGAGTGTTTCAAAACTGCTCTATCAAAAGCAAACTTCAACACTGTGAGTAGAATGCACTCATCACAAAGAAGTTTCTGAGAATGCTTCTGTCTGGTTCTTATGTGAAGATATTTCCTTTTCCAACATAGGCCTCAAAGCGCTCCAAATAAACACTTGCAGATTCTACAAAAGGAGTGTTTCAAAACTGCTCTTTTGAGGGGAACGTTCAAGTCTGTGAGTTGAATGCACTCATCACACAGAAGTTTCTGAGAATGCTTCCGTCTAGTTGTTATGTGAAGATATTTCCTTTTCCAGCATAGGCCTCAAAACGCTCCAAATATCCCCTTGCAGATTTTACAAAAAGAGTGTTTCAAAAGTGTTCTATCATAAGGAAGGTTCAACTCCGTGAGTTGAATGAAGGCATCGTGAAGAACTTTCTGAGAATGCTTCTCTGTAGTTTTTAAGTGAAGATATTCCATATCCCAGCACAGGCCTCGAAGTGCTCCAAATAACCACTTGCAGATTTTAGCAAAAGAGTGTTTCAAAAACTGCTCTTTCTACAGGTAAGTTCAAGTCTGTGAGTTGAATGCACTCAACACAAAGAAGTTTCTGAGAATGCTTCTGTTCAGTTTTTATGTGAAGATATTTTCTTTTCCAGCATAGGCCTCAAACGGCTCCAAATATCCACTTGCAGATTCTACAAAAAGAGTGTTTCCAAACTTCTCTATCAATTGGTAGGTTCAACTCTGTGAGTTGAATGAACTCCTCATGAAGAAGTTTCTGAGAATCCTTCTCTCTAGTTTTCATGTGAAGATATTTCCTTTTCCAACATGGGCCTCAAGGTGCTCCGAATAAACACTTGCAGATTCTACAAACGTAATGTTTCAAAACTGTTCTATCCAAAGGAACGTTCAAGTCGGTGAGTTGAATGCACTCATTGCAAAGAAGTTTCTCAGAATGCTTCTGTCTAGTTTTTAGGTGAAGAGATTTCATGTCCCAGCATAGGCCTCAAAGCGCTCCAAATATCCACTTGAAGATTCTATAAGAAGAGTGTCTCCAAACTGCTCTTTCCAAAGGAAGCTTCAAGTCTGTGAGTTGAATGCACTCATCACAAAGAAGTTTCTGAGAAGGCTTCCGTCTAGCTTTTATATGAAGATATTTCCTTTTCCAACAGAGGCCTCAAAGCGCTCCAAATAAACACATGCAGATTCTGCAAAAGGAGTGTTTCAAAACTGTTCTATCAAAGGGAACATTCAAGTCTGTGAGTTGAATGCACTCATCACACAGAAGTTTCTCAGAATGCTTCTGTCTAGTTTTAAGGTGAAGAGATTTCATTTCCCAGCATAGGCCTCAAAGCGCTCCAAATATCCCCTTGCAGATTCTACGAAAGGAGTGTTTCAAAGCTGCTCTTTCAAAAGCAAGGTTCAAGTCTGTGTGTTGAATGCACTCATCAGAAAGAAGTTTCTGAGAATGCTTCTGTCTAGTTCTTACGTGAAGATATTTCCTTTTCCAGCTTAGGCCCCAAAGTGCTCCAAATAAACACTTGCAAATTCTACAAAAGGAGTGTTTCAAAAGAGTCCTATCAAAAGGAACGTTCAAGTCTGTGAGTTGAATGCACTTATCATACAGATGTTTCCTGGAATGCTTCTGTCTAGTTTTTATGTGAAGACATTTCCTTTTCCAGCATAGGCCTCAAAGCACTCCAAATATCCACTTGCAGATTCTACAAAAAGAGTGTTTCCAAACTTCTCTATCAACTGGTAGGTTCAACTCTGTGAGTTGAATGAACTCATCACGAAGAAGTTTCCGAGAATCCTTCTCTCTAGTTTTCATGTGAAGATATTTCATTTTCCAACATAGGCCTCAAGGTGCTCCGAATAAACACTTGCAGATTCTACAAACGTAATGTTTCAAAACTGTTCTATCCAAAGGAACGTTCAAGTCTGTGAGTTGAATGCACTCATTGCAAAGAAGTTTCTCAGAATGCTTCTGCCTAGTTTTTAGGTGAGGAGATTTCATGTCCCAGCATAGGCCTCAAAGCGCTCCAAATATCCACTTGAAGATTCTATAAGAAGAGTGTCTCCAAACTGCTCTTTCCAAAGGAAGCTTCAAGTCTGTGAGTTGAATGCACTCATCACAAAGAAGTTTCTGAGAAGGCTCCCGTCTAGTTTTTATATGAAGATATTTCCTTTTCCAACAGAGGCCTCAAAGCGCTCCAAATAAACACATGCAGATTCTACAAAAGGAGTGTTTCAAAACTGTTCTATTGAAGGGAACGTTCAAGTCTGTGTGTTGAATGCTCTCATCAGAAAGAAGTTTCTGAGAATGCTTCTGTCTAGTTCTTACGTGAAGATATTTCCTTTTCCAGCTTAGGCCCCAAAGCGCTCCAAATAAACACTTGCAAATTCTACAAAAGGAGTGTTACAAAAGAGTCCTATCAAAAGGAACGTTCAAGTCTGTGAGTTGAATGCACTTATCATACAGATGTTTCCTGGAATGCTTCTGTCTAGTTTTTATGTGAAGACATTTCCTTTTCCAGCATAGGCCTCAAAGCACTCCAAATATCCACTTGCAGATTCTACAAAAAGAGTGTTTCCAAACTTCTCTATCAACTGGTAGGTTCAACTCTGTGAGTTGAATGAACTCATCACGAAGAAGTTTCTGAGAATCCTTCTCTCTAGTTTTCATGTGAAGATATTTCCTTTTCCAACATAGGCCTCAAGGTGCTCCGAAAAAACACTTGCAGATTCTACAAACGTAATGTTTCAAAACTGTTCTATCCAAAGGAACGTTCAAGTCTGTGAGTTGAATGCACTCATTGCAAAGAAGTTTCTCAGAATGCTTCTGTCTAGTTTTTAGGTGAAGAGATTTCATGTCCCAGCATAGGCCTCAAAACGCTCCAAATATCCACTTGAAGATTCTATAAGAAGAGTGTCTCCAAACTGCTCTTTCCAAAGGAAGCTTCAAGTCTGTGAGTTGAATGCACTCATCACAAAGAAGTTTCTGAGAAGGCTTCTGTCTAGTTTTTATATGAAGATATTTCCTTTTCCAACAGAGGCCTCATAGCGCTCCAAATAAACACATGCAGATTCTACAAAAGGAGTGTTTCAAAACTGTTCTATCAAAGGGAACATTCAAGTCTGTGAGTTGAATGCACTCATCACACAGAAGTTTCTCAGAATGCTTCTGTCTAGTTTTAAGGTGAAGAGATTTCATTTCCCAGCATAGGCCTCAAAGCGCTCCAAATATCCCCTTGCAGATTCTACGAAAGGAGTGTTTCAAAGCTGCTCTTTCAAAAGCAAGGTTCAAGTCTGTGTGTTGAATGCACTCATCAGAAAGAAGTTTCTGAGAATGCTTCTGTCTAGTTCTTACGTGAAGATATTTCCTTTTCCAGCTTAGGCCACAAAGCGCTCCAAATAAACACTTGCAAATTCTACAAAAGGAGTGTTTCAAAAGAGTCCTATCAAAAGGAACGTTCAAGTCTGTGAGTTGAATGCACTTATCATACAGATGTTTCCTGGAATGCTTCTGTCTAGTTTTTATGTGAAGACATTTCCTTTTCCAGCATAGGCCTCAAAGCACTCCAAATATCCACTTGAAGATTCTATAAGAAGAGTGTCTCCAAACTGCTCTTTCCAAAGGAAGCTTCAAGTCTGTGAGTTGAATGCACTCATCACAAAGAAGTTTCTGAGAAGGCTTCCGTCTAGTTTTTATATGAAGATATTTCCTTTTCCAACAGAGGCCTCAAAGCGCTCCAAATAAACACATGCAGATTCTACAAAAGGAGTGTTTCAAAACTGTTCTATCAAAGGGAACATTCAAGTCTGTGAGTTGCATGCACTCATCACACAGAAGTTTCTCAGAATGCTTCTGTCTAGTTTTAAGGTGAAAAGATTTCATTTCCCAGCATAGGCCTCAAAGCGCTCCAAATATCCCCTTGCAGATTCTACGAAAGGAGTGTTTCAAAGCTGCTCTTTCAAAAGCAAGGTTCAAGTGTGTGTGTTGAATGCACTCATCAGAAAGAAGTTTCTGAGAATGCTTCTGTCTAGTTCTTACGTGAAGATATTTCCTTTTCCAGCTTAGGCCCCAAAGCGCTCCAAATAAACACTTCCAAATTCTACAAAAGGAGTGTTTCAAAAGAGTCCTATCAAAAGGAACGTTCAAGTCTCTGAGTTGAATGCACTTATCATACAGATGTTTCCTGGAATGCTTCTGTCTAGTTTTTATGTGAAGACATTTCCTTTTCCAGCATAGGCCTCAAAGCACTCCAAATATCCACTTGCAGATTCTACAAAAAGAGTGTTTCCAAACTTCTCTATCAACTGGTAGGTTCAACTCTGTGAGTTGAATGAACTCATCACGAAGAAGTTTCTGAGAATCCTTCTCTCTAGTTTTCATGTGAAGATATTTCCTTTTCCAACATAGGCCTCAAGGTGCTCCGAATAAACACTTGCAGATTCTACAAACGTAATGTTTCAAAACTGTTCTATCCAAAGGAACGTTCAAGTCTGTGAGTTGAATGCACTCATTGCAAAGAAGTTTCTCAGAATGCTTCTGTCTAGTTTTTAGGTGAAGAGATTTCATGTCCCAGCATAGGCCTCAAAGCGCTCCAAATATCCACTTGAAGATTCTATAAGAAGAGTGTCTCCAAACTGCTCTTTCCAAAGGAAGCTTCAAGTCTGTGAGTTGAATGCACTCATCACAAAGAAGTTTCTGAGAAGGCTTCCGTCTAGTTTTTATATGAAGATATTTCCTTTTCCAACATAGGCCTCAAAGCGCTCCAAATAAACACATGCAGATTCTACAAAAGCAGTGTTTCAAAACTGTTCTATCAAAGGGAACGTTCAAGTCTGTGAGTTGAATACACTCATCACACAGAAGTTTCTCAGAATGCTTCTGTCTAGTTTTTAGGTGAGGAGATTTCATTTCCCAGCATAGGCCTCAAAGCGCTCCAAATATCCCCTTGCAGATTGTACGAAAAGAGTGTTTCAAAGCTGCCCTTTCAAAAGCAAAGTTCAAGTCTGTGTGTTGAATGCACTCATCAGAAAGAAGTTTCTGAGAATGCTTCTGTCTAGTTCTTACGGGAAGATATTTCCTTTCCAGCTTAGGCCCCAAAGTGCTCCAAATAAACACTTGCAAATTCTACAAAAGGATTGTTTCAAAAGAGTCCTATCAAAAGGAACGTTCATGTCTGTGAGTTGAATGCACTCATCAGACAGAAGTTTCTGAGAATGCTTCCGTCTAGTTGTTATGTGAAGATATTTCCTTTTCCAGCATAGGCCTCAAAACGCTCCAAATATCCCCTTGCAGATTCTACAAAAAGAGTGTTTCAAAAGTGTTCTATCTTAAGGAAGGTTCAACTCCGTGAGTTGAATGAAGGCATCGTGAAGAACTTTCTGAGAACGCTTCTCTGTAGTTTTTAGGTGAAGATATTCCATATCCAAGCACAGGCCTCGAAGTGCTCCAAATAACCACTTGCAGATTTTTGCAAAAGAGTGTTTCAAAACTGCTCTTCCTATAGGTAAGTTCAAGTCTGTGAGTTGAATGCAGTCAACACAAAGAAGTTTCTGAGAATGCTTCTGTTCAGTTTTTATGTGCAGATATTTCCTTTTCCAGCATAGGCCTCAAACGGCTCCAAATATCCATTTGCAGATTCTTCAAAAAGAGTGTTTCCAAACTTCTCTATCAATTGGTAGGTTCAACTCTGTGAGTTGAATGAACTCATCATGAAGAAGTTTCTGAGAATCCTTCTCTCTAGTTTTCATGTGAAGATATTTCCTTTTCCAACATGGGCCTCAAGGTGCTCCGAATAAACACTTGCAGATTCTACAAACGTAATGTTTCAAAACTGTTCTATCCAAAGGAACGTTCAAGTCTGTGAGTTGAATGCACTCATTGCAAAGAAGTTTCTCAGAATGCTTCTGTCTAGTTTTTAGGTGAAGAGATTTCATGTCCCAGCATAGGCCTCAAAGCGCACCAAATATCCACTTGAAGATTCTATAAGAAGAGTGTCTCCAAACTGCTCTTTCCAAAGGAAGCTTCAAGTCTGTGAGTTGAATGCACTCATCACAAAGAAGTTTCTGAGAAGGCTTCCGTCTAGTTTTTATATGAAGATATTTCCTTTTCCAACATAGGCCTCAAAGCGCTCCAAATAAACACATGCAGATTCTACAAAAGGAGTGTTTCAAAACTGTTCTATCAAAAGGAACGTTCAAGTCTGTGAGTTGAATACACTCATCACACAGAAGTTTCTCAGAATGCTTCTGTCTAGTTTTTAGGTGAAGAGATTTCATTTCCCAGCATAGGCCTCAAAGCGCTCCAAATATCCACTTGAAGATTCTATAAGAAGAGTGTCTCCAAACTGCTCTTTCCAAAGGAAGCTTCAAGTCTGTGAGTTGAATGCACTCATCACAAAGAAGTTTCTGAGAAGGCTTCCGTCTAGTTTTTATATGAAGATATTTCCTTTTCCAACATAGGCCTCAAAGCGCTCCAAATAAACACATGCAGATTCTACAAAAGGAGTGTTTCAAAACTGTTCTATCAAAAGGAACGTTCAAGTCTGTGAGTTGAATACACTCATCACACAGAAGTTTCTCAGAATGCTTCTGTCTAGTTTTTAGGTGAAGAGATTTCATTTCCCAGCATAGGCCTCAAAGCGCTCCAAATATCCCTTTGCAGATTGTACGAAAAGAGTGTTTCAAAGCTGCTCTTTCAAAAGCAAGGTTCAAGTCTGTGTGTTGAATGCACTCATCAGAAAGAAGTTTCTGAGAATGCTTCTGTCTAGTTCTTACGTGAAGATATTTCCTTTTCCAGCTTAGGCCCCAAAGTGCTCCAAATAAACACTTGCAAATTCTACAAAAGGTGTGTTTCAAAAGAGTCCCATCAAAAGGAACGTTCAAGTCTGTGAGTTGAATGCACTTATCATACAGAAGTTTCCTGGAATGCTTCTGTCTAGTTTTTATGTGAAGACACTTCCTTTTCAAGCATAGGCCTCAAAGCGCTCCAAATATCCACTTGCAGATTCTACCAAAAGAGTGTTTCAAAACTGCTCTATGAAAAGCAAGCTTCAACACTGTGAGTAGAATGCACTCATCACAAAGAAGTTTCTGAGAATGCTTCTGTCTGGTTCTTATGTGAAGATATTTCCTTTTCCAACATAGGCCTCAAAGCGCTCCAAGTAAACACTTGCAGATTCTACAAAAGGAGTGTTTCAAAACTGCTCTTTTGAGAGGAACGTTCAAGTCTCTGAGTTGAATGCACTCATCACACAGAAGTTTCTGAGAATGCTTCCGTCTAGTTGTTATGTGAAGATATTTCCTTTTCCAGCATAGGCCTCAAAACGCTCCAAATATCCCCTTGCAGATTTTACAAAAAGAGTGTTTCAAAAGTGTTCTATCATAAGGAAGGTTCAACTCCATGAGTTGAATGAAGGCATCGTGAAGAACTTTCTGAGAATGCTTCTCTGTAGTTTTTAGGTGAAGATATTCCATATCCCAGCACAGGCCTCGAAGTGCTCCAAATAACCACTTGCAGATTTTGGCAAAAGAGTGTTTCAAAACTGCTCTTTCTACAGGTAAGTTCAAGTCTGTGAGTTGAATGCACTCAACACAAAGAAGTTTCTGAGAATGCTTCTGTTCAGTTTTTATGTGAAGATATTTTCTTTTCCAGCATAGGCCTCAAACGGCTCCAAATATCCACTTGCAGATTCTACAAAAAGAGTGTTTCCAAACTTCTCTATCAATTAGTAGGTTCAACTCTGTGAGTTGAATGAACTCATCACGAAGAAGTTTCTGAGAATCCTTCTCTCTAGTTTTCATGTGAAGATATTTCCTTTTCCAACATAGGCCTCAAGGTGCTCCGAATAAACACTTGCAGATTCTACAAACGTAATGTTTCAAAACTGTTCTATCCAAAGGAACGTTCATGTCTGTGAGTTGAATGCACTCATTGCAAAGAAGTTTCTCAGAATGCTTCTGTCTAGTTTTTAGGTGAAGAGATTTCATGTCCCAGCATAGGCCTCAAAGCGCTCCAAATATCCACTTGAAGATTCTATAAGAAGAGTGTCTCCAAACTGCTCTTTCCAAAGGAAGCTTCAAGTCTGTGAGTTGAATGCACTCATCACAAAGAAGTTTCTGAGAAGGCTTCCGTCTAGTTTTTATATGAAGATATTTCCTTTTCCAACAGAGGCCTCAAAGCGCTCCAAATAAACACATGCAGATTCTACAAAAGGAGTGTTTCAAAACTGTTCTATCAAAGGGAACATTCAAGTCTGTGAGTTGAATGCACTCATCACACAGAAGTTTCTCAGAATGCTTCTGTCTAGTTTTAAGGTGAAAAGATTTCATTTCCCTGCATAGGCCTCAAAGCGCTCCAAATATCCCCTTACAGATTCTACGAAAGGAGTGTTTCAAAGCTGCTCTTTCAAAAGCAAGGTTCAAGTGTGTGTGTTGAATGCACTCATCAGAAAGAAGTTTCTGAGAATGCTTCTGTCTAGTTCTTACGTGAAGATATTTCCTTTTCCAGCTTAGGCCCCAAAGCGCTCCAAATAAACACTTCCAAATTCTACAAAAGGAGTGTTTCAAAAGAGTCCTATCAAAAGGAACGTTCAAGTCTCTGAGTTGAATGCACTTATCATACAGATGTTTCCTGGAATGCTTCTGTCTAGTTTTTATGTGAAGACATTTCCTTTTCCAGCATAGGCCTCAAAGCACTCCAAATATCCACTTGCAGATTCTACAAAAAGAGTGTTTCCAAACTTCTCTATCAACTGGTAGGTTCAACTCTGTGAGTTGAATGAACTCATCACGAAGAAGTTTCTGAGAATCCTTCTCTCTAGTTTTCATGTGAAGATATTTCCTTTTCCAACATAGGCCTCAAGGTGCTCCGAATAAACACTTGCAGATTCTACAAACGTAATGTTTCAAAACTGTTCTATCCAAAGGAACGTTCAAGTCTGTGAGTTGTATGCACTCATTGCAAAGAAGTTTCTCAGAATGCTTCTGTCTAGTTTTTAGGTGAACAGATTTCATGTCCCAGCATAGGCCTCAAAGTGCTCCAAATATCCACTTGAAGATTCTATAAGAAGAGTGTCTCCAAACTGCTCTTTCCAAAGGAAGCTTCAAGTCTGTGAGATGAATGCACTCATCACAAAGAAGTTTCTGAGAAGGCTTCCGTCTAGTTTTTATATGAAGATATTTCCTTTTCCAACATAGGCCTCAAAGCGCTCCAAATAAACACATGCAGATTCTACAAAAGCAGTGTTTCAAAACTGTTCTATCAAAGGGAACGTTCAAGTCTGTGAGTTGAATACACTCATCACACAGAAGTTTCTCAGAATGCTTCTGTCTAGTTTTTAGGTGAAGAGATTTCATTTCCCAGCATAGGCCTCAAAGCGCTCCAAATATCCCTTTGCAGATTGTACGAAAAGAGTGTTTCAAAGCTGCTCTTTCAAAAGCAAGGTTCAAGTCTGTGTGTTGAATGCACTCATCAGAAAGAAGTTTCTGAGAATGCTTCTGTCCAGTTCTTACGTGAAGATATTTCCTTTTCCAGCTTAGGCCCCAAATTGCTCCAAATAAACACTTGCAAATTCTACAAAAGGTGTGTTTCAAAAGAGTCCCATCAAAAGGAACGTTCAAGTCTGTGAGTTGAATGCACTTATCATACAGAAGTTTCCTGGAATGCTTCTGTCTAGTTTTTATGTGAAGACACTTCCTTTTCAAGCATAGGCCTCAAAGCGCTCCAAATATCCACTTGCAGATTCTACCGAAAGAGTGTTTCAAAACTGCTCTATGAAAAGCAAGCTTCAACACAGTGAGTAGAATGCACTCATCACAAAGAAGTTTCTGAGAATGCTTCTGTCTGGTTCTTATGTGAATATATTTCCTTTTCCAACATAGGCCTCAAAGCGCTCCAAGTAAACACTTGCTGATTCTACAAAAGGAGTGTTTCAAAACTGCCCTTTTGAGAGGAACGTTCAAGTCTGTGAGTTGAATGCACTCATCACACAGAAGTTTCTGAGAATGCTTCCGTCTAGTTGTTATGTGAAGATATTTCCTTTTCCAGCATAGGCCTCAAAACGCTCCAAATATCCCCTTGCAGATTTTACAAAAAGAGTGTTTCAAAAGTGTTCTATCATAAGGAAGGTTCAACTCCGTGAGTTGAATGAAGGCATCGTGAAGAACTTTCTGAGAATGCTTCTCTGTAGTTTTTAGGTGAAGATATTCCATATCCCAGCACAGGCCTCGAAGTGCTCCAAATAACCACTTGCAGATTTTGGCAAAAGAGTGTTTCAAAACTGCTCTTTCTACAGGTAAGTTCAAGTCTGTGAGTTGAATGCACTCAACACAAAGAAGTTTCTGAGAATGCTTCTGTTCAGTTTTTATGTGAAGATATTTTCTTTTCCAGCATAGGCCTCAAACGGCTCCAAATATCCACTTGCAGATTCTACAAAAAGAGTGTTTCCAAACTTCTCTATCAATTGGTAGGTTCAACTCTGTGAGTTGAATGAACTCATCACGAAGAAGTTTCTGAGAATCCTTCTCTCTAGTTTTCATGTGAAGATATTTCCTTTTCCAACATAGGCCTCAAGGTGCTCCGAATAAACACTTGCAGATTCTACAAACGTAATGTTTCAAAACTGTTCTATCCAAAGGAACGTTCAAGTCTGTGAGTTGAATGCACTCATTGCAAAGAAGTTTCTCAGAATGCTTCTGTCTAGTTTTTAGGTGAAGAGATTTCATGTCCCAGCATAGGCCTCAAAGCGCTCCAAATATCCACTTGAAGATTCTATAAGAAGAGTGTCTCCAAACTGCTCTTTCCAAAGGAAGCTTCAAGTCTGTGAGTTGAATGCACTCATCACAAAGAAGTTTCTGAGAAGGCTTCCGTCTAGTTTTTATATGAAGATATTTCCTTTTCCAACATAGGCCTCAAAGCGCTCCAAATAAACACATGCAGATTCTACAAAAGCAGTGTTTCAAAACTGTTCTATCAAAGGGAACATTCAAGTCTGTGAGTTGAATGCACTCATCACACAGAAGTTTCTCAGAATGCTTCTGTCTAGTTTTTAGGTGAAGAGATTTCATTTCCCAGCATAGGCCTCAAAGCGCTCCAAATATCCCTTTGCAGATTGTACGAAAAGAGTGTTTCAAAGCTGCTCTTTCAAAAGCAAGGTTCAAGTCTGTGTGTTGAATGCACTCATCAGAAAGAAGTTTCTGAGAATGCTTCTGTCTAGTTCTTACGTGAAGATATTTCCTTTTCCAGCTTAGGCCACAAAGCGCTCCAAATAAACACTTGCAAATTCTACAAAAGGAGTGTATCAAAAGAGTCCTATCAAAAGGAACGTTCAAGTCTGTGAGTTGAATGCACTTATCATACAGATGTTTCCTGGAATGCTTCTGTCTAGTTTTTATGTGAAGACATTTCCTTTTCCAGCATAGGCCTCAAAGCACTCCAAATATCCACTTGCAGATTCTACAAAAAGAGTGTTTCCAAACTTCTCTATCAACTGGTAGGTTCAACTCTGTGAGTTGAATGAACTCATCACGAAGAAGTTTCCGAGAATCCTTCTCTCTAGTTTTCATGTGAAGATATTTCCTTTTCCAACATAGGCCTCAAGGTGCTCCGAATAAACACTTGCAGATTCTACAAACGTAATGTTTCAAAACTGTTCTATCCAAAGGAACGTTCAAGTCTGTGAGTTGAATGCACTCATTGCAAAGAAGTTACTCAGAATGCTTCTGCCTAGTTTTTAGTTGAAGAGATTTCATGTCCCAGCATAGGCCTCAAAGCGCTCCAAATATCCACTTGAAGATTCTATAAGAAGAGTGTCTCCAAACTGCTCTTTCCAAAGGAAGCTTCAAGTCTGTGAGTTGAATGCACTCATCACAAAGAAGTTTCTGAGAAGGCTCCCGTCTAGTTTTTATATGAAGATATTTCCTTTTCCAACAGAGGCCTCAAAGCGCTCCAAATAAACACATGCAGATTCTACAAAAGGAGTGTTTCAAAACTGTTCTATTGAAGGGAACGTTCAAGTCTGTGAGTTGAATGCACTCATCACATAGAAGTTTCTCAGAATGCTTCTGTCTAGTTTTTAGGTGAGGAGATTTCATTTCCCAGCATAGGCCTCAAAGCGCTCCAAATATCCCCTTGCAGATTGTACGAAAGGAGTGTTTCAAAGCTGCCCTTTCAAAAGCAAAGTTCAAGTCTGTGTGTTGAATGCACTCATCAGAAAGAAGTTTCTGAGAATGCTTCTGTCTAGTTCTTACGGGAAGATATTTCCTTTTCCAGCTTAGGCCCCAAAGTGCTCCAAATAAACACTTGCAAATTCTACAAAAGGATTGTTTCAAAAGAGTCCTATCAAAAGGAACGTTCATGTCTGTGAGTTGAATGCACTCATCAGACAGAAGTTTCTGAGAATGCTTCCGTCTACTTGTTATGTGAAGATATTTCCTTTTCCAGCATAGGCCTCAAAACGCTCCAAATATCCCCTTGCAGATTCTACAAAAAGAGTGTTTCAAAAGTGTTCTATCTTAAGGAAGGTTCAACTCCGTGAGTTGAATGAAGGCATCATGAAGAACTTTCTGAGAAGGCTTCTCTGTAGTTTTTAGGTGAAGGTATTCCATATCCAAGCACAGGCCTCGAAGTGCTCCAAATAACCACTTGCAGATTTTAGCAAAAGAGTGTTTCAAAACTGCTCTTCCTATAGGTAAGTTCAAGTCTGTGAGTTGAATGCAGTCAACACAAAGAAGTTTCTGAGAATGCTTCTGTTCAGTTTTTATGTGCAGATATTTCCTTTTCCAGCATAGGCCTCAAACGGCTCCAAATATCCATTTGCAGATTCTTCAAAAAGAGTGTTTCCAAACTTCTCTATCAATTGGTAGGTTCAACTCTGTGAGTTGAATGAACTCATCATGAAGAAGTTTCTGAGAAACCTTCTCTCTAGTTTTCATGTGAAGATATTTCCTTTTCCAACATGGGCCTCAAGGTGCTCCGAATAAACACTTGCAGATTCTACAAACGTAATGTTTCAAAACAGTTCTATCCAAAGGAACGTTCAAGTCTGTGAGTTGAATGCACTCATTGCAAAGAAGTTTCTCAGAATGCTTCTGTCTAGTTTTTAGGTGAAGAGATTTCGTGTCCCAGCATAGGCCTCAAAGCGCACCAAATATCCACTTGAAGATGATATAAGAAGAGTGTCTCCAAACTGCTCTTTCCAAAGAAAGCTTCAAGTCTGTGAGTTGAATGCACTCATCACAAAGAAGTTTCTGAGAAGGCTTCCGTCTAGTTTTTATATGAAGATATTTCCTTTTCCAACATAGGCCTCAAAGCGCTCCAAATAAACACATGCAGATTCTACAAAAGGAGTGTTTCAAAACTGTTCTATCAAAAGGAACGTTCAAGTCTGTGAGTTGAATACACTCATCACACAGAAGTTTCTCAGAATGCTTCTGTCTAGTTTTTAGGTGAAGAGATTTCATTTCCCAGCATAGGCCTCAAAGCGCTCCAAATATCCACTTGAAGATTCTATAAGAAGAGTGTCTCCAAACTGCTCTTTCAAAAGGAAGCTTCAAGTCTGTGTGTTGAATGCACTCATCACAAAGAAGTTTCTGAGAAGGCTTCCGTCTAGTTTTTATATGAAGATATTTCCTTTTCCAACATAGGCCTCAAAGCGCTCCAAATAAACACATGCAGATTCTACAAAAGGAGTGTTTCAAAACTGTTCTATCAAAAGGAACGTTCAAGTCTGTGAGTTGAATACACTCATCACACAGAAGTTTCTCAGAATGCTTCTGTCTAGTTTTTAGGTGAAGAGATTTCATTTCCCAGCAGAGGCCTCAAAGCGCTCCAAATATCCCTTTGCAGATTGTACGAAAAGAGTGTTTCAAAGCTGCTCTTTCAAAAGCAAGGTTCAAGTCTGTGTGTTGAATGCACTCATCAGAAAGAAGTTTCTGAGAATGCTTCTGTCTAGTTCTTACGTGAAGATATTTCCTTTTCCAGCTTAGGCCCCAAAGTGCTCCAAATAAACACTTGCAAATTCTACAAAAGGTGTGTTTCAAAAGAGTCCCATCAAAAGGAACGTTCAAGTCTGTGAGTTGAATGCACTTATCATACAGAAGTTTCCTGGAATGCTTCTGTCTAGTTTTTATGTGAAGACACTTCCTTTTCAAGCATAGGCCTCAAAGCGCTCCAAATATCCACTTGCAGATTCTACCAAAAGAGTGTTTCAAAACTGCTCTATGAAAAGCAAGCTTCAACACTGTGAGTAGAATGCACTCATCACAAAGAAGTTTCTGAGAATGCTTCTGTCTGGTTCTTATGTGAAGATATTTCCTTTTCCAACATAGGCCTCAAAGCGCTCCAAGTAAACACTTGCAGATTCTACAAAAGGAGTGTTTCAAAACTGCTCTTTTGAGAGGAACGTTCAAGTCTCTGAGTTGAATGCACTCATCACACAGAAGTTTCTGAGAATGCTTCCGTCTAGTTGTTATATGAAGATATTTCCTTTTCCAGCATAGGCCTCAAAACGCTCCAAATATCCCCTTGCAGATTTTACAAAAAGAGTGTTTCAAAAGTGTTCTATCATAAGGAAGGTTCAACTCCATGAGTTGAATGAAGGCATCGCGAAGAACTTTCTGAGAATGCTTCTCTGTAGTTTTTAGGTGAAGATATTCCATATCCCAGCACAGGCCTCGAAGTGCTCCAAATAACCACTTGCAGATTTTGGCAAAAGAGTGTTTCAAATCTGCTCTTTCTACAGGTAAGTTCAAGTCTGTGAGTTGAATGCACTCAACACAAAGAAGTTTCTGAGAATGCTTCTGTTCAGTTTTTATGTGAAGATATTTTCTTTTCCAGCATAGGCCTCAAACGGCTCCAAATATCCACTTGCAGATTCTACAAAAAGAGTGTTTCCAAACTTCTCTATCAATTGGTAGGTTCAACTCTGTGAGTTGAATGAACTCATCATGAAGAAGTTTCTGAGAATCCTTCTCTCTAGTTTTCATGTGAAGATATTTCCTTTTCCAACATAGGCCTCAAGGTGCTCCGAATAAACACTTGCAGATTCTACAAACGTAATGTTTCAAAACTGTTCTATCCAAAGGAACGTTCAAGTCTGTGAGTTGAATGCACTCATTGCAAAGAAGTTTCTCAGAATGCTTCTGTCTAGTTTTTAGGTGAAGAGATTTCATGTCCCAGCATAGGCCTCAAAGCGCTCCAAATATCCACTTGAAGATTCTATAAGAAGAGTGTCTCCAAACTGCTCTTTCCAAAGGAAGCTTCAAGTCTGTGAGTTGAATGCACTCATCACAAAGAAGTTTCTGAGAAGGCTTCCGTCTAGTTTTTATATGAAGATATTTCCTTTTCCAACATAGGCCTCAAAGCGCTCCAAATAAACACATGCAGATTCTACAAAAGCAGTGTTTCAAAACTGTTCTATCAAAGGGAACATTCAAGTCTGTGAGTTGAATGCACTCATCACACAGAAGTTTCTCAGAATGCTTCTGTCTAGTTTTTAGGTGAACAGATTTCATTTCCCAGCATAGGCCTCAAAGCGCTCCAAATATCCCTTTGCAGATTGTACGAAAAGAGTGTTTCAAAGCTGCTCTTTCAAAAGCAAGGTTCAAGTCTGTGTGTTGAATGCACTCATCAGAAAGAAGTTTCTGAGAATGCTTCTGTCTAGTTCTTACGTGAAGATATTTCCTTTTCCAGCTTAGGCCACAAAGCGCTCCAAATAAACACTTGCAAATTCTACAAAAGGAGTGTATCAAAAGAGTCCTATCAAAAGGAACGTTCAAGTCTGTGAGTTGAATGCACTTATCATACAGATGTTTCCTGGAATGCTTCTGTCTAGTTTTTATGTGAAGACATTTCCTTTTCCAGCATAGGCCTCAAAGCACTCCAAATATCCACTTGCAGATTCTACAAAAAGAGTGTTTCCAAACTTCTCTATCAACTGGTAGGTTCAACTCTGTGAGTTGAATGAACTCATCACGAAGAAGTTTCCGAGAATCCTTCTCTCTAGTTTTCATGTGAAGATATTTCCTTTTCCAACATAGGCCTCAAGGTGCTCCGAATAAACACTTGCAGATTCTACAAACGTAATGTTTCAAAACTGTTCTATCCAAAGGAACGTTCAAGTCTGTGAGTTGAACGCACTCATTGCAAAGAAGTTACTCAGAATGCTTCTGCCTAGTTTTTAGGTGAAGAGATTTCATGTCCCAGCATAGGCCTCAAAGCGCTCCAAATATCCACTTGAAGATTCTATAAGAAGAGTGTCTCCAAACTGCTCTTTCCAAAGGAAGCTTCAAGTCTGTGAGTTGAATGCACTCATCACAAAGAAGTTTCTGAGAAGGCTTCCGTCTAGTTTTTATATGAAGATATTTCCTTTTCCAACAGAGGCCTCAAAGCGCTCCAAATAAACACATGCAGATTCTACAAAAGGAGTGTTTCAAAACTGTTCTATTGAAGGGAACGTTCAAGTCTGTGAGTTGAATGCACTCATCACATAGAAGTTTCTCAGAATGCTTCTGTCTAGTTTTTAGGTGAGGAGATTTCATTTCCCAGCATAGGCCTCAAAGCGCTCCAAATATCCCCTTGCAGATTGTACGAAAGGAGTGTTTCAAAGCTGCCCTTTCAAAAGCAAAGTTCAAGTCTGTGTGTTGAATGCACTCATCAGAAAGAAGTTTCTGAAAATGCTTCTGTCTAGTTCTTACGGGAAGATATTTCCTTTTCCAGCTTAGGCCCCAAAGTGCTCCAAATAAACACTTGCAAATTCTACAAAAGGATTGTTTCAAAAGAGTCCTATCAAAAGGAACGTTCATGTCTGTGAGTTGAATGCACTCATCAGACAGAAGTTTCTGAGAATGCTTCCGTCTACTTGTTATGTGAAGATATTTCCTTTTCCAGCATAGGCCTCAAAACGCTCCAAATATCCCCTTGCAGATTCTACAAAAAGAGTGTTTCAAAAGTGTTCTATCTTAAGGAAGGTTCAACTCCGTGAGTTGAATGAAGGCATCATGAAGAACTTTCTGAGAAGGCTTCTCTGTAGTTTTTAGGTGAAGGTATTCCATATCCAAGCACAGGCCTCGAAGTGCTCCAAATAACCACTTGCAGATTTTAGCAAAAGAGTGTTTCAAAACTGCTCTTCCTATAGGTAAGTTCAAGTCTGTGAGTTGAATGCAGTCAACACAAAGAAGTTTCTGAGAATGCTTCTGTTCAGTTTTTATGTGCAGATATTTCCTTTTCCAGCATAGGCCTCAAACGGCTCCAAATATCCATTTGCAGATTCTTCAAAAAGAGTGTTTCCAAACTTCTCTATCAATTGGTAGGTTCAACTCTGTGAGTTGAATGAACTCATCATGAAGAAGTTTCTGAGAAACCTTCTCTCTAGTTTTCATGTGAAGATATTTCCTTTTCCAACATGGGCCTCAAGGTGCTCCGAATAAACACTTGCAGATTCTACAAACGTAATGTTTCAAAACAGTTCTATCCAAAGGAACGTTCAAGTCTGTGAGTTGAATGCACTCATTGCAAAGAAGTTTCTCAGAATGCTTCTGTCTAGTTTTTAGGTGAAGAGATTTCGTGTCCCAGCATAGGCCTCAAAGCGCACCAAATATCCACTTGAAGATGATATAAGAAGAGTGTCTCCAAACTGCTCTTTCCAAAGGAAGCTTCAAGTCTGTGAGTTGAATGCACTCATCACAAAGAAGTTTCTGAGAAGGCTTCCGTCTAGTTTTTATATGAAGATATTTCCTTTTCCAACATAGGCCTCAAAGCGCTCCAAATAAACACATGCAGATTCTACAAAAGGAGTGTTTCAAAACTGTTCTATCAAAAGGAACGTTCAAGTCTGTGAGTTGAATACACTCATCACACAGAAGTTTCTCAGAATGCTTCTGTCTAGTTTTTAGGTGAAGAGATTTCATTTCCCAGCATAGGCCTCAAAGCGCTCCAAATATCCCTTTGCAGATTGTTCGAAAGGAGTGTTTCAAAGCTGCTCTTTCAAAAGCAAGGTTCAAGTGTGTGTGTTGAATGCACTCATCAGAAAGAAGTTTCTGAGAATGCTTCTGTCTAGTTCTTACGTGAAGATATTTCCTTTTCCAGCTTAGGCCCCAAAGCGCTCCAAATAAACACTTCCAAATTCTACAAAAGGAGTGTTTCAAAAGAGTCCTATCAAAAGGAACGTTCAAGTCTGTGAGTTGAATGCACTTATCATACAGATGTTTCCTGGAATGCTTCTGTCTAGTTTTTATGTGAAGACATTTCCTTTTCCAGCATAGGCCTCAAAGCACTCCAAATATCCACTTGCAGATTCTACAAAAAGAGTGTTTCCAAACTTCTCTATCAACTGGTAGGTTCAACTCTGTGAGTTGAATGAACTCATCACGAAGAAGTTTCTGAGAATCCTTCTCTCTAGTTTTCATGTGAAGATATTTCCTTTTCCAACATAGGCCTCAAGGTGCTCCGAATAAACACTTGCAGATTCTACAAACGTAATGTTTCAAAACTGTTCTATCCAAAGGAACGTTCAAGTCTGTGAGTTGAATGCACTCATTGCAAAGAAGTTTCTCAGAATGCTTCTGTCTAGTTTTTAGGTGAAGAGATTTCATGTCCCAGCATAGGCCTCAAAGCGCTCCAAATATCCACTTGAAGATTCTATAAGAAGAGTGTCTCCAAACTGCTCTTTCCAAAGGAAGCTTCAAGTCTGTGAGTTGAATGCACTCATCACAAAGAAGTTTCTGAGAAGGCTTCCGTCTAGTTTTTATATGAAGATATTTCCTTTTCCAACATAGGCCTCAAAGCGCTCCAAATAAACACATGCAGATTCTACAAAAGCAGTGTTTCAAAACTGTTCTATCAAAGGGAACGTTCAAGTCTGTGAGTTGAATACACTCATCACACAGAAGTTTCTCAGAATGCTTCTGTCTAGTTTTTAGGTGAAGAGATTTCATTTCCCAGCATAGGCCTCAAAGCGCTCCAAATATCCCTTTGCAGATTGTACGAAAAGAGTGTTTCAAAGCTGCTCTTTCAAAAGCAAGGTTCAAGTCTGTGTGTTGAATGCACTCATCAGAAAGAAGTTTCTGAGAATGCTTCTGTCCAGTTCTTACGTGAAGATATTTCCTTTTCCAGCTTAGGCCCCAAATTGCTCCAAATAAACACTTGCAAATTCTACAAAAGGTGTGTTTCAAAAGAGTCCCATCAAAAGGAACGTTCAAGTCTGTGAGTTGAATGCACTTATCATACAGAAGTTTCCTGGAATGCTTCTGTCTAGTTTTTATGTGAAGACACTTCCTTTTCAAGCATAGGCCTCAAAGCGCTCCAAATATCCACTTGCAGATTCTACCGAAAGAGTGTTTCAAAACTGCTCTATGAAAAGCAAGCTTCAACACTGTGAGTAGAATGCACTCATCACAAAGAAGTTTCTGAGAATGCTTCTGTCTGGTTCTTATGTGAATATATTTCCTTTTCCAACATAGGCCTCAAAGCGCTCCAAGTAAACACTTGCTGATTCTACAAAAGGAGTGTTTCAAAACTGCCCTTTTGAGAGGAACGTTCAAGTCTGTGAGTTGAATGCACTCATCACACAGAAGTTTCTGAGAATGCTTCCGTCTAGTTGTTATGTGAAGATATTTCCTTTTCCAGCATAGGCCTCAAAACGCTCCAAATATCCCCTTGCAGATTTTACAAAAAGAGTGTTTCAAAAGTGTTCTATCATAAGGAAGGTTCAACTCCGTGAGTTGAATGAAGGCATCGTGAAGAACTTTCTGAGAATGCTTCTCTGTAGTTTTTAGGTGAAGATATTCCATATCCCAGCACAGGCCTCGAAGTGCTCCAAATAACCACTTGCAGATTTTGGCAAAAGAGTGTTTCAAAACTGCTCTTTCTACAGGTAAGTTCAAGTCTGTGAGTTGAATGCACTCAACACAAAGAAGTTTCTGAGAATGCTTCTGTTCAGTTTTTATGTGAAGATATTTTCTTTTCCAGCATAGGCCTCAAACGGCTCCAAATATCCACTTGCAGATTCTACAAAAAGAGTGTTTCCAAACTTCTCTATCAATTGGTAGGTTCAACTCTGTGAGTTGAATGAACTCATCACGAAGAAGTTTCTGAGAATCCTTCTCTCTAGTTTTCATGTGAAGATATTTCCTTTTCCAACATAGGCCTCAAGGTGCTCCGAATAAACACTTGCAGATTCTACAAACGTAATGTTTCAAAACTGTTCTATCCAAAGGAACGTTCAAGTCTGTGAGTTGAATGCACTCATTGCAAAGAAGTTTCTCAGAATGCTTCTGTCTAGTTTTTAGGTGAAGAGATTTCATGTCCCAGCATAGGCCTCAAAGCGCTCCAAAAATCCACTTGAAGATTCTATAAGAAGAGTGTCTCCAAACTGCTCTTTCCAAAGGAAGCTTCAAGTCTGTGAGTTGAATGCACTCATCACAAAGAAGTTTCTGAGAAGGCTTCCGTCTAGTTTTTATATGAAGATATTTCCTTTTCCAACAGAGGCCTCAAAGCGCTCCAAATAAACACATGCAGATTCTACAAAAGGAGTGTTTCAAAACTGTTCTATCAAAGGGAACATTCAAGTCTGTGAGTTGAATGCACTCATCACACAGAAGTTTCTCAGAATGCTTCTGTCTAGTTTTAAGGTGAAAAGATTTCATTTCCCAGCATAGGCCTCAAAGCGCTCCAAATATCCCCTTGCAGATTCTACGAAAGGAGTGTTTCAAAGCTGCTCTTTCAAAAGCAAGGTTCAAGTGTGTGTGTTGAATGCACTCATCAGAAAGAAGTTTCTGAGAATGCTTCTGTCTAGTTCTTACGTGAAGATATTTCCTTTTCCAGCTTAGGCCCCAAAGCGCTCCAAATAAACACTTCCAAATTCTACAAAAGGAGTGTTTCAAAAGAGTCCTATCAAAAGGAACGTTCAAGTCTGTGAGTTGAATGCACTTATCATACAGATGTTTCCTGGAATGCTTCTGTCTAGTTTTTATGTGAAGACATTTCCTTTTCCAGCATAGGCCTCAAAGCACTCCAAATATCCACTTGCAGATTCTACAAAAAGAGTGTTTCCAAACTTCTCTATCAACTGGTAGGTTCAACTCTGTGAGTTGAATGAACTCATCACGAAGAAGTTTCTGAGAATCCTTCTCTCTAGTTTTCAAGTGAAGATATTTCCTTTTCCAACATAGGCCTCAAGGTGCTCCGAATAAACACTTGCAGATTCTACAAACGTAATGTTTCAAAACTGTTCTATCCAAAGGAACGTTCAAGTCTGTGAGTTGAATGCACTCATTGCAAAGAAGTTTCTCAGAATGCTTCTGTCTAGTTTTTAGGTGAAGAGATTTCATGTCCCAGCATAGGCCTCAAAGCGCTCCAAATATCCACTTGAAGATTCTATAAGAAGAGTGTCTCCAAACTGCTCTTTCCAAAGGAAGCTTCAAGTCTGTGAGTTGAATGCACTCATCACAAAGAAGTTTCTGAGAAGGCTTCCGTCTAGTTTTTATATGAAGATATTTCCTTTTCCAACATAGGCCTCAAAGCGCTCCAAATAAACACATGCAGATTCTACAAAAGCAGTGTTTCAAAACTGTTCTATCAAAGGGAACGTTCAAGTCTGTGAGTTGAATACACTCATCACACAGAAGTTTCTCAGAATGCTTCTGTCTAGTTTTTAGGTGAGGAGATTTCATTTCCCAGCATAGGCCTCAAAGCGCTCCAAATATCCCCTTGCAGATTGTACGAAAAGAGTGTTTCAAAGCTGCCCTTTCAAAAGCAAAGTTCATGTCTGTGTGTTGAATGCACTCATCAGAAAGAAGTTTCTGAGAATGCTTCTGTCTAGTTCTTACGGGAAGATATTTCCTTTCCAGCTTAGGCCCCAAAGTGCTCCAAATAAACACTTGCAAATTCTACAAAAGGATTGTTTCAAAAGAGTCCTATCAAAAGGAACGTTCATGTCTGTGAGTTGAATGCACTCATCAGACAGAAGTTTCTGAGAATGCTTCCGTCTAGTTGTTATGTGAAGATATTTCCTTTTCCAGCATAGGCCTCAAAACGCTCCAAATATCCCCTTGCAGATTCTACAAAAAGAGTGTTTCAAAAGTGTTCTATCTTCAGGAAGGTTCAACTCCGTGAGTTGAATGAAGGCATCGTGAAGAACTTTCTGAGAATGCTTCTCTGTAGTTTTTAGGTGAAGATATTCCATATCCAAGCACAGGCCTCGAAGTGCTCCAAATAACCACTTGCAGATTTTAGCAAAAGAGCGTTTCAAACTGCTCTTCCTATAGGTAAGTTCAAGTCTGTGAGTTGAGTGCAGTCAACACAAAGAAGTTTCTGAGAATGCTTCTGTTCAGTTTTTATGTGCAGATATTTCCTTTTCCAGCATAGGCCTCAAACGGCTCCAAATATCCATTTGCAGATTCTTCAAAAAGAGTGTTTCCAAACTTCTCTATCAATTGGTAGGTTCAACTCTGTGAGTTGAATGAACACATCATGAAGAAGTTTCTGAGAATCCTTCTCTCTAGTTTTCATGTGAAGATATTTCCTTTTCCAACATGGGCCTCAAGGTGCTCCGAATAAACACTTGCAGATTCTACAAAAGGAGTGTTTCAAAACTGTTCTATCAAAAGGAACGTTCAAGTCTGTGAGTTGAATACACTCATCACACAGAAGTTTCTCAGAATGCTTCTGTCTAGTTTTTAGGTGAAGAGATTTCATGTCCCAGCATAGGCCTCAAAGCGCTCCAAATATCCACTTGAAGATTCTATAAGAAGAGTGTCTCCAAACTGCTCTTTCCAAAGGAAGCTTCAAGTCTGTGAGTTGAATGCACTCATCACAAAGAAGTTTCTGAGAAGGCTTCCGTCTAGTTTTTATATGAAGATATTTCCTTTTCCAACATAGGCCTCAAAGCGCTCCAAATAAACACATGCAGATTCTACAAAAGGAGTGTTTCAAAACTGTTCTATCAAAAGGAACGTTCAAGTCTGTGAGTTGAATACACTCATCACACAGAAGTTTCTCAGAATGCTTCTGTCTAGTTTTTAGGTGAAGAGATTTCATTTCCCAGCATAGGCCTCAAAGCGCTCCAAATATCCCTTTGCAGATTGTACGAAAAGAGTGTTTCAAAGCTGCTCTTTCAAAAGCAAGGTTCAAGTCTGTGTGTTGAATGCACTCATCAGAAAGAAGTTTCTGAGAATGCTTCTGTCTAGTTCTTACGTGAAGATATTTCCTTTTCCAGCTTAGGCCCCAAAGTGCTCCAAATAAACACTTGCAAATTCTACAAAAGGTGTGTTTCAAAAGAGTCCCATCAAAAGGAACGTTCAAGTCTGTGAGTTGAATGCACTTATCATACAGAAGTTTCCTGGAATGCTTCTGTCTAGTTTTTATGTGAAGACACTTCCTTTTCAAGCATAGGCCTCAAAGCGCTCCAAATATCCACTTGCAGATTCTACCAAAAGAGTGTTTCAAAACTGCTCTATGAAAAGCAAGCTTCAACACTGTGAGTAGAATGCACTCATCACAAAGAAGTTTCTGAGAATGCTTCTGTCTGGTTCTTATGTGAAGATATTTCCTTTTCCAACATAGGCCTCAAAGCGCTCCAAGTAAACACTTGCAGATTCTACAAAAGGAGTGTTTCAAAACTGCTCTTTTGAGAGGAACGTTCAAGTCTCTGAGTTGAATGCACTCATCACACAGAAGTTTCTGAGAATGCTTCCGTCTAGTTGTTATGTGAAGATATTTCCTTTTCCAGCATAGGCCTCAAAACGCTCCAAATATCCCCTTGCAGATTTTACAAAAAGAGTGTTTCAAAAGTGTTCTATCATAAGGAAGGTTCAACTCCGTGAGTTGAATGAAGGCATCGTGAAGAACTTTCTGAGAATGCTTCTCTGTAGTTTTTAGGTGAAGATATTCCATATCCCAGCACAGGCCTCGAAGTGCTCCAAATAAGCACTTGCAGATTTTGGCAAAAGAGTGTTTCAAAACTGCTCTTTCTACAGGTAAGTTCAAGTCTGTGAGTTGAATGCACTCAACACAAAGAAGTTTCTGAGAATGCTTCTGTTCAGTTTTTATGTGAAGATATTTTCTTTTCCAGCATAGGCCTCAAACGGCTCCAAATATCCACTTGCAGATTCTACAAAAAGAGTGTTTCCAAACTTCTCTATCAATTGGTAGGTTCAACTCTGTGAGTTGAATGAACTCATCATGAACAAGTTTCTGAGAATCCTTCTCTCTAGTTTTCATGTGAAGATATTTCCTTTTCCAACATAGGCCTCAAGGTGCTCCGAATAAACACTTGCAGATTCTACAAACGTAATGTTTCAAAACTGTTCTATCCAAAGGAACGTTCAAGTCTGTGAGTTGAATGCACTCATTGCAAAGAAGTTTCTCAGAATGCTTCTGTCTAGTTTTTAGGTGAAGAGATTTCATGTCCCAGCATAGGCCTCAAAGCGCTCCAAATATCCACTTGAAGATTCTATAAGAAGAGTGTCTCCAAACTGCTCTTTCCAAAGGAAGCTTCAAGTCTGTGAGTTGAATGCACTCATCACAAAGAAGTTTCTGAGAAGGCTTCCGTCTAGTTTTTATATGAAGATATTTCCTTTTCCAACAGAGGCCTCAAAGCGCTCCAAATAAACACATGCAGATTCTACAAAAGGAGTGTTTCAAAACTGTTCTATCAAAGGGAACATTCAAGTCTGTGAGTTGAATGCACTCATCACACAGAAGTTTCTCAGAATGCTTCTGTCTAGTTTTAAGGTGAAAATATTTCATTTCCCAGCATAGGCCTCAAAGCGCTCCAAATATCCCCTTGCAGATTCTACGAAAGGAGTGTTTCAAAGCTGCCCTTTCAAAAGCAAAGTTCAAGTCTGTGTGTTGAATGCACTCATCAGAAAGAAGTTTCTGAGAATGCTTCTGTCTAGTTCTTACGGGAAGATATTTCCTTTCCAGCTTAGGCCCCAAAGTGCTCCAAATAAACACTTGCAAATTCTACAAAAGGATTGTTTCAAAAGAGTCCTATCAAAAGGAACGTTCATCTCTGTGAGTTGAATGCACTCATCAGACAGAAGTTTCTGAGAATGCTTCCGTCTAGTTGTTATGTGAAGATATTTCCTTTTCCAGCATAGGCCTCAAAACGCTCCAAATATCCCCTTGCAGATTCTACAAAAAGAGTGTTTCAAAAGTGTTCTATCTTAAGGAAGGTTCAACTCAGTGAGTTGAATGAAGGCATCGTGAAGAACTTTCTGAGAACGCTTCTCTGTAGTTTTTAGGTGAAGATATTCCATATCCAAGCACAGGCCTCGAAGTGCTCCAAATAACCACTTGCAGATTTTTGCAAAAGAGTGTTTCAAAACTGCTCTTCCTATAGGTAAGTTCAAGTCTGTGAGTTGAATGCAGTCAACACAAAGAAGTTTCTGAGAATGCTTCTGTTCAGTTTTTATGTGCAGATATTTCCTTTTCCAGCATAGGCCTCAAACGGCTCCAAATATCCATTTGCAGATTCTTCAAAAAGAGTGTTTCCAAACTTCTCTATCAATTGGTAGGTTCAACTCTGTGAGTTGAATGAACTCATCATGAAGAAGTTTCTGAGAATCCTTCTCTCTAGTTTTCATGTGAAGATATTTCCTTTTCCAACATGGGCCTCAAGGTGCTCCGAATAAACACTTGCAGATTCTACAAACGTAATGTTTCAAAACTGTTCTATCCAAAGGAACGTTCAAGTCTGTGAGTTGAATGCACTCATTGCAAAGAAGTTTCTCAGAATGCTTCTGTCTAGTTTTTAGGTGAAGAGATTTCATGTCCCAGCATAGGCCTCAAAGCGCACCAAATATCCACTTGAAGATTCTATAAGAAGAGTGTCTCCAAACTGCTCTTTCCAAAGGAAGCTTCAAGTCTGTGAGTTGAATGCACTCATCACAAAGAAGTTTCTGAGAAGGCTTCCGTCTAGTTTTTATATGAAGATATTTCCTTTTCCAACATAGGCCTCAAAGCGCTCCAAATAAACACATGCAGATTCTACAAAAGGAGTGTTTCAAAACTGTTCTATCAAAAGGAACGTTCAAGTCTGTGAGTTGAATACACTCATCACACAGAAGTTTCTCAGAATGCTTCTGTCTAGTTTTTAGGTGAAGAGATTTCATTTCCCAGCATAGGCCTCAAAGCGCTCCAAATATCCACTTGAAGATTCTATAAGAAGAGTGTCTCCAAACTGCTCTTTCCAAAGGAAGCTTCAAGTCTGTGAGTTGAATGCACTCATCACAAAGAAGTTTCTGAGAAGGCTTCCGTCTAGTTTTTATATGAAGATATTTCCTTTTCCAACATAGGCCTCAAAGCGCTCCAAATAAACACATGCAGATTCTACAAAAGGAGTGTTTCAAAACTGTTCTATCAAAAGGAACGTTCAAGTCTGTGAGTTGAATACACTCATCACACAGAAGTTTCTCAGAATGCTTCTGTCTAGTTTTTAGGTGAAGAGATTTCATTTCCCAGCATAGGCCTCAAAGCGCTCCAAATATCCCTTTGCAGATTGTACGAAAAGAGTGTTTCAAAGCTGCTCTTTCAAAAGCAAGGTTCAAGTCTGTGTGTTGAATGCACTCATCAGAAAGAAGTTTCTGAGAATGCTTCTGTCTAGTTCTTACGTGAAGATATTTCCTTTTCCAGCTTAGGCCCCAAAGTGCTCCAAATAAACACTTGCAAATTCTACAAAAGGTGTGTTTCAAAAGAGTCCCATCAAAAGGAACGTTCAAGTCTGTGAGTTGAATGCACTTATCATACAGAAGTTTCCTGGAATGCTTCTGTCTAGTTTTTATGTGAAGACACTTCCTTTTCAAGCATAGGCCTCAAAGCGCTCCAAATATCCACTTGCAGATTCTACCAAAAGAGTGTTTCAAAACTGCTCTATGAAAAGCAAGCTTCAACACTGTGAGTAGAATGCACTCATCACAAAGAAGTTTCTGAGAATGCTTCTGTCTGGTTCTTATGTGAAGATATTTCCTTTTCCAACATAGGCCTCAAAGTGCTCCAAGTAAACACTTGCAGATTCTACAAAAGGAGTGTTTCAAAACTGCTCTTTTGAGAGGAACGTTCAAGTCTCTGAGTTGAATGCACTCATCACACAGAAGTTTCTGAGAATGCTTCCGTCTAGTTGTTATGTGAAGATATTTCCTTTTCCAGCATAGGCCTCAAAACGCTCCAAATATCCCCTTGCAGATTTTACAAAAAGAGTGTTTCAAAAGTGTTCTATCATAAGGAAGGTTCAACTCCATGAGTTGAATGAAGGCATCGTGAAGAACTTTCTGAGAATGCTTCTCTGTAGTTTTTAGGTGAAGATATTCCATATCCCAGCACAGGCCTCGAAGTGCTCCAAATAACCACTTGCAGATTTTGGCAAAAGAGTGTTTCAAAACTGCTCTTTCTACAGGTAAGTTCAAGTCTGTGAGTTGAATGCACTCAACACAAAGAAGTTTCTGAGAATGCTTCTGTTCAGTTTTTATGTGAAGATATTTTCTTTTCCAGCATAGGCCTCAAACGGCTCCAAATATCCACTTGCAGATTCTACAAAAAGAGTGTTTCCAAACTTCTCTATCAATTAGTAGGTTCAACTCTGTGAGTTGAATGAACTCATCACGAAGAAGTTTCTGAGAATCCTTCTCTCTAGTTTTCATGTGAAGATATTTCCTTTTCCAACATAGGCCTCAAGGTGCTCCGAATAAACACTTGCAGATTCTACAAACGTAATGTTTCAAAACTGTTCTATCCAAAGGAACGTTCATGTCTGTGAGTTGAATGCACTCATTGCAAAGAAGTTTCTCAGAATGCTTCTGTCTAGTTTTTAGGTGAAGAGATTTCATGTCCCAGCATAGGCCTCAAAGCGCTCCAAATATCCACTTGAAGATTCTATAAGAAGAGTGTCTCCAAACTGCTCTTTCCAAAGGAAGCTTCAAGTCTGTGAGTTGAATGCACTCATCACAAAGAAGTTTCTGAGAAGGCTTCCATCTAGTTTTTATATGAAGATATTTCCTTTTCCAACAGAGGCCTCAAAGCGCTCCAAATAAACACATGCAGATTCTACAAAAGGAGTGTTTCAAACTGTTCTATCAAAGGGAACATTCAAGTCTGTGAGTTGAATGCACTCATCACACAGAAGTTTCTCAGAATGCTTCTGTCTAGTTTTAAGGTGAAAAGATTTCATTTCCCAGCATAGGCCTCAAAGCGCTCCAAATATCCCCTTGCAGATTCTACAAAAGGAGTGTTTCAAAGCTGCTCTTTCAAAAGCAAGGTTCAAGTGTGTGTGTTGAATGCACTCATCAGAAAGAAGTTTCTGAGAATGCTTCTGTCTAGTTCTTACGTGAAGATATTTCCTTTTCCAGCTTAGGCCCCAAAGCGCTCCAAATAAACACTTCCAAATTCTACAAAAGGAGTGTTTCAAAAGAGTCCTATCAAAAGGAACGTTCAAGTCTCTGAGTTGAATGCACTTATCATACAGATGTTTCCTGGAATGCTTCTGTCTAGTTTTTATGTGAAGACATTTCCTTTTCCAGCATAGGCCTCAAACGGCTCCAAATATCCACTTGCAGATTCTACAAAAAGAGTGTTTCCAAACTTCTCTATCAAATGGTAGGTTCAACTCTGTGAGTTGAATGAACTCATCACGAAGAAGTTTCTGAGAATCCTTCTCTCTAGTTTTCATGTGAAGATATTTCCTTTTCCAACATAGGCCTCAAGGTGCTCCGAATAAACACTTGCAGATTCTACAAACGTAATGTTTCAAAACTGTTCTATCCAAAGGAACGCTCAAGTCTGTGAGTTGTATGCACTCATTGCAAAGAAGTTTCTCAGAATGCTTCTGTCTAGTTTTTAGGTGAAGAGATTTCATTTCCCAGCATAGGCCTCAAAGCGCTCCAAATATCCACTTGAAGATTCTATAAGAAGAGTGTCTCCAAACTGCTCTTTCCAAAGGAAGCTTCAAGTCTGTGAGTTGAATGCACTCATCACAAAGAAGTTTCTGAGAAGGCTTCCGTCTAGTTTTTATATGAAGATATTTCCTTTTCCAACATAGGCCTCAAAGCGCTCCAAATAAACACATGCAGATTCTACAAAAGCAGTGTTTCAAAACTGTTCTATCAAAGGGAACGTTCAAGTCTGTGAGTTGAATACACTCATCACACAGAAGTTTCTCAGAATGCTTCTGTCTAGTTTTTAGGTGAAGAGATTTCATTTCCCAGCATAGGCCTCAAAGCGCTCCAAATATCCCTTTGCAGATTGTACGAAAAGAGTGTTTCAAAGCTGCTCTTTCAAAAGCAAGGTTCAAGTCTGTGTGTTGAATGCACTCATCAGAAAGAGGTTTCTGAGAATGCTTCTGTCCAGTTCTTACGTGAAGATATTTCCTTTTCCAGCTTAGGCCCCAAATTGCTCCAAATAAACACTTGCAAATTCTACAAAAGGTGTGTTTCAAAAGAGTCCCATCAAAAGGAACGTTCAAGTCTGTGAGTTGAATGCACTTATCATACAGAAGTTTCCTGGAATGCTTCTGTCTAGTTTTTATGTGAAGACACTTCCTTTTCAAGCATAGGCCTCAAAGCGCTCCAAATATCCACTTGCAGATTCTACCGAAAGAGTGTTTCAAAACTGCTCTATGAAAAGCAAGCTTCAACACACTGAGTAGAATGCACTCATCACAAAGAAGTTTCTGAGAATGCTTCTGTCTGGTTCTTATGTGAATATATTTCCTTTTCCAACATAGGCCTCAAAGCGCTCCAAGTAAACACTTGCTGATTCTACAAAAGGAGTGTTTCAAAACTGCCCTTTTGAGAGGAACGTTCAAGTCTGTGAGTTGAATGCACTCATCACACAGAAGTTTCTGAGAATGCTTCCGTCTAGTTGTTATGTGAAGATATTTCCTTTTCCAGCATAGGCCTCAAAACGCTCCAAATATCCCCTTGCAGATTTTACAAAAAGAGTGTTTCAAAAGTGTTCTATCATAAGGAAGGTTCAACTCCGTGAGTTGAATGAAGGCATCGTGAAGAACTTTCTGAGAATGCTTCTCTGTAGTTTTTAGGTGAAGATATTCCATATCCCAGCACAGGCCTCGAAGTGCTCCAAATAACCACTTGCAGATTTTGGCAAAAGAGTGTTTCAAAACTGCTCTTTCTACAGGTAAGTTCAAGTCTGTGAGTTGAATGCACTCAACACAAAGAAGTTTCTGAGAATGCTTCTGTTCAGTTTTTATGTGAAGATATTTTCTTTTCCAGCATAGGCCTCAAACGGCTCCAAATATCCACTTGCAGATTCTACAAAAAGAGTGTTTCCAAACTTCTCTATCAATTGGTAGGTTCAACTCTGTGAGTTGAATGAACTCATCACGAAGAAGTTTCTGAGAATCCTTCTCTCTAGTTTTCATGTGAAGATATTTCCTTTTCCAACATAGGCCTCAAGGGGCTCCGAATAAACACTTGCAGATTCTACAAACGTAATGTTTCAAAACTGTTCTATCCAAAGGAACGTTCAAGTCTGTGAGTTGAATGCACTCATTGCAAAGAAGTTTCTCAGAATGCTTCTGTCTAGTTTTTAGGTGAAGAGATTTCATGTCCCAGCATAGGCCTCAAAGCGCTCCAAATATCCACTTGAAGATTCTATAAGAAGAGTGTCTCCAAACTGCTCTTTCCAAAGGAAGCTTCAAGTCTGTGAGTTGAATGCACTCATCACAAAGAAGTTTCTGAGAAGGCTTCCGTCTAGTTTTTATATGAAGATATTTCCTTTTCCAACAGAGGCCTCAAAGCGCTCCAAATAAACACATGCAGATTCTACAAAAGGAGTGTTTCAAAACTGTTCTATCAAAGGGAACATTCAAGTCTGTGAGTTGAATGCACTCATCACACAGAAGTTTCTCAGAATGCTTCTGTCTAGTTTTAAGGTGAAAAGATTTCATTTCCCAGGCTAGGCCTCAAAGCGCTCCAAATATCCCCTTGCAGACTCTACGAAAGGAGTGTTTCAAAGCTGCTCTTTCAAAAGCAAGGTTCAAGTGTGTGTGTTGAATGCACTCATCAGAAAGAAGTTTCTGAGAATGCTTCTGTCTAGTTCTTACGTGAAGATATTTCCTTTTCCAGCTTAGGCCCCAAAGCGCTCCAAATAAACACTTCCAAATTCTACAAAAGGAGTGTTTCAAAAGAGTCCTATCAAAAGGAACGTTCAAGTCTGTGAGTTGAATGCACTTATCATACAGATGTTTCCTGGAATGCTTCTGTCTAGTTTTTATGTGAAGACATTTCCTTTTCCAGCATAGGCCTCAAAGCACTCCAAATATCCACTTGCAGATTCTACAAAAAGAGTGTTTCCAAACTTCTCTATCAACTGGTAGGTTCAACTCTGTGAGTTGAATGAACTCATCACGAAGAAGTTTCTGAGAATCCTTCTCTCTAGTTTTCATGTGAAGATATTTCCTTTTCCAACATAGGCCTCAAGGTGCTCCGAATAAACACTTGCAGATTCTACAAACGTAATGTTTCAAAACTGTTCTATCCAAAGGAACGTTCAAGTCTGTGAGTTGAATGCACTCATTGCAAAGAAGTTTCTCAGAATGCTTCTGTGTAGTTTTTAGGTGAAGAGATTTCATGTCCCAGCATAGGCCTCAAAGCGCTCCAAATATCCACTTGAAGATTCTATAAGAAGAGTGTCTCCAAACTGCTCTTTCCAAAGGAAGCTTCAAGTCTGTGAGTTGAATGCACTCATCACAAAGAAGTTTCTGAGAAGGCTTCCGTCTAGTTTTTATATGAAGATATTTCCTTTTCCAACATAGGCCTCAAAGCGCTCCAAATAAACACATGCAGATTCTACAAAAGCAGTGTTTCAAAACTGTTCTATCAAAGGGAACGTTCAAGTCTGTGAGTTGAATACACTCATCACACAGAAGTTTCTCAGAATGCTTCTGTCTAGTTTTTAGGTGAGGAGATTTCATTTCCCAGCATAGGCCTCAAAGCGCTCCAAATATCCCCTTGCAGATTGTACGAAAAGAGTGTTTCAAAGCTGCCCTTTCAAAAGCAAAGTTCAAGTCTGTGTGTTGAATGCACTCATCAGAAAGAAGTTTCTGAGAATGCTTCTGTCTAGTTCTTACGGGAAGATATTTCCTTTCCAGCTTAGGCCCCAAAGTGCTCCAAATAAACACTTGCAAATTCTACAAAAGGATTGTTTCAAAAGAGTCCTATCAAAAGGAACGTTCATGTCTGTGAGTTGAATGCACTCATCAGACAGAAGTTTCTGAGAATGCTTCCGTCTAGTTGTTATGTGAAGGTATTTCCTTTTCCAGCATAGGCCTCAAAACGCTCCAAATATCCCCTTGCAGATTCTACAAAAAGAGTGTTTCAAAAGTGTTCTATCTTAAGGAAGGTTCAACTCCGTGAGTTGAATGAAGGCATCGTGAAGAACTTTCTGAGAACGCTTCTCTGTAGTTTTTAGGTGAAGATATTCCATATCCAAGCACAGGCCTCGAAGTGCTCCAAATAACCACTTGCAGATTTTTGCAAAAGAGTGTTTCAAAACTGCTCTTCCTATAGGTAAGTTCAAGTCTGTGAGTTGAATGCAGTCAACACAAAGAAGTTTCTGAGAATGCTTCTGTTCAGTTTTTATGTGCAGATATTTCCTTTTCCAGCATAGGCCTCAAACGGCTCCAAATATCCATTTGCAGATTCTTCAAAAAGAGTGTTTCCAAACTTCTCTATCAATTGGTAGGTTCAACTCTGTGAGTTGAATGAACTCATCATGAAGAAGTTTCTGAGAATCCTTCTCTCTAGTTTTCATGTGAAGATATTTCCTTTTCCAACATGGGCCTCAAGGTGCTCCGAATAAACACTTGCAGATTCTACAAACGTAATGTTTCAAAACTGTTCTATCCAAAGGAACGTTCAAGTCTGTGAGTTGAATGCACTCATTGCAAAGAAGTTTCTCAGAATGCTTCTGTCTAGTTTTTAGGTGAAGAGATTTCATGTCCCAGCATAGGCCTCAAAGCGCACCAAATATCCACTTGAAGATTCTATAAGAAGAGTGTCTCCAAACTGCTCTTTCCAAAGGAAGCTTCAAGTCTGTGAGTTGAATGCACTCATCACAAAGAAGTTTCTGAGAAGGCTTCCGTCTAGTTTTTATATGAAGATATTTCCTTTTCCAACATAGGCCTCAAAGCGCTCCAAATAAACACATGCAGATTCTACAAAAGGAGTGTTTCAAAACTGTTCTATCAAAAGGAACGTTCAAGTCTGTGAGTTGAATACACTCATCACACAGAAGTTTCTCAGAATGCTTCTGTCTAGTTTTTAGGTGAAGAGATTTCATTTCCCAGCATAGGCCTCAAAGCGCTCCAAATATCCACTTGAAGATTCTATAAGAAGAGTGTCTCCAAACTGCTCTTTCCAAAGGAAGCTTCAAGTCTGTGAGTTGAATGCACTCATCACAAAGAAGTTTCTGAGAAGGCTTCCGTCTAGTTTTTATATGAAGATATTTCCTTTTCCAACATAGGCCTCAAAGCGCTCCAAATAAACACATGCAGATTCTACAAAAGGAGTGTTTCAAAACTGTTCTATCAAAAGGAACGTTCAAGTCTGTGAGTTGAATACACTCATCACACAGAAGTTTCTCAGAATGCTTCTGTCTAGTTTTTAGGTGAAGAGATTTCATTTCCCAGCATAGGCCTCAAAGCGCTCCAAATATCCCTTTGCAGATTGTACGAAAAGAGTGTTTCAAAGCTGCTCTTTCAAAAGCAAGGTTCAAGTCTGTGTGTTGAATGCACTCATCAGAAAGAAGTTTCTGAGAATGCTTCTGTCTAGTTCTTACGTGAAGATATTTCCTTTTCCAGCTTAGGCCCCAAAGTGCTCCAAATAAACACTTGCAAATTCTACAAAAGGTGTGTTTCAAAAGAGTCCCATCAAAAGGAACGTTCAAGTCTGTGAGTTGAATACACTTATCATACAGAAGTTTCCTGGAATGCTTCTGTCTAGTTTTTATGTGAAGACACTTCCTTTTCAAGCATAGGCCTCAAAGCGCTCCAAATATCCACTTGCAGATTCTACCAAAAGAGTGTTTCAAAACTGCTCTATGAAAAGCAAGCTTCAACACTGTGAGTAGAATGCACTCATCACAAAGAAGTTTCTGAGAATGCTTCTGTCTGGTTCTTATGTGAAGATATTTCCTTTTCCAACATAGGCCTCAAAGCGCTCCAAGTAAACACTTGCAGATTCTACAAAAGGAGTGTTTCAAAACTGCTCTTTTGAGAGGAACGTTCAAGTCTCTGAGTTGAATGCACTCATCACACAGAAGTTTCTGAGAATGCTTCCGTCTAGTTGTTATGTGAAGATATTTCCTTTTCCAGCATAGGCCTCAAAACGCTCCAAATATCCCCTTGCAGATTTTACAAAAAGAGTGTTTCAAAAGTGTTCTATCATAAGGAAGGTTCAACTCCATGAGTTGAATGAAGGCATCGTGAAGAACTTTCTGAGAATGCTTCTCTGTAGTTTTTAGGTGAAGATATTCCATATCCCAGCACAGGCCTCGAAGTGCTCCAAATAACCACTTGCAGATTTTGGCAAAAGAGTGTTTCAAAACTGCTCTTTCTACAGGTAAGTTCAAGTCTGTGAGTTGAATGCACTCAACACAAAGAAGTTTCTGAGAATGCTTCTGTTCAGTTTTTATGTGAAGATATTTTCTTTTCCAGCATAGGCCTCAAACGGCTCCAAATATCCACTTGCAGATTCTACAAAAAGAGTGTTTCCAAACTTCTCTATCAATTAGTAGGTTCAACTCTGTGAGTTGAATGAACTCATCACGAAGAAGTTTCTGAGAATCCTTCTCTCTAGTTTTCATGTGAAGATATTTCCTTTTCCAACATAGGCCTCAAGGTGCTCCGAATAAACACTTGCAGATTCTACAAACGTAATGTTTCAAAACTGTTCTATCCAAAGGAACGTTCAAGTCTGTGAGTTGAATGCACTCATTGCAAAGAAGTTTCTCAGAATGCTTCTGTCTAGTTTTTAGGTGAAGAGATTTCATGTCCCAGCATAGGCCTCAAAGCGCTCCAAATATCCACTTGAAGATTCTATAAGAAGAGTGTCTCCAAACTGCTCTTTCCAAAGGAAGCTTCAAGTCTGTGAGTTGAATGCACTCATCACAAAGAAGTTTCTGAGAAGGCTTCCGTCTAGTTTTTATATGAAGATATTTCCTTTTCCAACAGAGGCCTCAAAGCGCTCCAAATAAACACATGCAGATTCTACAAAAGGAGTGTTTCAAAACTGTTCTATCAAAGGGAACATTCAAGTCTGTGAGTTGAATGCACTCATCACACAGAAGTTTCTCAGAATGCTTCTGTCTAGTTTTAAGGTGAAAAGATTTCATTTCCCAGGCTAGGCCTCAAAGCGCTCCAAATATCCCCTTGCAGACTCTACGAAAGGAGTGTTTCAAAGCTGCTCTTTCAAAAGCAAGGTTCAAGTGTGTGTGTTGAATGCACTCATCAGAAAGAAGTTTCTGAGAATGCTTCTGTCTAGTTCTTACGTGAAGATATTTCCTTTTCCAGCTTAGGCCCCAAAGCGCTCCAAATAAACACTTCCAAATTCTACAAAAGGAGTGTTTCAAAAGAGTCCTATCAAAAGGAACGTTCAAGTCTGTGAGTTGAATGCACTTATCATACAGATGTTTCCTGGAATGCTTCTGTCTAGTTTTTATGTGAAGACATTTCCTTTTCCAGCATAGGCCTCAAAGCACTCCAAATATCCACTTGCAGATTCTACAAAAAGAGTGTTTCCAAACTTCTCTATCAACTGGTAGGTTCAACTCTGTGATTTGAATGAACTCATCACGAAGAAGTTTCTGAGAATCCTTCTCTCTAGTTTTCATGTGAAGATATTTCCTTTTCCAACATAGGCCTCAAGGTGCTCCGAATAAACACTTGCAGATTCTACAAACGTAATGTTTCAAAACTGTTCTATCCAAAGGAACGTTCAAGTCTGTGAGTTGAATGCACTCATTGCAAAGAAGTTTCTCAGAATGCTTCTGTCTAGTTTTTAGGTGAAGAGATTTCATGTCCCAGCATAGGCCTCAAAGCGCTCCAAATATCCACTTGAAGATTCTATAAGAAGAGTGTCTCCAAACTGCTCTTTCCAAAGGAAGCTTCAAGTCTGTGAGTTGAATGCACTCATCACAAAGAAGTTTCTGAGAAGGCTTCCGTCTAGTTTTTATATGAAGATATTTCCTTTTCCAACATAGGCCTCAAAGCGCTCCAAATAAACACATGCAGATTCTACAAAAGCAGTGTTTCAAAACTGTTCTATCAAAGGGAACGTTCAAGTCTGTGAGTTGAATACACTCATCACACAGAAGTTTCTCAGAATGCTTCTGTCTAGTTTTTAGGTGAGGAGATTTCATTTCCCAGCATAGGCCTCAAAGCGCTCCAAATATCCCCTTGCAGATTGTACGAAAAGAGTGTTTCAAAGCTGCCCTTTCAAAAGCAAAGTTCAAGTCTGTGTGTTGAATGCACTCATCAGAAAGAAGTTTCTGAGAATGCTTCTGTCTAGTTCTTACGGGAAGATATTTCCTTTCCAGCTTAGGCCCCAAAGTGCTCCAAATAAACACTTGCAAATTCTACAAAAGGATTGTTTCAAAAGAGTCCTATCAAAAGGAACGTTCATGTCTGTGAGTTGAATGCACTCATCAGACAGAAGTTTCTGAGAATGCTTCCGTCTAGTTGTTATGTGAAGGTATTTCCTTTTCCAGCATAGGCCTCAAAACGCTCCAAATATCCCCTTGCAGATTCTACAAAAAGAGTGTTTCAAAAGTGTTCTATCTTAAGGAAGGTTCAACTCCGTGAGTTGAATGAAGGCATCGTGAAGAACTTTCTGAGAACGCTTCTCTGTAGTTTTTAGGTGAAGATATTCCATATCCAAGCACAGGCCTCGAAGTGCTCCAAATAACCACTTGCAGATTTTTGCAAAAGAGTGTTTCAAAACTGCTCTTCCTATAGGTAAGTTCAAGTCTGTGAGTTGAATGCAGTCAACACAAAGAAGTTTCTGAGAATGCTTCTGTTCAGTTTTTATGTGCAGATATTTCCTTTTCCAGCATAGGCCTCAAACGGCTCCAAATATCCATTTGCAGATTCTTCAAAAAGAGTGTTTCCAAACTTCTCTATCAATTGGTAGGTTCAACTCTGTGAGTTGAATGAACTCATCATGAAGAAGTTTCTGAGAATCCTTCTCTCTAGTTTTCATGTGAAGATATTTCCTTTTCCAACATGGGCCTCAAGGTGCTCCGAATAAACACTTGCAGATTCTACAAACGTAATGTTTCAAAACTGTTCTATCCAAAGGAACGTTCAAGTCTGTGAGTTGAATGCACTCATTGCAAAGAAGTTTCTCAGAATGCTTCTGTCTAGTTTTTAGGTGAAGAGATTTCATGTCCCAGCATAGGCCTCAAAGCGCACCAAATATCCACTTGAAGATTCTATAAGAAGAGTGTCTCCAAACTGCTCTTTCCAAAGGAAGCTTCAAGTCTGTGAGTTGAATGCACTCATCACAAAGAAGTTTCTGAGAAGGCTTCCGTCTAGTTTTTATATGAAGATATTTCCTTTTCCAACATAGGCCTCAAAGCGCTCCAAATAAACACATGCAGATTCTACAAAAGGAGTGTTTCAAAACTGTTCTATCAAAAGGAACGTTCAAGTCTGTGAGTTGAATACACTCATCACACAGAAGTTTCTCAGAATGCTTCTGTCTAGTTTTTAGGTGAAGAGATTTCATTTCCCAGCATAGGCCTCAAAGCGCTCCAAATATCCACTTGAAGATTCTATAAGAAGAGTGTCTCCAAACTGCTCTTTCCAAAGGAAGCTTCAAGTCTGTGAGTTGAATGCACTCATCACAAAGAAGTTTCTGAGAAGGCTTCCGTCTAGTTTTTATATGAAGATATTTCCTTTTCCAACATAGGCCTCAAAGCGCTCCAAATAAACACATGCAGATTCTACAAAAGGAGTGTTTCAAAACTGTTCTATCAAAAGGAACGTTCAAGTCTGTGAGTTGAATACACTCATCACACAGAAGTTTCTCAGAATGCTTCTGTCTAGTTTTTAGGTGAAGAGATTTCATTTCCCAGCATAGGCCTCAAAGCGCTCCAAATATCCCTTTGCAGATTGTACGAAAAGAGTGTTTCAAAGCTGCTCTTTCAAAAGCAAGGTTCAAGTCTGTGTGTTGAATGCACTCATCAGAAAGAAGTTTCTGAGAATGCTTCTGTCTAGTTCTTACGTGAAGATATTTCCTTTTCCAGCTTAGGCCCCAAAGTGCTCCAAATAAACACTTGCAAATTCTACAAAAGGTGTGTTTCAAAAGAGTCCCATCAAAAGGAACGTTCAAGTCTGTGAGTTGAATGCACTTATCATACAGAAGTTTCCTGGAATGCTTCTGTCTAGTTTTTATGTGAAGACACTTCCTTTTCAAGCATAGGCCTCAAAGCGCTCCAAATATCCACTTGCAGATTCTACCAAAAGAGTGTTTCAAAACTGCTCTATGAAAAGCAAGCTTCAACACTGTGAGTAGAATGCACTCATCACAAAGAAGTTTCTGAGAATGCTTCTGTCTGGTTCTTATGTGAAGATATTTCCTTTTCCAACATAGGCCTCAAAGCGCTCCAAGTAAACACTTGCAGATTCTACAAAAGGAGTGTTTCAAAACTGCTCTTTTGAGAGGAACGTTCAAGTCTCTGAGTTGAATGCACTCATCACACAGAAGTTTCTGAGAATGCTTCCGTCTAGTTGTTATGTGAAGATATTTCCTTTTCCAGCATAGGCCTCAAAACGCTCCAAATATCCCCTTGCAGATTTTACAAAAAGAGTGTTTCAAAAGTGTTCTATCATAAGGAAGGTTCAACTCCATGAGTTGAATGAAGGCATCGTGAAGAACTTTCTGAGAATGCTTCTCTGTAGTTTTTAGGTGAAGATATTCCATATCCCAGCACAGGCCTCGAAGTGCTCCAAATAACCACTTGCAGATTCTAGCAAAAGAGTGTTTCAAAACTGCTCTTTCTACAGGTAAGTTCAAGTCTGTGAGTTGAATGCACTCAACACAAAGAAGTTTCTGAGAATGCTTCTGTTCAGTTTTTATGTGAAGATATTTTCTTTTCCAGCATAGGCCTCAAACGGCTCCAAATATCCACTTGCAGATTCTACAAAAAGAGTGTTTCCAAACTTCTCTATCAATTAGTAGGTTCAACTCTGTGAGTTGAATGAACTCATCACGAAGAAGTTTCTGAGAATCCTTCTCTCTAGTTTTCATGTGAAGATATTTCCTTTTCCAACATAGGCCTCAAGGTGCTCCGAATAAACACTTGCAGATTCTACAAACGTAATGTTTCAAAACTGTTCTATCCAAAGGAACGTTCAAGTCTGTGAGTTGAATGCACTCATTGCAAAGAAGTTTCTCAGAATGCTTCTGTCTAGTTTTTAGGTGAAGAGATTTCATGTCCCAGCATAGGCCTCAAAGTGCTCCAAATATCCACTTGAAGATTCTATAAGAAGAGTGTCTCCAAACTGCTCTTTCCAAAGGAAGCTTCAAGTCTGTGAGTTGAATGCACTCATCACAAAGAAGTTTCTGAGAAGGCTTCCGTCTAGTTTTTATATGAAGATATTTCCTTTTCCAACAGAGGCCTCAAAGCGCTCCAAATAAACACATGCAGATTCTACAAAAGGAGTGTTTCAAAACTGTTCTATCAAAGGGAACATTCAAGTCTGTGAGTTGAATGCACTCATCACACAGAAGTTTCTCAGAATGCTTCTGTCTAGTTTTAAGGTGAAAAGATTTCATTTCCCAGGCTAGGCCTCAAAGCGCTCCAAATATCCCCTTGCAGACTCTACGAAAGGAGTGTTTCAAAGCTGCTCTTTCAAAAGCAAGGTTCAAGTGTGTGTGTTGAATGCACTCATCAGAAAGAAGTTTCTGAGAATGCTTCTGTCTAGTTCTTACGTGAAGATATTTCCTTTTCCAGCTTAGGCCCCAAAGCGCTCCAAATAAACACTTCCAAATTCTACAAAAGGAGTGTTTCAAAAGAGTCCTATCAAAAGGAACGTTCAAGTCTGTGAGTTGAATGCACTTATCATACAGATGTTTCCTGGAATGCTTCTGTCTAGTTTTTATGTGAAGACATTTCCTTTTCCAGCATAGGCCTCAAAGCACTCCAAATATCCACTTGCAGATTCTACAAAAAGAGTGTTTCCAAACTTCTCTATCAACTGGTAGGTTCAACTCTGTGAGTTGAATGAACTCATCACGAAGAAGTTTCTGAGAATCCTTCTCTCTAGTTTTCATGTGAAGATATTTCCTTTTCCAACATAGGCCTCAAGGTGCTCCGAATAAACACTTGCAGATTCTACAAACGTAATGTTTCAAAACTGTTCTATCCAAAGGAACGTTCAAGTCTGTGAGTTGAATGCACTCATTGCAAAGAAGTTTCTCAGAATGCTTCTGTCTAGTTTTTAGGTGAAGAGATTTCATGTCCCAGCATAGGCCTCAAAGCGCTCCAAATATCCACTTGAAGATTCTATAAGAAGAGTGTCTCCAAACTGCTCTTTCCAAAGGAAGCTTCAAGTCTGTGAGTTGAATGCACTCATCACAAAGAAGTTTCTCAGAATGCTTCTGTCTAGTTTTTAGGTGAGGAGATTTCATTTCCCAGCATAGGCCTCAAAGCGCTCCAAATATCCCCTTGCAGATTGTACGAAAAGAGTGTTTCAAAGCTGCCCTTTCAAAAGCAAAGTTCAAGTCTGTGTGTTGAATGCACTCATCAGAAAGAAGTTTCTGAGAATGCTTCTGTCTAGTTCTTACGGGAAGATATTTCCTTTCCAGCTTAGGCCCCAAAGTGCTCCAAATAAACACTTGCAAATTCTACAAAAGGATTGTTTCAAAAGAGTCCTATCAAAAGGAACGTTCATGTCTGTGAGTTGAATGCACTCATCAGACAGAAGTTTCTGAGAATGCTTCCATCTAGTTGTTATGTGAAGATATTTCCTTTTCCAGCATAGGCCTCAAAACGCTCCAAATATCCCCTTGCAGATTCTACAAAAAGAGTGTTTCAAAAGTGTTCTATCTTAAGGAAGGTTCAACTCCGTGAGTTGAATGAAGGCATCGTGAAGAACTTTCTGAGAATGCTTCTCTGTAGTTTTTAGGTGAAGATATTCCATATCCAAGCACAGGCCTCGAAGTGCTCCAAATAACCACTTGCAGATTTTAGCAAAAGAGTGTTTCAAAACTGCTCTTCCTATAGGTAAGTTCAAGTCTGTGAGTTGAGTGCAGTCAACACAAAGAAGTTTCTGAGAATGCTTCTGTTCAGTTTTTATGTGCAGATATTTCCTTTTCCAGCATAGGCCTCAAACGGCTCCAAATATCCATTTGCAGATTCTTCAAAAAGAGTGTTTCCAAACTTCTCTATCAATTGGTAGGTTCAACTCTGTGAGTTGAATGAACACATCATGAAGAAGTTTCTGAGAATCCTTCTCTCTAGTTTTCATGTGAAGATATTTCCTTTTCCAACATGGGCCTCAAGGTGCTCCGAATAAACACTTGCAGATTCTACAAACGTAATGTTTCAAAACTGTTCTATCCAAAGGAACGTTCAAGTCTGTGAGTTGAATGCACTCATTGCAAAGAAGTTTCTCAGAATGCTTCTGTCTAGTTTTTAGGTGAAGAGATTTCATGTCCCAGCATAGGCCTCAAAGCGCACCAAATATCCACTTGAAGATTCTATAAGAAGAGTGTCTCCAAACTGCTCTTTCCAAAGGAAGCTTCAAGTCTGTGAGTTGAATGCACTCATCACAAAGAAGTTTCTGAGAAGGCTTCCGTCTAGTTTTTATATGAAGATATTTCCTTTTCCAACATAGGCCTCAAAGCGCTCCAAATAAACACATGCAGATTCTACAAAAGGAGTGTTTCAAAACTGTTCTATCAAAAGGAACGTTCAAGTCTGTGAGTTGAATACACTCATCACACAGAAGTTTCTCAGAATGCTTCTGTCTAGTTTTTAGGTGAAGAGATTTCATTTCCCAGCATAGGCCTCAAAGCGCTCCAAATATCCACTTGAAGATTCTATAAGAAGAGTGTCTCCAAACTGCTCTTTCCAAAGGAAGCTTCAAGTCTGTGAGTTGAATGCACTCATCACAAAGAAGTTTCTGAGAAGGCTTCCGTCTAGTTTTTATATGAAGATATTTCCTTTTCCAACATAGGCCTCAAAGCGCTCCAAATAAACACATGCAGATTCTACAAAAGGAGTGTTTCAAAACTGTTCTATCAAAAGGAACGTTCAAGTCTGTGAGTTGAATACACTCATCACACAGAAGTTTCTCAGAATGCTTCTGTCTAGTTTTTAGGTGAAGAGATTTCATTTCCCAGCATAGGCCTCAAAGCGCTCCAAATATCCCTTTGCAGATTGTACGAAAAGAGTGTTTCAAAGCTGCTCTTTCAAAAGCAAGGTTCAAGTCTGTGTGTTGAATGCACTCATCAGAAAGAAGTTTCTGAGAATGCTTCTGTCTAGTTCTTACGTGAAGATATTTCCTTTTCCAGCTTAGGCCCCAAAGTGCTCCAAATAAACACTTGCAAATTCTACAAAAGGTGTGTTTCAAAAGAGTCCCATCAAAAGGAACGTTCAAGTCTGTGAGTTGAATGCACTTATCATACAGAAGTTTCCTGGAATGCTTCTGTCTAGTTTTTATGTGAAGACACTTCCTTTTCAAGCATAGGCCTCAAAGCGCTCCAAATATCCACTTGCAGATTCTACCAAAAGAGTGTTTCAAAACTGCTCTATGAAAAGCAAGCTTCAACACTGTGAGTAGAATGCACTCATCACAAAGAAGTTTCTGAGAATGCTTCTGTCTGGTTCTTATGTGAAGATATTTCCTTTTCCAACATAGGCCTCAAAGCGCTCCAAGTAAACACTTGCAGATTCTACAAAAGGAGTGTTTCAAAACTGCTCTTTTGAGAGGAACGTTCAAGTCTCTGAGTTGAATGCACTCATCACACAGAAGTTTCTGAGAATGCTTCCGTCTAGTTGTTATGTGAAGATATTTCCTTTTCCAGCATAGGCCTCAAAACGCTCCAAATATCCCCTTGCAGATTTTACAAAAAGAGTGTTTCAAAAGTGTTCTATCATAAGGAAGGTTCAACTCCATGAGTTGAATGAAGGCATCGTGAAGAACTTTCTGAGAATGCTTCTCTGTAGTTTTTAGGTGAAGATATTCCATATCCCAGCACAGGCCTCGAAGTGCTCCAAATAACCACTTGCAGATTTTAGCAAAAGAGTGTTTCAAAACTGTTCTTTCTACAGGTAAGTTCAAGTCTGTGAGTTGAATGCACTCAACACAAAGAAGTTTCTGAGAATGCTTCTGTTCAGTTTTTATGTGAAGATATTTTCTTTTCCAGCATAGGCCTCAAACGGCTCCAAATATCCACTTGCAGATTCTACAAAAAGAGTGTTTCCAAACTTCTCTATCAATTAGTAGGTTCAACTCTGTGAGTTGAATGAACTCATCACGAAGAAGTTTCTGAGAATCCTTCTCTCTAGTTTTCATGTGAAGATATTTCCTTTTCCAACATAGGCCTCAAGGTGCTCCGAATAAACACTTGCAGATTCTACAAACGTAATGTTTCAAAACTGTTCTATCCAAAGGAACGTTCAAGTCTGTGAGTTGAATGCACTCATTGCAAAGAAGTTTCTCAGAATGCTTCTGTCTAGTTTTTAGGTGAAGAGATTTCATGTCCCAGCATAGGCCTCAAAGCGCTCCAAATATCCACTTGAAGATTCTATAAGAAGAGTGTCTCCAAACTGCTCTTTCCAAAGGAAGCTTCAAGTCTGTGAGTTGAATGCACTCATCACAAAGAAGTTTCTGAGAAGGCTTCCGTCTAGTTTTTATATGAAGATATTTCCTTTTCCAACAGAGGCCTCAAAGCGCTCCAAATAAACACATGCAGATTCTACAAAAGGAGTGTTTCAAAACTGTTCTATCAAAGGGAACATTCAAGTCTGTGAGTTGAATGCACTCATCACACAGAAGTTTCTCAGAATGCTTCTGTCTAGTTTTAAGGTGAAAAGATTTCATTTCCCAGGCTAGGCCTCAAAGCGCTCCAAATATCCCCTTGCAGATTCTACGAAAGGAGTGTTTCAAAGCTGCTCTTTCAAAAGCAAGGTTCAAGTGTGTGTGTTGAATGCACTCATCAGAAAGAAGTTTCTGAGAATGCTTCTGTCTAGTTCTTACGTGAAGATATTTCCTTTTCCAGCTTAGGCCCCAAAGCGCTCCAAATAAACACTTCCAAATTCTACAAAAGGAGTGTTTCAAAAGAGTCCTATCAAAAGGAACGTTCAAGTCTGTGAGTTGAATGCACTTATCATACAGATGTTTCCTGGAATGCTTCTGTCTAGTTTTTATGTGAAGACATTTCCTTTTCCAGCATAGGCCTCAAAGCACTCCAAATATCCACTTGCAGATTCTACAAAAAGAGTGTTTCCAAACTTCTCTATCAACTGGTAGGTTCAACTCTGTGAGTTGAATGAACTCATCACGAAGAAGTTTCTGAGAATCCTTCTCTCTAGTTTTCATGTGAAGATATTTCCTTTTCCAACATAGGCCTCAAGGTGCTCCGAATAAACACTTGCAGATTCTACAAACGTAATGTTTCAAAACTGTTCTATCCAAAGGAACGTTCAAGTCTGTGAGTTGAATGCACTCATTGCAAAGAAGTTTCTCAGAATGCTTCTGTCTAGTTTTTAGGTGAAGAGATTTCATGTCCCAGCATAGGCCTCAAAGCGCTCCAAATATCCACTTGAAGATTCTATAAGAAGAGTGTCTCCAAACTGCTCTTTCCAAAGGAAGCTTCAAGTCTGTGAGTTGAATGCACTCATCACAAAGAAGTTTCTGAGAAGGCTTCCGTCTAGTTTTTATATGAAGATATTTCCTTTTCCAACATAGGCCTCAAAGCGCTCCAAATAAACACATGCAGATTCTACAAAAGCAGTGTTTCAAAACTGTTCTATCAAAGGGAACGTTCAAGTCTGTGAGTTGAATACACTCATCACACAGAAGTTTCTCAGAATGCTTCTGTCTAGTTTTTAGGTGAGGAGATTTCATTTCCCAGCATAGGCCTCAAAGCGCTCCAAATATCCCCTTGCAGATTGTACGAAAAGAGTGTTTCAAAGCTGCCCTTTCAAAAGCAAAGTTCAAGTCTGTGTGTTGAATGCACTCATCAGAAAGAAGTTTCTGAGAATGCTTCTGTCTAGTTCTTACGGGAAGATATTTCCTTTCCAGCTTAGGCCCCAAAGTGCTCCAAATAAACACTTGCAAATTCTACAAAAGGATTGTTTCAAAAGAGTCCTATCAAAAGGAACGTTCATGTCTGTGAGTTGAATGCACTCATCAGACAGAAGTTTCTGAGAATGCTTCCATCTAGTTGTTATGTGAAGATATTTCCTTTTCCAGCATAGGCCTCAAAACGCTCCAAATATCCCCTTGCAGATTCTACAAAAAGAGTGTTTCAAAAGTGTTCTATCTTAAGGAAGGTTCAACTCCGTGAGTTGAATGAAGGCATCGTGAAGAACTTTCTGAGAATGCTTCTCTGTAGTTTTTAGGTGAAGATATTCCATATCCAAGCACAGGCCTCGAAGTGCTCCAAATAACCACTTGCAGATTTTAGCAAAAGAGTGTTTCAAAACTGCTCTTCCTATAGGTAAGTTCAAGTCTGTGAGTTGAGTGCAGTCAACACAAAGAAGTTTCTGAGAATGCTTCTGTTCAGTTTTTATGTGCAGATATTTCCTTTTCCAGCATAGGCCTCAAACGGCTCCAAATATCCATTTGCAGATTCTTCAAAAAGAGTGTTTCCAAACTTCTCTATCAATTGGTAGGTTCAACTCTGTGAGTTGAATGAACACATCATGAAGAAGTTTCTGAGAATCCTTCTCTCTAGTTTTCATGTGAAGATATTTCCTTTTCCAACATGGGCCTCAAGGTGCTCCGAATAAACACTTGCAGATTCTACAAACGTAATGTTTCAAAACTGTTCTATCCAAAGGAACGTTCAAGTCTGTGAGTTGAATGCACTCATTGCAAAGAAGTTTCTCAGAATGCTTCTGTCTAGTTTTTAGGTGAAGAGATTTCATGTCCCAGCATAGGCCTCAAAGCGCACCAAATATCCACTTGAAGATTCTATAAGAAGAGTGTCTCCAAACTGCTCTTTCCAAAGGAAGCTTCAAGTCTGTGAGTTGAATGCACTCATCACAAAGAAGTTTCTGAGAAGGCTTCCGTCTAGTTTTTATATGAAGATATTTCCTTTTCCAACATAGGCCTCAAAGCGCTCCAAATAAACACATGCAGATTCTACAAAAGGAGTGTTTCAAAACTGTTCTATCAAAAGGAACGTTCAAGTCTGTGAGTTGAATACACTCATCACACAGAAGTTTCTCAGAATGCTTCTGTCTAGTTTTTAGGTGAAGAGATTTCATTTCCCAGCATAGGCCTCAAAGCGCTCCAAATATCCACTTGAAGATTCTATAAGAAGAGTGTCTCCAAACTGCTCTTTCCAAAGGAAGCTTCAAGTCTGTGAGTTGAATGCACTCATCACAAAGAAGTTTCTGAGAAGGCTTCCGTCTAGTTTTTATATGAAGATATTTCCTTTTCCAACATAGGCCTCAAAGCGCTCCAAATAAACACATGCAGATTCTACAAAAGGAGTGTTTCAAAACTGTTCTATCAAAAGGAACGTTCAAGTCTGTGAGTTGAATACACTCATCACACAGAAGTTTCTCAGAATGCTTCTGTCTAGTTTTTAGGTGAAGAGATTTCATTTCCCAGCATAGGCCTCAAAGCGCTCCAAATATCCCTTTGCAGATTGTACGAAAAGAGTGTTTCAAAGCTGCTCTTTCAAAAGCAAGGTTCAAGTCTGTGTGTTGAATGCACTCATCAGAAAGAAGTTTCTGAGAATGCTTCTGTCTAGTTCTTACGTGAAGATATTTCCTTTTCCAGCTTAGGCCCCAAAGTGCTCCAAATAAACACTTGCAAATTCTACAAAAGGTGTGTTTCAAAAGAGTCCCATCAAAAGGAACGTTCAAGTCTGTGAGTTGAATGCACTTATCATACAGAAGTTTCCTGGAATGCTTCTGTCTAGTTTTTATGTGAAGACACTTCCTTTTCAAGCATAGGCCTCAAAGCGCTCCAAATATCCACTTGCAGATTCTACCAAAAGAGTGTTTCAAAACTGCTCTATGAAAAGCAAGCTTCAACACTGTGAGTAGAATGCACTCATCACAAAGAAGTTTCTGAGAATGCTTCTGTCTGGTTCTTATGTGAAGATATTTCCTTTTCCAACATAGGCCTCAAAGCGCTCCAAGTAAACACTTGCAGATTCTACAAAAGGAGTGTTTCAAAACTGCTCTTTTGAGAGGAACGTTCAAGTCTCTGAGTTGAATGCACTCATCACACAGAAGTTTCTGAGAATGCTTCCGTCTAGTTGTTATGTGAAGATATTTCCTTTTCCAGCATAGGCCTCAAAACGCTCCAAATATCCCCTTGCAGATTTTACAAAAAGAGTGTTTCAAAAGTGTTCTATCATAAGGAAGGTTCAACTCCATGAGTTGAATGAAGGCATCGTGAAGAACTTTCTGAGAATGCTTCTCTGTAGTTTTTAGGTGAAGATATTCCATATCCCAGCACAGGCCTCGAAGTGCTCCAAATAACCACTTGCAGATTTTAGCAAAAGAGTGTTTCAAAACTGTTCTTTCTACAGGTAAGTTCAAGTCTGTGAGTTGAATGCACTCAACACAAAGAAGTTTCTGAGAATGCTTCTGTTCAGTTTTTATGTGAAGATATTTTCTTTTCCAGCATAGGCCTCAAACGGCTCCAAATATCCACTTGCAGATTCTACAAAAAGAGTGTTTCCAAACTTCTCTATCAATTAGTAGGTTCAACTCTGTGAGTTGAATGAACTCATCACGAAGAAGTTTCTGAGAATCCTTCTCTCTAGTTTTCATGTGAAGATATTTCCTTTTCCAACATAGGCCTCAAGGTGCTCCGAATAAACACTTGCAGATTCTACAAACGTAATGTTTCAAAACTGTTCTATCCAAAGGAACGTTCAAGTCTGTGAGTTGAATGCACTCATTGCAAAGAAGTTTCTCAGAATGCTTCTGTCTAGTTTTTAGGTGAAGAGATTTCATGTCCCAGCATAGGCCTCAAAGCGCTCCAAATATCCACTTGAAGATTCTATAAGAAGAGTGTCTCCAAACTGCTCTTTCCAAAGGAAGCTTCAAGTCTGTGAGTTGAATGCACTCATCACAAAGAAGTTTCTGAGAAGGCTTCCGTCTAGTTTTTATATGAAGATATTTCCTTTTCCAACAGAGGCCTCAAAGCGCTCCAAATAAACACATGCAGATTCTACAAAAGGAGTGTTTCAAAACTGTTCTATCAAAGGGAACATTCAAGTCTGTGAGTTGAATGCACTCATCACACAGAAGTTTCTCAGAATGCTTCTGTCTAGTTTTAAGGTGAAAAGATTTCATTTCCCAGGCTAGGCCTCAAAGCGCTCCAAATATCCCCTTGCAGATTCTACGAAAGGAGTGTTTCAAAGCTGCTCTTTCAAAAGCAAGGTTCAAGTGTGTGTGTTGAATGCACTCATCTGAAAGAAGTTTCTGAGAATGCTTCTGTCTAGTTCTTACGTGAAGATATTTCCTTTTCCAGCTTAGGCCCCAAAGCGCTCCAAATAAACACTTCCAAATTCTACAAAAGGAGTGTTTCAAAAGAGTCCTATCAAAAGGAACGTTCAAGTCTGTGAGTTGAATGCACTTATCATACAGATGTTTCCTGGAATGCTTCTGTCTAGTTTTTATGTGAAGACATTTCCTTTTCCAGCATAGGCCTCAAAGCACTCCAAATATCCACTTGCAGATTCTACAAAAAGAGTGTTTCCAAACTTCTCTATCAACTGGTAGGTTCAACTCTGTGAGTTGAATGAACTCATCACGAAGAAGTTTCTGAGAATCCTTCTCTCTAGTTTTCATGTGAAGATATTTCCTTTTCCAACATAGGCCTCAAGGTGCTCCGAATAAACACTTGCAGATTCTACAAACGTAATGTTTCAAAACTGTTCTATCCAAAGGAACGTTCAAGTCTGTGAGTTGAATGCACTCATTGCAAAGAAGTTTCTCAGAATGCTTCTGTCTAGTTTTTAGGTGAAGAGATTTCATGTCCCAGCATAGGCCTCAAAGCGCTCCAAATATCCACTTGAAGATTCTATAAGAAGAGTGTCTCCAAACTGCTCTTTCCAAAGGAAGCTTCAAGTCTGTGAGTTGAATGCACTCATCACAAAGAAGTTTCTGAGAAGGCTTCCGTCTAGTTTTTATATGAAGATATTTCCTTTTCCAACATAGGCCTCAAAGCGCTCCAAATAAACACATGCAGATTCTACAAAAGCAGTGTTTCAAAACTGTTCTATCAAAGGGAACGTTCAAGTCTGTGAGTTGAATACACTCATCACACAGAAGTTTCTCAGAATGCTTCTGTCTAGTTTTTAGGTGAGGAGATTTCATTTCCCAGCATAGGCCTCAAAGCGCTCCAAATATCCCCTTGCAGATTGTACGAAAAGAGTGTTTCAAAGCTGCCCTTTCAAAAGCAAAGTTCAAGTCTGTGTGTTGAATGCACTCATCAGAAAGAAGTTTCTGAGAATGCTTCTGTCTAGTTCTTACGGGAAGATATTTCCTTTCCAGCTTAGGCCCCAAAGTGCTCCAAATAAACACTTGCAAATTCTACAAAAGGATTGTTTCAAAAGAGTCCTATCAAAAGGAACGTTCATGTCTGTGAGTTGAATGCACTCATCAGACAGAAGTTTCTGAGAATGCTTCCATCTAGTTGTTATGTGAAGATATTTCCTTTTCCAGCATAGGCCTCAAAACGCTCCAAATATCCCCTTGCAGATTCTACAAAAAGAGTGTTTCAAAAGTGTTCTATCTTAAGGAAGGTTCAACTCCGTGAGTTGAATGAAGGCATCGTGAAGAACTTTCTGAGAATGCTTCTCTGTAGTTTTTAGGTGAAGATATTCCATATCCAAGCACAGGCCTCGAAGTGCTCCAAATAACCACTTGCAGATTTTAGCAAAAGAGTGTTTCAAAACTGCTCTTCCTATAGGTAAGTTCAAGTCTGTGAGTTGAGTGCAGTCAACACAAAGAAGTTTCTGAGAATGCTTCTGTTCAGTTTTTATGTGCAGATATTTCCTTTTCCAGCATAGGCCTCAAACGGCTCCAAATATCCATTTGCAGATTCTTCAAAAAGAGTGTTTCCAAACTTCTCTATCAATTGGTAGGTTCAACTCTGTGAGTTGAATGAACACATCATGAAGAAGTTTCTGAGAATCCTTCTCTCTAGTTTTCATGTGAAGATATTTCCTTTTCCAACATGGGCCTCAAGGTGCTCCGAATAAACACTTGCAGATTCTACAAACGTAATGTTTCAAAACTGTTCTATCCAAAGGAACGTTCAAGTCTGTGAGTTGAATGCACTCATTGCAAAGAAGTTTCTCAGAATGCTTCTGTCTAGTTTTTAGGTGAAGAGATTTCATGTCCCAGCATAGGCCTCAAAGCGCACCAAATATCCACTTGAAGATTCTATAAGAAGAGTGTCTCCAAACTGCTCTTTCCAAAGGAAGCTTCAAGTCTGTGAGTTGAATGCACTCATCACAAAGAAGTTTCTGAGAAGGCTTCCGTCTAGTTTTTATATGAAGATATTTCCTTTTCCAACATAGGCCTCAAAGCGCTCCAAATAAACACATGCAGATTCTACAAAAGGAGTGTTTCAAAACTGTTCTATCAAAAGGAACGTTCAAGTCTGTGAGTTGAATACACTCATCACACAGAAGTTTCTCAGAATGCTTCTGTCTAGTTTTTAGGTGAAGAGATTTCATTTCCCAGCATAGGCCTCAAAGCGCTCCAAATATCCACTTGAAGATTCTATAAGAAGAGTGTCTCCAAACTGCTCTTTCCAAAGGAAGCTTCAAGTCTGTGAGTTGAATGCACTCATCACAAAGAAGTTTCTGAGAAGGCTTCCGTCTAGTTTTTATATGAAGATATTTCCTTTTCCAACATAGGCCTCAAAGCGCTCCAAATAAACACATGCAGATTCTACAAAAGGAGTGTTTCAAAACTGTTCTATCAAAAGGAACGTTCAAGTCTGTGAGTTGAATACACTCATCACACAGAAGTTTCTCAGAATGCTTCTGTCTAGTTTTTAGGTGAAGAGATTTCATTTCCCAGCATAGGCCTCAAAGCGCTCCAAATATCCCTTTGCAGATTGTACGAAAACAGTGTTTCAAAGCTGCTCTTTCAAAAGCAAGGTTCAAGTCTGTGTGTTGAATGCACTCATCAGAAAGAAGTTTCTGAGAATGCTTCTGTCTAGTTCTTACGTGAAGATATTTCCTTTTCCAGCTTAGGCCCCAAAGTGCTCCAAATAAACACTTGCAAATTCTACAAAAGGTGTGTTTCAAAAGAGTCCCATCAAAAGGAACGTTCAAGTCTGTGAGTTGAATGCACTTATCATACAGAAGTTTCCTGGAATGCTTCTGTCTAGTTTTTATGTGAAGACACTTCCTTTTCAAGCATAGGCCTCAAAGCGCTCCAAATATCCACTTGCAGATTCTACCAAAAGAGTGTTTCAAAACTGCTCTATGAAAAGCAAGCTTCAACACTGTGAGTAGAATGCACTCATCACAAAGAAGTTTCTGAGAATGCTTCTGTCTGGTTCTTATGTGAAGATATTTCCTTTTCCAACATAGGCCTCAAAGCGCTCCAAGTAAACACTTGCAGATTCTACAAAAGGAGTGTTTCCAAACTGCTCTTTTGAGAGGAACGTTCAAGTCTCTGAGTTGAATGCACTCATCACACAGAAGTTTCTGAGAATGCTTCCGTCTAGTTGTTATGTGAAGATATTTCCTTTTCCAGCATAGGCCTCAAAACGCTCCAAATATCCCCTTGCAGATTTTACAAAAAGAGTGTTTCAAAAGTGTTCTATCATAAGGAAGGTTCAACTCCATGAGTTGAATGAAGGCATCGTGAAGAACTTTCTGAGAATGCTTCTCTGTAGTTTTTAGGTGAAGATATTCCATATCCCAGCACAGGCCTCGAAGTGCTCCAAATAACCACTTGCAGATTCTAGCAAAAGAGTGTTTCAAAACTGCTCTTTCTACAGGTAAGTTCAAGTCTGTGAGTTGAATGCACTCAACACAAAGAAGTTTCTGAGAATGCTTCTGTTCAGTTTTTATGTGAAGATATTTTCTTTTCCAGCATAGGCCTCAAACGGCTCCAAATATCCACTTGCAGATTCTACAAAAAGAGTGTTTCCAAACTTCTCTATCAATTAGTAGGTTCAACTCTGTGAGTTGAATGAACTCATCACGAAGAAGTTTCTGAGAATCCTTCTCTCTAGTTTTCATGTGAAGATATTTCCTTTTCCAACATAGGCCTCAAGGTGCTCCGAATAAACACTTGCAGATTCTACAAACGTAATGTTTCAAAACTGTTCTATCCAAAGGAACGTTCAAGTCTGTGAGTTGAATGCACTCATTGCAAAGAAGTTTCTCAGAATGCTTCTGTCTAGTTTTTAGGTGAAGAGATTTCATGTCCCAGCATAGGCCTCAAAGCGCTCCAAATATCCACTTGAAGATTCTATAAGAAGAGTGTCTCCAAACTGCTCTTTCCAAAGGAAGCTTCAAGTCTGTGAGTTGAATGCACTCATCACAAAGAAGTTTCTGAGAAGGCTTCCGTCTAGTTTTTATATGAAGATATTTCCTTTTCCAACAGAGGCCTCAAAGCGCTCCAAATAAACACATGCAGATTCTACAAAAGGAGTGTTTCAAAACTGTTCTATCAAAGGGAACATTCAAGTCTGTGAGTTGAATGCACTCATCACACAGAAGTTTCTCAGAATGCTTCTGTCTAGTTTTAAGGTGAAAAGATTTCATTTCCCAGCATAGGCCTCAAAGCGCTCCAAATATCCCCTTGCAGATTCTACGAAAGGAGTGTTTCAAAGCTGCTCTTTCAAAAGCAAGGTTCAAGTGTGTGTGTTGAATGCACTCATCAGAAAGAAGTTTCTGAGAATGCTTCTGTCTAGTTCTTACGTGAAGATATTTCCTTTTCCAGCTTAGGCCCCAAAGCGCTCCAAATAAACACTTCCAAATTCTACAAAAGGAGTGTTTCAAAAGAGTCCTATCAAAAGGAACGTTCAAGTCCGTGAGTTGAATGCACTTATCATACAGATGTTTCCTGGAATGCTTCTGTCTAGTTTTTATGTGAAGACATTTCCTTTTCCAGCATAGGCCTCAAAGCACTCCAAATATCCACTTGCAGATTCTACAAAAAGAGTGTTTCCAAACTTCTCTATCAACTGGTAGGTTCAACTCTGTGAGTTGAATGAACTCATCACGAAGAAGTTTCTGAGAATCCTTCTCTCTAGTTTTCATGTGAAGATATTTCCTTTTCCAACATAGGCCTCAAGGTGCTCCGAATAAACACTTGCAGATTCTACAAACGTAATGTTTCAAAACTGTTCTATCCAGAGGAACGTTCAAGTCTGTGAGTTGAATGCACTCATTGCAAAGAAGTTTCTCAGAATGCTTCTGTCTAGTTTTTAGGTGAAGAGATTTCATGTCCCAGCATAGGCCTCAAAGCGCTCCAAATATCCACTTGAAGATTCTATAAGAAGAGTGTCTCCAAACTGCTCTTTCCAAAGGAAGCTTCAAGTCTGTGAGTTGAATGCACTCATCACAAAGAAGTTTCTCAGAAGGCTCCCGTCTAGTTTTTATATGAAGATATTTCCTTTTCCAACAGAGGCCTCAAAGCGCTCCAAATATACACATGCAGATTCTACAAAAGGAGTGTTTCAAAAGTGTTCTATCGAAGGGAACGTTCAAGTCTGTGAGTTGAATGCACTCATCACACAGAAGTTTCTCAGAATGCTTCTGTCTAGTTTTTAGGTGAGGAGATTTCATTTCCCAGCATAGGCCTCAAAGCGCTCCAAATATCCCCTTGCAGATTGTACGAAAAGAGTGTTTCAAAGCTGCCCTTTCAAAAGCAAAGTTCAAGTCTGTGTGATGAATGCACTCATCAGAAAGAAGTTTCTGAGAATGCTTCTGTCTAGTTCTTACGGGAAGATATTTCCTTTTCCAGCTTAGGCCCCAAAGTGCTCCAAATAAACACTTGCAAATTCTACAAAAGGTTTGTTTCAAAAGAGTCCTATCAAAAGGAACGTTCATGTCTGTGAGTTGAATGCACTCATCAGACAGAAGTTTCTGAGAATGCTTCCGTCTAGTTGTTATGTGAAGATATTTCCTTTTCCAGCATAGGCCTCAAAACGCTCCAAATATCCCCTTGCAGATTCTACAAAAAGAGTGTTTCAAAAGTGTTCTATCTTAAGGAAGGTTCAACTCCGTGAGTTGAATGAAGGCATCGTGAAGAACTTTCTGAGAACGCTTCTCTGTAGTTTTTAGGTGAAGATATTCCATATCCAAGCACAGGCCTCGAAGTGCTCCAAATAACCACTTGCAGATTTTTGCAAAAGAGTGTTTCAAAACTGCTCTTCCTATAGGTAAGTTCAAGTCTGTGAGTTGAATGCAGTCAACACAAAGAAGTTTCTGAGAATGCTTCTGTTCAGTTTTTATGTGCAGATATTTCCTTTTCCAGCATAGGCCTCAAACGGCTCCAAATATCCATTTGCAGATTCTTCAAAAAGAGTGTTTCCAAACTTCTCTATCAATTGGTAGGTTCAACTCTGTGAGTTGAATGAACTCATCATGAAGAAGTTTCTGAGAATCCTTCTCTCTAGTTTTCATGTGAAGATATTTCCTTTTCCAACATGGGCCTCAAGGTGCTCCGAATAAACACTTGCAGATTCTACAAACGTAATGTTTCAAAACTGTTCTATCCAAAGGAACGTTCAAGTCTGTGAGTTGAATGCACTCATTGCAAAGAAGTTTCTCAGAATGCTTCTGTCTAGTTTTTAGGTGAAGAGATTTCATGTCCCAGCATAGGCCTCAAAGCGCACCAAATATCCACTTGAAGATTCTATAAGAAGAGTGTCTCCAAACTGCTCTTTCCAAAGGAAGCTTCAAGTCTGTGAGTTGAATGCACTCATCACAAAGAAGTTTCTGAGAAGGCATCCGTCTAGTTTTTATATGAAGATATTTCCTTTTCCAACATAGGCCTCAAAGCGCTCCAAATAAACACATGCAGATTCTACAAAAGGAGTGTTTCAAAACTGTTCTATCAAAAGGAACGTTCAAGTCTGTGAGTTGAATACACTCATCACACAGAAGTTTCTCAGAATGCTTCTGTCTAGTTTTTAGGTGAAGAGATTTCATTTCCCAGCATAGGCCTCAAAGCGCTCCAAATATCCCTTTGCAGATTGTTCGAAAAGAGTGTTTCAAAGCTGCTCTTTCAAAAGCAAGGTTCAAGTCTGTGTGTTGAATGCACTCATCAGAAAGAAGTTTCTGAGAATGCTTCTGTCTAGTTCTTACGTGAAGATATTTCCTTTTCCAGCTTAGGCCCCAAAGTGCTCCAAATAAACACTTGCAAATTCTACAAAAGGTGTGTTTTAAAAGAGTCCCATCAAAAGGAACGTTCAAGTCTGTGAGTTAAATGCACTTATCATACAGAAGTTTCCTGGAATGCTTCTGTCTAGTTTTTATGTGAAGACACTTCCTTTTCAAGCATAGGCCTCAAAGCGCTCCAAATATCCACTTGCAGATTCTACCAAAAGAGTGTTTCAAAACTGCTCTATGAAAAGCAAGCTTCAACACTGTGAGTAGAATGCACTCATCACAAAGAAGTTTCTGAGAATGCTTCTGTCTGGTTCTTATGTGAAGATATTTCCTTTTCCAACATAGGCCTCAAAGCGCTCCAAGTAAACACTTGCAGATTCTACAAAAGGAGTGTTTCAAAACTGCTCTTTTGAGAGGAACGTTCAAGTCTCTGAGTTGAATGCACTCATCACACAGAAGTTTCTGAGAATGCTTCCGTCTAGTTGTTATGTGAAGATATTTCCTTTTCCAGCATAGGCCTCAAAACGCTCCAAATATCCCCTTGCAGATTTTACAAAAAGAGTGTTTCAAAAGTGTTCTATCATAAGGAAGGTTCAACTCCATGAGTTGAATGAAGGCATCGTGAAGAACTTTCTGAGAATGCTTCTCTGTAGTTTTTAGGTGAAGATATTCCATATCCCAGCACAGGCCTCGAAGTGCTCCAAATAACCACTTGCAGATTTTGGCAAAAGAGTGTTTCAAAACTGCTCTTTCTACAGGTAAGTTCAAGTCTGTGAGTTGAATGCACTCAACACAAAGAAGTTTCTGAGAATGCTTCTGTTCAGTTTTTATGTGAAGATATTTTCTTTTCCAGCATAGGCCTCAAACGGCTCCAAATATCCACTTGCAGATTCTACAAAAAGAGTGTTTCCAAACTTCTCTATCAATTAGTAGGTTCAACTCTGTGAGTTGAATGAACTCATCACGAAGAAGTTTCTGAGAATCCTTCTCTCTAGTTTTCATGTGAAGATATTTCCTTTTCCAACATAGGCCTCAAGGTGCTCCGAATAAACACTTGCAGATTCTACAAACGTAATGTTTCAAAACTGTTCTATCCAAAGGAACGTTCATGTCTGTGAGTTGAATGCACTCATTGCAAAGAAGTTTCTCAGAATGCTTCTGTCTAGTTTTTAGGTGAAGAGATTTCATGTCCCAGCATAGGCCTCAAAGCGCTCCAAATATCCACTTGAAGATTCTTTAAGAAGAGTGTCTCCAAACTGCTCTTTCCAAAGGAAGCTTCAAGTCTGTGAGTTGAATGCACTCATCACAAAGAAGTTTCTGAGAAGGCTTCCGTCTAGTTTTTATATGAAGATATTTCCTTTTCCAACAGAGGCCTCAAAGCGCTCCAAATAAACACATGCAGATTCTACAAAAGGAGTGTTTCAAAACTGTTCTATCAAAGGGAACATTCAAGTCTGTGAGTTGAATGCACTCATCACACAGAAGTTTCTCAGAATGCTTCTGTCTAGTTTTAAGGTGAAAAGATTTCATTTCCCAGCATAGGCCTCAAAGCGCTCCAAATATCCCCTTGCAGATTCTACGAAAGGAGTGTTTCAAAGCTGCTCTTTCAAAAGCAAGGTTCAAGTGTGTGTGTTGAATGCACTCATCAGAAAGAAGTTTCTGAGAATGCTTCTGTCTAGTTCTTACGTGAAGATATTTCCTTTTCCAGCTTAGGCCCCAAAGCGCTCCAAATAAACACTTCCAAATTCTACAAAAGGAGTGTTTCAAAAGAGTCCTATCAAAAGGAACGTTCAAGTCTGTGAGTTGAATGCACTTATCATACAGATGTTTCCTGGAATGCTTCTGTCTAGTTTTTATGTGAAGACATTTCCTTTTCCAGCATAGGCCTCAAAGCACTCCAAATATCCACTTGCAGATTCTACAAAAAGAGTGTTTCCAAACTTCTCTATCAACTGGTAGGTTCAACTCTGTGAGTTGAATGAACTCATCATGAAGAAGTTTCTGAGAATCCTTCTCTCTAGTTTTCATGTGAAGATATTTCCTTTTCCAACATAGGCCTCAAGGTGCTCCGAATAAACACTTGCAGAATCTACAAACGTAATGTTTCAAAACTGTTCTATCCAAAGGAACGTTCAAGTCTGTGAGTTGAATGCACTCATTGCAAAGAAGTTTCTCAGAATGCTTCTGTCTAGTTTTTAGGTGAAGAGATTTCATGTCCCAGCATAGGCCTCAAAGCGCTCCAAATATCCACTTGAAGATTCTATAAGAAGAGTGTCTCCAAACTGCTCTTTCCAAAGGAAGCTTCAAGTCTGTGAGTTGAATGCACTCATCACAAAGAAGTTTCTGAGAAGGCTTCCGTCTAGTTTTTATATGAAGATATTTCCTTTTCCAACAGAGGCCTCAAAGCGCTCCAAATAAACACATGCAGATTCTACAAAAGGAGTGTTTCAAAACTGTCCTATCAAAGGGAACGTTCAAGTCTGTGAGTTGAATGCACTCATCACACAGAAGTTTCTCAGAATGCTTCTGTCTAGTTTTTAGGTGAGGAGATTTCATTTCCCAGCATAGGCCTCAAAGCGCTCCAATTATCCCCTTGCAGATTGTACGAAAAGAGTGTTTCAAAGCTGCCCTTTCAAAAGCAAGGTTCAAGTCTGTCTGTTGAATGCACTCATCAGAAAGAAGTTTCTGAGAATGCTTCTGTCTAGTTCTTACGTGAAGATATTTCCTTTTCCAGCTTAGGCCCCAAAGTGCTCCAAATAAACACTTGCAAATTCTACAAAAGGTGTGTTTCAAAAGAGTCCTATCAAAAGGAACGTTCAAGTCTGTGAGTTGAATGCACTTATCATACAGAGGTTTCCTGGAATGCTTCTGTCTAGTTTTTATGTGAAGACACTTCCTTTTCCAGCATAGGCCTCAAAGCGCTCCAAATATCCACTTGCAGATTCTACCAAAAGAGTGTTTCAAAACTGCTCTATCAAAAGCAAACTTCAACACTGTGAGTAGAATGCACTCATCACAAAGAAGTTTCTGAGAATGCTTCTGTCTGGTTCTTATGTGAAGATATTTCCTTTTCCAACATAGGCCTCAAAGCGCTCCAAATAAACACTTGCAGATTCTACAAAAGGAGTGTTTCAAAACTGCTCTTTTGAGGGGAACGTTCAAGTCTGTGAGTTGAATGCACTCATCACACAGAAGTTTCTGAGAATGCTTCCGTCTAGTTGTTATGTGAAGATATTTCCTTTTCCAGCATAGGCCTCAAAACGCTCCAAATATCCCCTTGCAGATTTTACAAAAAGAGTGTTTCAAAAGTGTTCTATCATAAGGAAGGTTCAACTCCGTGAGTTGAATGAATGCATCATGAAGAACTTTCTGAGAATGCTTCTCTGTAGTTTTTAGGTGAAGGTATTCCATATCCCAGTACTGGGCTCGAAGTGCTCCAAACAACCACTTGCAGATTTTAGCAAAAGAGTGTTTCAAAACTGCTCTTTCTATAGGTAAGTTCAAGTCTGTGAGTTGAATGCACTCAACACAAAGAAGTTTCTGAGAATGGTTCTGTTCAGTTTTTATGTGAAGATATTTTCTTTTCCAGCATAGGCCTCAAACGGCTCCAAATATCCACTTGCAGATTCTACAAAAAGAGTGTTTCCAAACTTCTCTATCAATTGGTAGGTTCAACCCTGTGAGTTGAATGAACTCCTCATGAAGAAGTTTCTGAGAATCCTTCTCTCTAGTTTTCATGTGAAGATATTTCCTTTTCCAACATGGGCCTCAAGGTGCTCCGAATAAACACTTGCAGATTCTACAAACGTAATGTTTCAAAACTGTTCTATCCAAAGGAACGTTCAAGTCGGTGAGTTGAATGCACTCATTGCAAAGAAGTTTCTCAGAATGCTTCTGTCTAGTTTTTAGGTGAAGAGATTTCATGTCCCAGCATAGGCCTCAAAGCGCTCCAAATATCCACTTGAAGATTCTATAAGAAGAGTGTCTCCAAACTGCTCTTTCCAAAGGAAGCTTCAAGTCTGTGAGTTGAATGCACTCATCACAAAGAAGTTTCTGAGAAGGCTTCCGTCTAGTTTTATATGAAGATATTTCCTTTTCCAACAGAGGCCTCAAAGCGCTCCAAATAAACACATGCAGATTCTACAAAAGGAGTGTTTCAAAACTGTTCTATCAAAGGGAACGTTCAAGTCTGTGAGTTGAATGCACTCATCACACAGAAGTTTCTCAGAATGCTTCTGTCTAGTTTTTAGGTGAGGAGATTACATTTCCCAGCATAGGCCTCAAAGCGCTCCAAATATCCCCTTGCAGATTGTACGAAAAGAGTGTTTCAAAGCTGCTCTTTCAAAAGCAAAGTTCAAGTCTGTGTGTTGAATGCACTCATAAGAAAGAAGTTTCTGAGAATGCTTCTGTCTAGTTCTTACATGAAGATATTTCCTTTTCCAGCTTAGGCCCCAAAGTGCTCCAAATAAACACTTGCAAATTCTACAAAAGGTGTGTTTCAAAAGAGTCCTATCAAAAGGAACGTTCAAGCCTGTGAGTTGAATGCAATTATCATACAGAAGTTTCCTGGAATGCTTCTGTCTAGTTTTTATGTGAAGACACTTCCTTTTCCAGCATAGGCCTCAAAGCGCTCGAAATATCCACTTGCAGATTCTACCAAAAGAGTGTTTCAAAACTGCTCTATCAAAAGCAAACTTCAACACTGTGAGTAGAATGCACTCATCACAAAGAAGTTTCTGAGAATACTTCTGTCTGGTTCTTATGTGAAGATATTTCCTTTTCCAACATAGGCCTCAAATCGCTCCAAATAAACACTTGCAGATTCTTCAAAAGGAGTGTTTCAAAACTGCTCTTTTGAGAGGAACGTTCAAGTCTCGGAGTTGAATGCACTCATCACACAGAAGTTTCTGAGAATGCTTCCTTCTAGTTGTTATGTGAAGATATTTCCTTTTCCAGCATAGGCCTCAAAACGCTCCAAATATCCCCTTGCAGATTCTACAAAAAGTGTGTTTCAAAAGTGTTCTATCATAAGGAAGGTTCAACTCCGTGAGTTGAATGAAGGCATCGTGAAGAACTTTCTGAGAATGCTTCTCTGTAGTTTTTAGGTGAAGATATTCCATATCCCAGCACAGGCCTCGAAGTGCTCCAGATAACCACTTGCAGATTTTAGCAAAAGAGTGTTTCAAAACTGCTCTTTCTATAGGTAAGTTCAAGTCTGTGAGTTGAATGCAATCAACACAAAGAAGTTTCTGAGAATGCTTCTGTTCAGTTTTTATGTGAAGATATTTTCTTTTCCAGCATAGGCCTCAAATGGCTCCAAATATCCACTTGCAGATTCTACAAAAAGAGTGTTTCCAAACTTCTCTATCAATTGGTAGGTTCAACTCTGTGAGTTGAATGAATTCATCACGAAGAAGTTTCTGAGAATCCTTCTCTCTAGTTTTCATGTGAAGATATTTCCTTTTCCAACATGGGCCTCAAGGTGCTCCGAATAAACACTTGCAGATTCTACAAACTTAATGTTTCAAAACTGTTCTATCCAAAGGAACCTTCAAGTCTGTGAGTTGAATGAACTCATTGCAAAGAAGTTTCTCAGAATGCTTCTGTCTTGTTTTTAGGTGAAGAGATTTCATGTCCCAGCATAGGCCTCAAAGCGCTCCAAATATCCACTTGAAGATTCTATAAGAAGAGTGTCTCCAAACTGCTCTTTCCAAAGGAAGCTTCAAGTCTGTGAGTTGAATGCACTCATCACAAAGAAGTTTCTGAGAAGGCTTCCGTCTAGTTTTTATATGAAGATATTTCCTTTTCCAACAGAGGCCTCAAAGCGCTCCAAATAAACACATGCAGATTCTAAAAAAGGAGTGTTTCAAAACTGTTCTATCAAAGGGAACGTTCAAGTCTGTGAGTTGAATGCACTCATCACACAGAAGTTTCTCAGAATGCTTCTGTCTAGTTTTTAGGTGAGGAGATTTCATTTCCCAGCATAGGCCTCAAAGCGCTCCAAATATCCCCTTGCAGATTGTACGAAAAGAGTGTTTCAAAGCTGCCCTTTCAAAAGCAACGTTCAAGTCTCTGTGTTGAATGCACTCATCAGAAAGAAGTTTCTGAGAATGCTTCTGTGTAGTTCTTACGTGAAGATATTTCCTTTTCCAGCTTAGGCCCCAAAGTGCTCCAAATAAACACTTGCAAATTCTACAAAAGGTGTGTTTCAAAAGAGTCCTATCAAAAGGAACGTTCAAGTCTGTGAGTTGAATGCACTTATCATACAGAGGTTTCCTGGAATGCTTCTGTCTAGTTTTTATGTGAAGACACTTCCTTTTCCAGCATAGGCCTCAAAGCGCTCCAAATATCCACTTGCAGATTCTACCAAAAGAGTGTTTCAAAACTGCTCTATCAAAAGCAAACTTCAACACTGTGAGTAGAATGCACTCATCACAAAGAAGTTTCTGAGAATGCTTCTGTCTGGTTCTTATGTGAAGATATTTCCTTTTCCAACATAGGCCTCAAAGCGCTCCAAATAAACACTTGCAGATTCTACAAAAGGAGTGTTTCAAAACTGTTCTATCCAAAGGAACGTTCAAGTCTGTGAGTTGAATGAACTCATTGCAAAGAAGTTTCTCAGAATGCTTCTGTCTTGTTTTTAGGTGAAGAGATTTCATGTCCCAGCGTAGGCCTCAAAGCGCTCCAAATATCCCCTTGAAGATTCTATAAGAAGAGTGTCTCCAAACTGCTCTTTCCAAAGGAAGCTTCAAGTCTGTGAGTTGAATGCACTCATCACAAAGAAGTTTCTGAGAAAGCTTCCGTCTAGTTTTTATATGAAGATATTTCCTTTTCCAACAGAGGCCTCAAAGCGCTCCAAATAAACACATGCAGATTCTACAAAAGGAGTGTTTCAAAACTGTTCTATCAAAGAGAACGTTCAAGTCTGTGACTTGAATGCACTCATCACACAGAAGTTTCTCAGAATGCTTCTGTCTAGTTTTTAGGTGAGGAGATTTCATTTCCCAGCATAGGCCTCAAAGCGCTCCAAATATCCCCTTGCAGATTGTACGAAAAGAGTGTTTCAAAGCTGCTCTTTCAAAAGCAAAGTTCAAGTCTGTGTGTTGAATGCACTCATCAGAAAGATGTTTCTGAGAATGCTTCTGTCTAGTTCTTACGTGAAGATATTTCCTTTTCCAGATTAGGCCCCAAAGTGCTCCAAATAAACACTTGCAAATTCTACAAAAGGTGTGTTTCAAAAGAGTCCTATCAAAAGGAACGTTCAAGCCTGTGAGTTGAATGCAATTATCATACAGAAGTTTCCTGGAATGCTTCTGTCTAGTTTTTATGTGAAGACACTTCCTTTTCCAGCATAGGCCTCAAAGCGCTCGAAATATCCACTTGCAGATTCTACCAAAAGAGTGTTTCAAAACTGCTTTATCAAAAGCAAACTTCAACACTGTGAGTAGAATGCACTCATCACAAAGAAGTTTCTGAGAATGCTTCTGTCTGGTTTTTATGTGAAGATATTTCCTTTTCCAACATAGGCCTCAAATCGCTCCAAATAAACACTTGCAGATTCTTCAAAAGGAGTGTTTCAAAACTGCTCTTTTGAGAGGAACGTTCAAGTCTCTGAGTTGAATGCACTCATCACACAGAAGTTTCTGAGAATGCTTCCTTCTAGTTGTTATGTGAAGATATTTCCTTTTCCAGCATAGGCCTCAAAACGCTCCAAATATCCCCTTGCAGATTCTACAAAAAGTGTGTTTCAAAAGTGTTCTATCATAAGGAAGGTTCAACTCCGTGAGTTGAATGAAGGCATCGTGAAGAACTTTCTGAGAATGCTTCTCTGTAGTTTTTAGGTGAAGATATTCCATATCCCAGCACAGGCCTCGAAGTGCTCCAGATAACCACTTGCAGATTTTAGCAAAAGAGTGTTTCAAAACTGCTCTTTCTATAGGTAAGTTCAAGTCTGTGAGTTGAATGCACTCAACACAAAGAAGTTTCTGAGAATGCTTCTGTTCAGTTTTTATGTGAAGATATTTTCTTTTCCAGCATAGGCCTCAAACGGCTCCAAATATCCACTTGCAGATTCTACAAAAAGAGGGTTTCCAAACTTCTCTATCAATTGGTAGGTTCAACTCTGTGAGTTGAATGAATTCATCACGAAGAAGTTTCTGAGAATCCTTCTCTCTAGTTTTCATGTGAAGATATTTCCTTTTCCAACATGGGCCTCAAGGTGCTCCGAATAAACACTTGCAGATTCTACAAACTTAATGTTTCAAAACTGTTCTATCCAAAGAAACCTTCAAGTCTTTGAGTTGAATGAACTCATTGCAAAGAAGTTTCTCAGAATGCTTCTGTCTTGTTTTTAGGTGAAGAGATTTCATGTCCCAGCATAGGCCTCAAAGCGCTCCAAATATCCACTTGAAGATTCTATAAGAAGAGTGTCTCCAAACTGCTCTTTCCAAAGGAAGCTTCAAGTCTGTGAGTTGAATGCACTCATCACAAAGAAGTTTCTGAGAAGGCTTCCGTCTAGTTTTTATATGAAGATATTTCCTTTTCCAACAGAGGCCTCAAAGCGCTCCAAATAAACACATGCAGATTCTAAAAAAGGAGTGTTTCAAAACTGTTCTATCAAAGGGAACGTTCAAGTCTGTGAGTTGAATGCACTCATCACACAGAAGTTTCTCAGAATGCTTCTGTCTAGTTTTTGGGTGAGGAGATTTCATTTCCCAGCATAGGCCTCAAAGCGCTCCAAATATCCCCTTGCAGATTGTACGAAAAGAGTGTTTCAAAGCTGCCCTTTCAAAAGCAACGTTCAAGTCTGTGTGTTGAATGCACTCATCAGAAAGAAGTTTCTGAGAATGCTTCTGTGTAGTTCTTACGTGAAGATATTTCCTTTTCCAGCTTAGGCCCCAAAGTGCTCCAAATAAACACTTGCAAATTCTACAAAAGGTGTGTTTCAAAAGAGTCCTATCAAAAGGAACGTTCAAGTCTGTGAGTTGAATGCACTTGTCATACAGAAGTTTCCTGGAATGCTTCTGTCTAGTTTTTATGTGAAGACACTTCCTTTTCCAGCATAGGCCTCAAATCGCTCCAAATATCCACTTGCAGATTCTATCAAAAGAGTGTTTCAAAACTGCTCTATCAAAAGCAAACTTCAACACTGTGAGTAGAATGCACTCATCACAAAGAAGTTTCTGAGAATGCTTCTGTCTGGTTCTTATGTGAAGATATTTCCTTTTCCAACATAGGCCTCAAAGCGCTCCAAATAAACACTTGCAGATTCTACAAAAGGAGTGTTTCAAAACTGTTCTATCCAAAGGAACGTTCAAGTCTGTGAGTTGAATGAACTCATGGCAAAGAAGTTTCTCAGAATGCTTCTGTCTTGTTTTTAGGTGAAGAGATTTCATGTCCCTGCGTAGGCCTGAAAGCGCTCCAAATATCCACTTGAAGATTCTATAAGAAGAGTGTCTCCAAACTGCTCTTTCCAAAGGAAGCTTCAAGTCTGTGAGTTGAATGCACTCATCACAAAGAAGTTTCTGAGAAGGCTTCCGTCTAGTTTTTATATGAAGATATTTCCTTTTCCAACAGAGGCCTCAAAGCGCTCCAAATAAACACATGCAGATTCTACAAAAGGAGTGTTTCAAAACTGTTCTATCAAAGGGAACGTTCAAGTCTGTGAGTTGAATGCACTCATCACACAGAAGTTTCTCAGAATGCTTCTGTCTAGTTTTTAGGTGAGGAGATTTCATTTCCCAGCATAGGCCTCAAAGCGCTCCAAATATCCCCTTGCAGATTGTACGAAAAGAGTGTTTCAAAGCTGCTCTTTCAAAAGCAAAGTTCAAGTCTGTGTGTTGAATGCACTCATCAGAAAGAAGTTTCTGAGAATGCTTCTGTCTAGTTCTTACGTAAAGATATTTCCTTTTCCAGCTTAGGCACCAAAGTGCTCCAAATAAACACTTGCAAATTCTACAAAAGGTGGGTTTCAAAAGAGTCCTATCAAAAGGAACGTTCAAGTCTGTGAGTTGAATGCACTTATCATACAGAAGTTTCCTGGAATGCTTCTGTCTAGTTTTTATGTGAAGACACTTCCTTTTCCAGCATAGGCCTCAAATCGCTCCAAATATCCACTTGCAGATTCTATCAAAAGAGTGTTTCAAAACTGCTCTATCAAAAGCAAACTTCAACACTGTGAGTAGAATGCACTCATCACAAAGAAGTTTCTGAGAATGCTTCTGTCTGGTTCTTATGTGAAGATATTTCCTTTTCCAACATAGGCCTCAAATCGCTCCAAATAAACACTTGCACATTCTACAAAAGGAGTGTTTCAAAACTGCTCTTTCGAGAGGAACGGTCATGTCTGTGAGTTGAATGCACTCATCACACAGAAGTTTCTGAGAATGCTTCCGTCTAGTTGTTATGTGAAGATATTTCCTTTTCCAGCATAGGCCTCAAAACGCTCCAAATATCCCCTTGCAGATTCTACAAAAAGTGTGTTTCAAAAGTGTTCTATCATAAGGAAGGTTCAACTCCGTGAGTTGAATGAAGGCATCGTGAAGAACTTTCTGAGAATGCTTCTCTGTAGTTTTTAGGTGAAGATATTCCATATCCCAGCACAGGCCTCGAAGTGCTCCAGATAACCACTTGCAGATTTTAGCAAAAGAGTGTTTCAAAACTGCTCTTTCTATAGGTAAGTTCAAGTCTGTGAGTTGAATGCACTCAACACAAAGAAGTTTCTGAGAATGCTTCTGTTCAGTTTTTATGTGAAGATATTTTCTTTTCCAGCATAGGCCTCAAACGGCTCCAAATATCCACTTGCAGATTCTACAAAAAGAGTGTTTCCAAACTTCTCTATCAATTGGTAGGTTCAACCCTGTGAGTTGAATGAATTCATCACGAAGAAGTTTCTGAGAATCCTTCTCTCTAGTTTTCATGTGAAGATATTTCCTTTTCCAACATGGGCCTCAAGGTGCTCCGAATAAACACTTGCAGATTCTACAAACGTAATGTTTCAAAACTGTTCTATCCAAAGGAACCTTCAAGTCTGTGAGTTGAATGAACTCATTGCAAAGAAGTTTCTCAGAATGCTTCTGTCTTGTTTTTAGGTGAAGAGATTTCATGTCCCAGCATAGGCCTCAAAGCGCTCCAAATATCCACTTGAAGATTCTATAAGAAGAGTGTCTCCAAACTGCTCTTTCCAAAGGAAGCTTCAAGTCTGTGAGTTGAATGCACTCATCACAAAGAAGTTTCTGAGAAGGCTTCCGTCTAGTTTTTATATGAAGATAATTCCTTTTCCAACAGATGCCTCAAAGCGCTCCAAATAAACACATGCAGATTCTACAAAAGGAGTGTTTCAAAACTGTTCTATCAAAGGGAACGTTCAAGTCTGTGAGTTGAATGCACTCATCACACAGAAGTTTCTCAGAATGCTTCTGTCTAGTTTTTAGGTGAGGAGATTTCATTTCCCAGCATAGGCCTCAAAGCGCTCCAAATATCCCCTTGCAGATTGTACGAAAAGAGTGTTTCAAAGCTGCTCTTTCAAGAGCAAAGTTCAAGTCTGTGTGTTGAATGCACTCATAAGAAAGAAGTTTCTGAGAATGCTTCTGTCTAGTTCTTACATGAAGATATTTCCTTTTCCAGCTTAGGCCCCAAAGTGCTCCAAATAAACACTTGCAAATTCTACAAAAGGTGTGTTTCAAAAGTGTCCTATCAAAAGGAACGTTCAAGTCTGTGAGTTGAATGCAATTATCATACAGAAGTTTCCTGGAATGCTTCTGTCTAGTTTTTATGTGAAGACACTTCCTTTTCCAGCATAGGCCTCAAAGCGCTCGAAATATCCACTTGCAGATTCTACCAAAAGAGTGTTTCAAAACTGCTCTATCAAAAGCAAACTTCAACACTGTGAGTAGAATGCACTCATCACAAAGAAGTTTCTGAGAATGCTTCTGTCTGGTTCTTATGTGAAGATATTTCCTTTTCCAACATAGGCCTCAAATCGCTCCAAATAAACACTTGCAGATTCTACAAACGTAATGTTTCAAAACTGTTCTATCCAAAGGAACGTTCAAGTCTGTGAGTTGAATGCACTCATTGCAAAGAAGTTTCTCAGAATGCTTCTGTCTAGTTTTTAGGTGAAGAGATTTCATGTCCCAGCATAGGCCTCAAAGCGCTCCAAATATCCACTTGAAGATTCTATAAGAAGAGTGTCTCCAAACTGCTCTTTCCAAAGGAAGCTTCAAGTCTGTGAGTTGAATGCACTCATCTCAAAGAAGTTTCTGAGAAGGCTTCCGTCTAGTTTTTATATGAAGATATTTCCTTTTCCAACAGAGGCCTCAAAGCGCTCCAAATAAACACATGCAGATTCTACAAAAGGAGTGTTTCAAAACTGTTCTATCAAAGGGAACATTCAAGTCTGTGAGTTGAATGCACTCATCACACAGAAGTTTCTCAGAATGCTTCTGTCTAGTTTTAAGGTGAAAAGATTTCATTTCCCAGGCTAGGCCTCAAAGCGCTCCAAATATCCCCTTGCAGATTCTACGAAAGGAGTGTTTCAAAGCTGCTCTTTCAAAAGCAAGGTTCAAGTGTGTGTGTTGAATGCACTCATCAGAAAGAAGTTTCTGAGAATGCTTCTGTCTAGTTCTTACGTGAAGATATTTCCTTTTCCAGCTTAGGCCCCAAAGCGCTCCAAATAAACACTTCCAAATTCTACAAAAGGAGTGTTTCAAAAGAGTCCTATCAAAAGGAACGTTCAAGTCTGTGAGTTGAATGCACTTATCATACAGATGTTTCCTGGAATGCTTCTGTCTAGTTTTTATGTGAAGACATTTCCTTTTCCAGCATAGGCCTCAAAGCACTCCAAATATCCACTTGCAGATTCTACAAAAAGAGTGTTTCCAAACTTCTCTATCAACTGGTAGGTTCAACTCTGTGAGTTGAATGAACTCATCACGAAGAAGTTTCTGAGAATCCTTCTCTCTAGTTTTCATGTGAAGATATTTCCTTTTCCAACATAGGCCTCAAGGTGCTCCGAATAAACACTTGCAGATTCTACAAACGTAATGTTTCAAAACTGTTCTATCCAAAGGAACGTTCAAGTCTGTGAGTTGAATGCACTCATTGCAAAGAAGTTTCTCAGAATGCTTCTGTCTAGTTTTTAGGTGAAGAGATTTCATGTCCCAGCATAGGCCTCAAAGCGCTCCAAATATCCACTTGAAGATTCTATAAGAAGAGTGTCTCCAAACTGCTCTTTCCAAAGGAAGCTTCAAGTCTGTGAGTTGAATGCACTCATCACAAAGAAGTTTCTGAGAAGGCTTCCGTCTAGTTTTTATATGAAGATATTTCCTTTTCCAACATAGGTCTCAAAGCGCTCCAAATAAACACATGCAGATTCTACAAAAGCAGTGTTTCAAAACTGTTCTATCAAAGGGAACGTTCAAGTCTGTGAGTTGAATACACTCATCACACAGAAGTTTCTCAGAATGCTTCTGTCTAGTTTTTAGGTGAGGAGATTTCATTTCCCAGCATAGGCCTCAAAGCGCTCCAAATATCCCCTTGCAGATTGTACGAAAAGAGTGTTTCAAAGCTGCCCTTTCAAAAGCAAAGTTCAAGTCTGTGTGTTGAATGCACTCATCAGAAAGAAGTTTCTGAGAATGCTTCTGTCTAGTTCTTACGGGAAGATATTTCCTTTCCAGCTTAGGCCCCAAAGTGCTCCAAATAAACACTTGCAAATTCTACAAAAGGATTGTTTCAAAAGAGTCCTATCAAAAGGAACGTTCATGTCTGTGAGTTGAATGCACTCATCAGACAGAAGTTTCTGAGAATGCTTCCATCTAGTTGTTATGTGAAGATATTTCCTTTTCCAGCATAGGCCTCAAAACGCTCCAAATATCCCCTTGCAGATTCTACAAAAAGAGTGTTTCAAAAGTGTTCTATCTTAAGGAAGGTTCAACTCCATGAGTTGAATGAAGGCATCGTGAAGAACTTTCTGAGAATGCTTCTCTGTAGTTTTTAGGTGAAGATATTCCATATCCAAGCACAGGCCTCGAAGTGCTCCAAATAACCACTTGCAGATTTTAGCAAAAGAGTGTTTCAAAACTGCTCTTCCTATAGGTAAGTTCAAGTCCGTGAGTTGAGTGCAGTCAACACAAAGAAGTTTCTGAGAATGCTTCTGTTCAGTTTTTATGTGCAGATATTTCCTTTTCCAGCATAGGCCTCAAACGGCTCCAAATATCCATTTGCAGATTCTTCAAAAAGAGTGTTTCCAAACTTCTCTATCAATTGGTAGGTTCAACTCTGTGAGTTGAATGAACACATCATGAAGAAGTTTCTGAGAATCCTTCTCTCTAGTTTTCATGTGAAGATATTTCCTTTTCCAACATGGGCCTCAAGGTGCTCCGAATAAACACTTGCAGATTCTACAAACGTAATGTTTCAAAACTGTTCTATCCAAAGGAACGTTCAAGTCTGTGAGTTGAATGCACTCATTGCAAAGAAGTTTCTCAGAATGCTTCTGTCTAGTTTTTAGGTGAAGAGATTTCATGTCCCAGCATAGGCCTCAAAGCGCACCAAATATCCACTTGAAGATTCTATAAGAAGAGTGTCTCCAAACTGCTCTTTCCAAAGGAAGCTTCAAGTCTGTGAGTTGAATGCACTCATCACAAAGAAGTTTCTGAGAAGGCTTCCGTCTAGTTTTTATATGAAGATATTTCCTTTTCCAACATAGGCCTCAAAGCGCTCCAAATAAACACATGCAGATTCTACAAAAGGAGTGTTTCAAAACTGTTCTATCAAAAGGAACGTTCAAGTCTGTGAGTTGAATACACTCATCACACAGAAGTTTCTCAGAATGCTTCTGTCTAGTTTTTAGGTGAAGAGATTTCATTTCCCAGCATAGGCCTCAAAGCGCTCCAAATATCCACTTGAAGATTCTATAAGAAGAGTGTCTCCAAACTGCTCTTTCCAAAGGAAGCTTCAAGTCTGTGAGTTGAATGCACTCATCACAAAGAAGTTTCTGAGAAGGCTTCCGTCTAGTTTTTATATGAAGATATTTCCTTTTCCAACATAGGCCTCAAAGCGCTCCAAATAAACACATGCAGATTCTACAAAAGGAGTGTTTCAAAACTGTTCTATCAAAAGGAACGTTCAAGTCTGTGAGTTGAATACACTCATCACACAGAAGTTTCTCAGAATGCTTCTGTCTAGTTTTTAGGTGAAGAGATTTCATTTCCCAGCATAGGCCTCAAAGCGCTCCAAATATCCCTTTGCAGATTGTACGAAAAGAGTGTTTCAAAGCTGCTCTTTCAAAAGCAAGGTTCAAGTCTGTGTGTTGAATGCACTCATCAGAAAGAAGTTTCTGAGAATGCTTCTGTCTAGTTCTTACGTGAAGATATTTCCTTTTCCAGCTTAGGCCCCAAAGTGCTCCAAATAAACACTTGCAAATTCTACAAAAGGTGTGTTTCAAAAGAGTCCCATCAAAAGGAACGTTCAAGTCTGTGAGTTGAATGCACTTATCATACAGAAGTTTCCTGGAATGCTTCTGTCTAGTTTTTATGTGAAGACACTTCCTTTTCAAGCATAGGCCTCAAAGCGCTCCAAATATCCACTTGCAGATTCTACCAAAAGAGTGTTTCAAAACTGCTCTATGAAAAGCAAGCTTCAACACTGTGAGTAGAATGCACTCATCACAAAGAAGTTTCTGAGAATGCTTCTGTCTGGTTCTTATGTGAAGATATTTCCTTTTCCAACATAGGCCTCAAAGCGCTCCAAGTAAACACTTGCAGATTCTACAAAAGGAGTGTTTCAAAACTGCTCTTTTGAGAGGAACGTTCAAGTCTCTGAGTTGAATGCACTCATCACACAGAAGTTTCTGAGAATGCTTCCGTCTAGTTGTTATGTGAAGATATTTCCTTTTCCAGCATAGGCCTCAAAACGCTCCAAATATCCCCTTGCAGATTTTACAAAAAGAGTGTTTCAAAAGTGTTCTATCATAAGGAAGGTTCAACTCCATGAGTTGAATGAAGGCATCGTGAAGAACTTTCTGAGAATGCTTCTCTGTAGTTTTTAGGTGAAGATATTCCATATCCCAGCACAGGCCTCGAAGTGCTCCAAATAACCACTTGCAGATTCTAGCAAAAGAGTGTTTCAAAACTGCTCTTTCTACAGGTAAGTTCAAGTCTGTGAGTTGAATGCACTCAACACAAAGAAGTTTCTGAGAATGCTTCTGTTCAGTTTTTATGTGAAGATATTTTCTTTTCCAGCATAGGCCTCAAACGGCTCCAAATATCCACTTGCAGATTCTACAAAAAGAGTGTTTCCAAACTTCTCTATCAATTAGTAGGTTCAACCCTGTGAGTTGAATGAACTCATCACGAAGAAGTTTCTGAGAATCCTTCTCTCTAGTTTTCATGTGAAGATATTTCCTTTTCCAACATAGGCCTCAAGGTGCTCCGAATAAACACTTGCAGATTCTACAAACGTAATGTTTCAAAACTGTTCTATCCAAAGGAACGTTCAAGTCTGTGAGTTGAATGCACTCATTGCAAAGAAGTTTCTCAGAATGCTTCTGTCTAGTTTTTAGGTGAAGAGATTTCATGTCCCAGCATAGGCCTCAAAGCGCTCCAAATATCCACTTGAAGATTCTATAAGAAGAGTGTCTCCAAACTGCTCTTTCCAAAGGAAGCTTCAAGTCTGTGAGTTGAATGCACTCATCACAAAGAAGTTTCTGAGAAGGCTTCCGTCTAGTTTTTATATGAAGATATTTCCTTTTCCAACAGAGGCCTCAAAGCGCTCCAAATAAACACATGCAGATTCTACAAAAGGAGTGTTTCAAAACTGTTCTATCAAAGGGAACATTCAAGTCTGTGAGTTGAATGCACTCATCACACAGAAGTTTCTCAGAATGCTTCTGTCTAGTTTTAAGGTGAAAAGATTTCATTTCCCAGCATAGGCCTCAAAGCGCTCCAAATATCCCCTTGCAGATTCTACGAAAGGAGTGTTTCAAAGCTGCTCTTTCAAAAGCAAGGTTCAAGTGTGTGTGTTGAATGCACTCATCAGAAAGAAGTTTCTGAGAATGCTTCTGTCTAGTTCTTACGTGAAGATATTTCCTTTTCCAGCTTAGGCCCCAAAGCGCTCCAAATAAACACTTCCAAATTCTACAAAAGGAGTGTTTCAAAAGAGTCCTATCAAAAGGAACGTTCAAGTCCGTGAGTTGAATGCACTTATCATACAGATGTTTCCTGGAATGCTTCTGTCTAGTTTTTATGTGAAGACATTTCCTTTTCCAGCATAGGCCTCAAAGCACTCCAAATATCCACTTGCAGATTCTACAAAAAGAGTGTTTCCAAACTTCTCTGTCAACTGGTAGGTTCAACTCTGTGAGTTGAATGAACTCATCACGAAGAAGTTTCTGAGAATCCTTCTCTCTAGTTTTCATGTGAAGATATTTCCTTTTCCAACATAGGCCTCAAGGTGCTCCGAATAAACACTTGCAGATTCTACAAACGTAATGTTTCAAAACTGTTCTATCCAGAGGAACGTTCAAGTCTGTGAGTTGAATGCACTCATTGCAAAGAAGTTTCTCAGAATGCTTCTGTCTAGTTTTTAGGTGAAGAGATTTCATGTCCCAGCATAGGCCTCAAAGCGCTCCAAATATCCACTTGAAGATTCTATAAGAAGAGTGTCTCCAAACTGCTCTTTCCAAAGGAAGCTTCAAGTCTGTGAGTTGAATGCACTCATCACAAAGAAGTTTCTCAGAAGGCTCCCGTCTAGTTTTTATATGAAGATATTTCCTTTTCCAACAGAGGCCTCAAAGCGCTCCAAATATACACATGCAGATTCTACAAAAGGAGTGTTTCAAAAGTGTTCTATCGAAGGGAACGTTCAAGTCTGTGAGTTGAATGAACTCATCACACAGAAGTTTCTCAGAATGCTTCTGTCTAGTTTTTAGGTGAGGAGATTTCATTTCCCAGCATAGGCCTCAAAGCGCTCCAAATATCCCCTTGCAGATTGTACGAAAAGAGTGTTTCAAAGCTGCCCTTTCAAAAGCAAAGTTCAAGTCTGTGTGATGAATGCACTCATCAGAAAGAAGTTTCTGAGAATGCTTCTGTCTAGTTCTTACGGGAAGATATTTCCTTTTCCAGCTTAGGCCCCAAAGTGCTCCAAATAAACACTTGCAAATTCTACAAAAGGTTTGTTTCAAAAGAGTCCTATCAAAAGGAACGTTCATGTCTGTGAGT